>NC_050510.2:5376405-5681014 GCF_012460135.2 Molothrus ater
GAGGATGCTTCCACAAGGAATGCTCAACTCCCCGACTATCTGCCAGATCACCGTGGACCGAGCGCTAGCACCAGTCCGGCAGAGCAATCCGACTGTAACCATCATGCAGTACATGGACGACATCGTGATCGCCGCACCATCCACGAGACAAGTGGACCAGCTGGTGTCTACCATCTCCGAGACCTTAAGGACAAATGGCTTTGAGGTAGCGAGCGCAAAGATAAAAAGGGGACCGTGCGTGACCTTCCTAGGAGTGGGAATCACAAGCTCCTACATAACTCCTCCCCAGATGAAAATCCGCCGAGACATCAAGACGCTCCACGACATGCAACAGCTGGTAGGGTCCTTACAGTGGCTCCGCAACATCGTCCTGATTCCTCCCGAGGTCATGGACCCTCTGAATGACCTCTTGAAAGGGAAGAACCCATGGGAGCAAAAAACCCTGACACCGGAAGTGGTAAGCTCGCTCAACTTCATCGAACGTCAGATGTCAGAGAGCATGCTCGCCAGATGGGACTCAAGTGCTCCAGTCGATCTGTATGTCCACTTTACAAAAAAGGGGGGAGTGGGAGCCTTAGCCCAAGGACCCCCCGACAAGGCCCAACCAATACTATGGGTGGTTTTGGGGAAACCGTCGCGTGCCTTTTCCCCGGGAGTCGAGTGCCTCTGCAGCCTCATCATGAAAGGCAGGAAACTCGCCCTAAGACATCTGGGCATCGAACCTTCCAAGATAAGCTTGCCTCTCCACAAACAGCTCTCTGCGCAATCAACAACAATATTGGAATATCTAGCCATGGCCCTCACAGGCTTTGGAGGAGAGATTCGCTACGCGGAGAAACCCCCTTGGACTCGGCTGCTCACGGTCATTGATATCGACCTCCCACCAAAAGTACTTGACCGACCGCGGGCGGGACCAACCATCTTCACGGACGCATCATCGCAGACCTCCACTGCGGCGGCAGTATGGCAGTCAGGAGAACAGTGGCAATGTGTCAAGGCAACCGACCCCACGCTTTCGGTCCAACAGCTTGAAGCAGCAGCTGTAGTGCTAGCGTGCGGACTGTTCCCAGAAGAACACCTTAACATTGTGACTGATTCCATATTTGTGGCCAAGCTCTGCCTAGCCATGTCCGGACCAGGTGTGTCAGTGTCCACAGTGGCAACAATGCTGGAGGAAGCACTCTACTCACGGAAAGGCACCATATCAGTCATCCACGTCAACAGCCACGACCCGATCAAAGGATTCTACCAAATAGGCAACGACAAGGCTGACGCTGCCGCAAAGGGCGTATGGACACTGAAAGAAGCTCGTCAGTTGCACGAATCCCTTCACATCGGAGCTAAAGCGCTTGCGAAAAGGTGCGGGATTTCTACTGTGGACGCAAAGCACGTCGTCGCTACGTGCCCCCACTGCCAGAAGTCGCCACTGTGGTTGAGTGGCGTCAACCCCAGAGGCCTCAAAGCCTCAGAAATATGGCAAACAGACTTTACACAATGTCAGCTGTTGAAACCCCGAATGTGGCTCGCAGTTACCGTAGATACGTACAGCGGCATGATTGTGGCCACACAGCATCTCAAGACCGATTCCAAAGTGACCATCCAACATTGGCTAACAGCCATGGCATGGCTTGGAGTTCCAAAACAGATCAAAACAGATAACGGCCCAAACTTCATCTCAAAGGTAGTCCAAGCATTTGCCTCGAAATGGAACATCGCCTTGGTGCATGGCATCCCATACAACAGCACCGGGCAAGCCATCGTCGAAAGAGCAAACCAGACTCTGAAAACTAAGCTGGAAGTGCTAGCAAAGGCAGAAGGCTTCACCAATGCCATTCCCCCGGGTGACCAGGCGCGCATGCTGGCAACTGCGCTGCTAGCGTTAAATCAATTCCCTAGGGGGGACAAAACAAACAGTCCAGCTCAGAGACACTGGGCCACTCGGGCACTAGAGGAAGGCCCACGGGTGGTGATCAAAAATGAACTAGGGGAGTGGGAACAGGGTTGGAGATTAGTGCTCACGGGGCGGGGATATGCGGCCGTTAGAAAAGACGGGGATGTTAAATGGTGTCCACTCAAATCTATCAAACCAGACCTTCATAGGGAAACTCATGAGAATTGTGAGACTTTGTTCGCAGGACTGGATCATTGGACGTCCCTGAAACTCATATGCCCCACTACTGGGAAAGAGAGAGAGGCCAACGAGCAACCCGACATCACCTGAGAAGCTCGCGCCATCAAAATTAAAGCAGCACCGGTATCTCTGTGTAATCTTGTTTCTAGAGTTAGTAGGCGGAGGACAAGCAGACACAAAACATTACCCTCACCAGCCATTCAGGTGGGTTCTACGCCATCTCTCAGGTGAGGGGGTCATCAAAGAAATTGTTACAGCTGACATCCCATCTTTCGAGTTCAGGTTAAAAGACATTTTTCCCATGCATACAGGGCACCCCAGATTTCAGGAGACAACAGTATTTGGGATGTACTGGTGCCCTGCTTCCAACCCAGGAAAAAGTTATTGTAATTACCCAGGGCATGGATATTGTGGATATTGGGGGTGTGAAACTATTGTGATAAGCAATAGATGGACGCCTCAACAGCCTGATAAGTTCCTGCAAATTAAGTACACTCCACACGGCTGTATCGAACCAAAATATGACGGAGATGGGTATGCGCTTATGCCCGGAGGCTTGAAACAGCACACTTGCACAGGTTATATAATGACAATCCTGCAGCCGACCCATGAAGCCTGGGCCACAGGTAAAGTGTGGACAGCGTATGCTCATCTCCCTAGCCGCAGCATCTGGGCGAACATACAAATTATCAGACTCCCAGCCTCAATATCCCAATCAGTCGGACCCAATCCGGTTCTAGTAATGAGTAGACCCAGGGAAGAGATCGCGGCTAACGGTAGTTCTAGCAGCGAAACACAGAGGTCGAAACTAGCCTCCCCATCCGATCTCTTAACCAAACCAACCCTCTCCAGTCCATTCTTAAGCGTGTTAAATGCTACCTTCTTATCGTTAAACCAATCCAACCCGAACTTCACAGAATCATGCTGGTTATGCTATGATGCACAACCCCCTTTTTACGAAGGTGTTGCCTTCGATCTCCCATTCATCTTCTCAAAGTCAAACAATCCACGCCAATGCAGATGGGACACCCCCCGGAGAGGTATCACCCTAAGTCAGGTTACGGGCCAGGGCAAATGCTTTGGCAATGCAACCTTGGCAAAGCAGATGGGCAACGTCTGCAAGGAATTCGTCAAACTTAAGGGAGGGAAGTTCCAGTGGGTGATCCCAGCTGCATCGGGAATGTGGGTCTGTCACGAATCCGGGGTAAGCCCATGTGTACTCCTTGACAAATTCGACCATTCTACTGACTTTTGTGTCCAAGTTCTAATTGTCCCCAGAGTCCTGTATCGCCAGGAAGAAGAGGTGTACCGCTTGTTCGAGGAACCCAACCGGCTCTACAAACGAGAGGTGATAACAGGTGTCACCATCGCAATGCTCCTCGGTCTAGGAGCTACCGGCGCTGCCACAGGCATCTCGGCCCTTGCAACACAACATCAGGGACTGGCACAACTGCAGATGACAGTCGACGAAGACTTGCAAAGGATCGAGAAATCCATCTCCTCCCTGGAAAAATCCCTTTCCTCACTCTCAGAGGTTGTCCTCCAAAACAGGAGAGGACTGGACCTCTTATTCATGCAGCAAGGGGGCCTGTGTGCTGCCTTGAGAGAGGAATGCTGCTTTTATGCAGACCACACCGGAGTCGTCAGAGACTCCATGGCCGAATTGAGAAATCGGCTAAACCTAAGGAAAGCAGATAGAGAAGCTCAACAGGGCTGGTTCGAGTCGTGGTTCAACCGGTCTCCATGGCTCACCACCCTGATTTCTACCCTAATAGGCCCAGTCACTATAATCTTACTAACCCTAATCTTCGGGCCTTGCATATTAAACAAACTGGTGCTATTTGTTAAAAGGCGCCTGGAAACAGCTAACATTTTGTTTCTCGAGCGCCGACAATTACTTTAAGGCGTGCCATCTACTAACACACTTACGATTTTACACTAACTCTACTAACGCATGAAATATTGTAACCTTTACATTTTATAATTTTATAAGACTTTTACTAATCATGAAGGGGGGGGGAAATGTGGAGAGCCAGGGATCTGCGTGCGGAAGATCTCGGGCTGTACGGGTAGATAAGGAGGCCCCCCTCATCCTGCAGTCTGACCTTTGCTCTGTACCCACCCGGCCGGACGCGAGCAGAGGGAAATGACACAGACTGCCCAAGCCATAAATACCCCCTAAGACCCCTCAATAAACGCCATTTTGCTGTCCACCACATTGGTGTATGTAGCATTGGACCGAGCGACCCTGGGCCTTGGGTCACCGTGCCGGACCCCTCCGAACCAGGTCGCCACGCCGTAAGGGCAACACTTGATGCCCCCCCACTGCTGGACAAACTCTAGAAACTCCTTGGAGGCATACGCTGGGCCATTGTCAGTCTTAATCTCCCTAGGGATCCCCAACACTGAAAAGTCTTGCACCAGGTGTTGTTTGGCATGCACAGCCCTTTCCCCTGCATGGGCAGAGGCATAAACCGCACCTGAATATGTGTCTATACTGACATGTACATATTTCAGGCAACCAAAACTGGGAATGTGTGTGATGTCTGTCTGCCACACTTTGCAGCTCCCAAGGCCTCAGGGGTTAACCCCAACACCCAGTGATGGCATGGCCTGGAGCTGGCAATTGGGACAGGTGGCCACAATGGCTCGAGCCTGACTCCATGTTAGTTAGAACTGATGGATCAGACCTGGCACATTTTGATGGTATTGCTGATGACTTAGCTTTGCTTGTTGGAAGATGTCGGGAAGGCGTGCCATTTCTGCTGGGGTGGCAAGGGAATTGGCTTTATGAATACCTTTTGCAATCTCGCTTGGCAAATCACTATGCGACCTCATGTGCGTCACATAGAATGGATGCTCCCTCTGCGAAACTAAATAAATTAGTTTTGAGAGCAACCTGAAGATATGTTTGTTCTCGATATCTTTGAGAACTGCCTGCTCCACCCTGGACACTACTCCCACCACATAGGCTGAATTGGTGACCAAATTAATTTGCTCTGACAACTTCTCAAAGGCTCTCACAACTGCAGCCAGTTCGGCGACCTGGGGCGACCCCTCCACAAACTAAACATCAGCTTCCCAATGCTGAGTCTGGGGATTTCTCCAAGTCATCACTGACTTGTGGGATGCCCTGGACGCGTCAGTGAACACTGTAAGAGCCTTGAGTGGCCTACGATTCCTTTTCTCAGGACCAATAAGGTGGAATTCCTCATTAAACAGCTTGTGTTATGGGGTGTGGACTGCTATCTGTCCACTGTAGCTGTCCAGAGATAGCTGGAGACTGGCATTGCTCTGGAGCAGGTGCTCGAACATCTCTTTGGTCAACCTCTCAGGAGAGTTCCTTCCCTCCTTAGAAAGTTTGACCAGGAGGCAAATACACTGAAAGTCACAACCAGCTCATGCAACCTCCCCCTGGCCTTCCGGATCAGCTGAGCTATTAGCTCTTGTGGCTGTGTGATGGTTTTGGATCGCTGGTGGGAGACGAAAACCCGCTCCGTGATTAAGAGTGAGTCTTTCTGCCCTTCGATCCACTGGAAAATCAACCCATGTATGTCGGGTCGACGGAAGAATTGCGGCACACAATATGCGTGATCAACAAATCTCAAAGTTTATTGATAGCTCACACATATTTATATTGGTGTTAATGAAGCCTATACATATTGCAAAGCTGAGCTCATTATTGGTTAAAACACACATAAATCAACCACACCTACTTCTATGCTCTTATGATTATTTTGTTTCTATGTTTACATTCCTGTGGCTATTCTACCGAGGCTATCTTCATTTTTCTGGCAAAAGATTTTCTCCCCCATCTTCATGTTGCAGCAAAGTCACCATGACCCTTGTCAGTGATTGGACACTGACTACTTAATCCCCAGCTTGTTTCCCCGAACCTTATCCAACGGTATCATATCAAAGTGGCCTTTCTCAGCTAGCCAATTATCCACAAAGCTCTCCACACATGTAGATGTGGTAACTTTCCCAAAACAATGAATTTGAAAGGCAGCTTGGGCTGATAATGATGAGCTTGCCTCTCAGCCAAAGCCTTCTGCAGCTTTTGGATGGTGGTTTTTGCCTCTGGAGTCAGTTCCCTGGGAAAAGCTAGCCTTTTCTCCCCTTTCAATAAATTGAGGAGGGGAGCTAGGTCCTTGTTGGAGAGACCTAGCCAAGGCCTGACCCAGTTCAAAGACCCACACAGGGAATGGAGATCTGCTAGGGTTTTGGGATCACTCTTGATTTCCAATTTCTGCGGAACAACGGTCTGTGCAGTGATCTCCAAGCTCAGGTACTTCCAAGATGTCATCCTCTGAACCTTGTCTTCCTGCAGTTGGAATCCAGCAAAGGTTAAAACTTTAACCACTAGGTCAAGTGTGTCTTGGAGTATTATGTCATCGGGGGCACACACAAGCACATCATCCATGTAGTGTAGGATGATTGCCTCCTTTTTGTGGGCGCGCACTGGGGACAGCAATGAAGCCACATACCACTGGCAGTTGGATGGACTGCACTTAATTCCCTGAGGAAATATTCTCCACTGGTAGCGCTTCATTGGGGCTTCTTGATAGATGGTTGGAACCGAGAAGGCAAACCATGGTGCATCTTCTGGGTACAGGGGAATATGGAAAAAACAGTTCTTGATGTCCAGGACAGCCAATTGCCAATTTTGGGGGAGCATCATTGGGGAGGGCATCCCTGGTTGGAGTGACCCCATGTCCTCAATTACCTTGTTTATTTCTCTTAAATCATAGAGGATCTGCCACTTATCCTTCCCTGGCTTTTTTATTACAAAGACCAGGGAATTCCAAGGGCTAGTTGTCTCTTCAGTGTGACCTTTAGCCAATTGCTCCTCTACGAGTTCCTCAAGCACCTTCAGCTTTTTCTTGCTGAGTGGCCACTGATTTACCCAGACTGGATTATCATCCAGCCATGTTAACTTGTGGGCAGGGTGCTCCACAGTGGCTGCTTCTAAAAATCCTGGGGTGTCTTAGGGATGACCAATTTGACCCCCCACTGGGACATGGTGTCTCTCCCCCATAAGGGAGCTTTGTAATCGGTGACAAACGGATGGACACTGGCCAATTTTCCATCCAGCCCTTTAATTTGCGCAACAATTTTTGATATCTTTGCCAGTGTGACTCCTCCTACACCTTGGATTTTGCCAGCCACGGGATGCAGTTCCCAATGTGACAGCCACAACCTTTCAGGTATGATTGTCACATCTGCCCCTGTGTCAAGCAACCCTTCCACGTGGAGATGGTCTTCTCCACGCATTAGGTTGCACCCCATAATAAGTTTGTCCTCACCAACCACTTCTGCCCAGTAGACACCTGGTGCTTTGTCATCTACTGAGATTTCTGCTGGAACAGGAATGGCCTGGGCGATGATTTGCCCCTTGGCCAAATAGAAGGGTGCCTGTGGACAGCGCACCAGGAGAATGAGGTTAGGTATGTCTCCCTTGATGGTCATGGGAGCCACCTCAATCTCCATGGGTGTGTGTGTGTGGTGTCCCCAGTAACAAAGTACTCACTGTCCAATCATGTGCGATCTACTGTCAAGTCCTGTGAGTCCTCTGGCAGGTCCACTCCAATGACTGTCCACTAGGTAGACCTGAAAACAAAAGCTTTGGGGGTCACAAGCTTGAAACGCTTGTGAGGCTGCCATATTTTGTCTTGTAAACATTTCTTTTTCTGTCCCGCACTCTGCCTCCCTTCCTCTCCCTTTTCTGTTTTGAGGGAGGTTTTCCCCTTGGGGAAGCCTGCTGCATTTATGTCATGGCGTGGTGCGGGCTTGTGTTCGTGTCCTAGTTTTTTTGTTTGATGGTTTTCTTCCTCTGTTGCTGGCTTTGCAGGCAGTCTCGGGCAAAGCGTCCTGGCTTATTGCATTGGAAGCAGATGACATGTGGGAGCTGATCTGGTGACATCTGTTGCCTTCTCACTCCTGGAGATACAGCTGCCACAGTCCCTGAGTTTGTTGACCTTGCCCACACCTCCTGTGCAGCAAACAGTTCCGCCTTCCTAGCAAATGCCTTGATCATCTGTGCCAGTGTAGGTGGAGTGTCAAGAGGCAGTCCCAGGAGCACCCTGCTGCAGACCTCATTGGCATTTCTCTGTGCCATCTCTTTAACTATCTCCACCTGTGTCCTGGGGTCTTGAACTTGTCTCTCAACTTGTGCACGAAGCCAGTCGACAAACTGCAGGAAACTCTCTGAAGGAGACTATTGAATGTTAAGGTAACTACCCCTAGCTTCAACAGTCGGCAACTGGTTAAAAGCCTTTTCTGCCGCTTTTGAGATCTTATCTAGAACGAATTTTGATAACACCCGAGCTTGGTCCTCAGGCTTAGCCCACTCCCCCTCTCTGCATAGATGTTCATAAGTGATGTCATTATCTTCTAAATCTTTCTCGCCCTGTGTGCTTTGCTTAAGTTCCTCCAGGAGTCCCCTCAGGGATCTCTTCCAGGAGCTTTCCCATAGATCAAACTCTGATTAGGTAAACAGGAACTGGAAAAGATCTAGGAGGTCAGTAGGAACAAATTCAAGGGATGTTAATGTGGCTCTCATCATGCTTCTAAAAATTTCACTGCTTCTGCCGAACTCTAACTGACTGTTACACAACTCTCTCTTTTGTCGGAGAAGGGCTGATAGTTTCTAGGTCCACTTCTACCACTAGTATATTGGACAGGGGCCACTGAGGGAATTGCTTCCTCCCCCCGGTTTTGATCCCCAGGGTTTTCCCTTGCAGCCCCACCCCTGTGGGACCCGGCAGGGGGACCACCCCCTCCCCCAGTCCTACTCTCATGGGAACCCAGCAAGGGACCAGCTCCACCCCAGCCCCACCCCAGCCCCACCCCCTTGGGAATCGGGAAGGCGACTACCCCCCACCTCTGTCCCACCCCCATGGGGAGCGGGAGGGGGTCCACCCCCCACCCGGCCCTCTTGGTAGCTGGATGGGGGCCACCCCCTCCCTCAGCCCCGCCCCCGTGGCAACTGAGCAGGCCCCCCCCCCCGCCCCCCCCCAGTCCCTCCCTCTTGGAACTTGGGCAGGGGGGCATGGGAAACAGGGACAGGCAGGGGGGCGGGGCTTTTTGGGGAGGTGGAGCCACTGTGGGATCCAGGGGTGGGGTTGGGGGATGACATCATGGAGGGTGGGAACATGGAGGGAGGGGGAGGAATGTCCAAGGGAAGGAAGGGGTTGTGGGACCGAAAGGGTTTGGGGGAGGAGACAGGGGGGCGAAAGGGATTGTGGGAAGAAGAAGGGTGTTCAGGAGGTCTTGCCACGTGGGCGCCGCCATCTTGGTCCCCGAGCACATGGTCAGCACCATCTTGGAGGCCGACCATGCGGTCATTGCCATTTTAGGGACATGGGGGGTCAGCACGTGAAATCAGGGAAACAGCAACTGGGTTAAAGGGGTGCAGGGAAGGTACTCTGTTTGCCTGCACACAGCTGCCAGAGCCAGGATACTGAGAGGGAGGCGGGAGGCCAGGGAAACAGTGGCTGTGCCAGGTACCCTGTGATTCTCGGGGTGCCTTGCACGTCCCTCTCAGTTCAGGAGCAGAGGGTTTGGGAGCAGGAGTAGGGGGAGCCACAGGAGGGGAGGTTTGCTGTGGCTGTCCCTTCAAATCCCTCTTAAGCACTTCTTTCCGGATCACAAGGAACACAGGGAGAAATTGAGACACTGTTCTGTCTCCCTGTTCTGCCTTTGGTGTTAGCAACGCTCCAATTTTGTCCCAGGCAGAGACAGAATTAACATTCTGCTGGGTAAACTGAGGGAAATGAAAAGATATCCAGCAAACAAACCGTTTCAAAACTCCTTTGGAAACCTTAGAGTTTCCACTATTTAGGGTATCTCTAACTTGGATATAAATGCCTCTCTGGGTTGCAGAAAGCTTTGCACCCATCCTGATTCTTATAAATGATCAGCCAGAAAGCCAAATTAATAAATGCGAAAGATTTTATTTTCACGACCAAAATACAGTCCTCAAAAACCACAGTCAAAGAGACAGCATCAAGCCTGGGATCGGGGCTGGGTGAACCTATGTCCGACCTCTATCGCATCGAATATCCCTCTGTTCATGAATGCCGTCTCCAGCAAGGCTGTTTTATACAGTTTTTTATGCCTGAGGCAGAGGTGCCCCGATTTCTTTTGTAACCCCGCATATGTATGAAGTTTTCTTTCACTGTGCAGGGCTGGACAACTGCTGTTTCCTGAGTAGTGGTAGGCACTGATCATGTCAGGGGAAGTCGTTTATTGAGATGTATGTTCCTTGGAAACTTCGGTTATCTTGATTGATGGTATCTATCAAGTGATGATCGTCCTTGGGTGTTCCCTGATTGTTCCAGAGGAAGCCCATCTCCAGCCAGCCCTATTCTTTCATTAGTAAATGAGGCATTGTTCTCCTGCTGCCACCAGGAGTTTCATAATTCCATTGTGGTAATCTGTCTCCAGGTTGCTTGTGGTCAGAGGCTTGTTGGATGTTAAATTCCTTTTACCATTTTTATTTTATACATTTTCCCCTTAAGCATGAATTACTTTACATTATATATTACACTGATGTTATTTGCTTTCTGCAAAGCATTATCTACCTTCCTTACAACAAGTACAAACAGAAAACTGAAAGTACTCTGTCCACAGCCAATCTGGGAAAGAGTCCACGGTGTCCCCTCCCCCCCACTCTGAGGCAAGAGGTGAAACCATGTGTGTGGCAAACCTTGTGGCTTTTAAAATGGCCGCCGCCAGATGTCGCGCTGTTCCGGGCCACATGGACACTGCGCGGCAAAAACATGAGCCGCAGCTTCTCCGCCGTTGCCTGCCCTCCTGCTGCCATGCCGCAGCCACGCCACTGTGTTGCAGTAAATCGCCACGCGCGCTGGTGCTCTGCCGCCGCTGCCGCACTGTGGGAAACTGCCACGCTGCCGCTGCCCCGACCCACACTGCCCGGAGCGACTACACCTCTTGGACCATGGGAACCAATGCCACGTGGACTCGTAAAAAGCCACCGGACACACAAACCCCCTCCTCACGGGGCTGGACCTTTCCCGTGCACTGGGAACTAACCCCCACCCCCGGGGGTCACTCCAGGGTCCCCCTACGACTCGCGGGGTGTTGGGGAAGATGAAACAGGAAAGCCTTATAAATACGATTGTCTGGCAAAAGATTTTGAGAATATGGAAACTATAAGTGACATTGAAATGAAAGCAAGCTTTGAGATACCTTAGTTAGTGAACAACTGGAAAACAATGGTGTGGCCGGCTGAAGGTGATCCCCTTTTGATTAGACAATAACGTCTGCTTGCAGACAGGTCCAAGGGTCAGAGCAGACCCTAGTAGCTTGGCAGAAGGGCCCAAAGAGGAGTTTTTAGGGTTTAAAATGTAACACAGTATGGTAATGTAATGATTCTTATAGGCTGTATGTAAATGCTATAGGATTTGTATATTGTACTAGATTGGTTAGTGAGAGTTAGAATATTAAACACAGAAGAAGATTTATTGTATTGTAACGGGAACTTCGCTCCCTTACCCCTTTTATTCTCTTATGCTTTTGCTCTCTTACCCTCTCATCCTCTCTACCCCTCTATTCTCTCAGGCCTGCTCTGAACTGCGGCTGGCAGCTCCCAGCAGGGCCCTGCACCCACGCCCTTTGCAATAAACCGGAAGTTCCACGACCTGACTTCAGAGATCTCTCATCTCCATCCGTCCCGACCATCCTACCCCCTGATGCTCCTACAGTGGGGTATACTCACCCCTTTTTGGGGACTTGGGTTGGCTGGAACGATGTAAGGAAGTCTTCTCTCCTGAGACCGGTTCGCTCAGGGCAGGAATGAATTGTGGGTCCCACCCACTCTCCGCCGTCCAAAAAGCGACAAAGAACCCCGAGGTAACTGACAGTCCCAAAAGCTAACGTAATCCACACGTGGATTACCAGCTGCTGCGTGGTGTCTCAGACCTCGTGGGAGACTAACCCACGTGGGTGCCAGCTGTATGATGGTTGATTTCTCCAGGATGTTCAGGTCTGATCCAACTAGCTCTGGACCCTGGCCCCTTGCAGCCTTTTTATAGGACAAAAGCAAAAGATGGAGGCGGTCTTTTCTTCTTGGGAACAAAGTCCTATTTTATTTCCTAGATAGGAGTCACAAGGTGGTCCAGATGACTTCCCAGCTGAAAAAGAGGGCGGGGGTCTCCTCCCGGGGTATTTTAAGCTCAGGGGAAGGGGGGGGCAGAGGAAGGGGGCCACAGCCAATGGGATACAAGTGAGGAGGGGCGAGGGGAGGGGCAAACCAGGAAGAGACCACTAACACTGAGGCTTAGGGGGGAAAGGGGAAGACCATCTGATATGATAGGATAGAAATCATGTGAACAGTGCAAATTACCAAACACCCAGTGTGAAACAACTAAATAACTATTTAGTGCAATACAACAGCCAGAGTCCCAGGAAAAACTTCTTGCCTCATCTCATGAAAAGAAGCTAGCTAAAAGCAAAATGATTTTACTCTCCCTCTCTCTGCTGAGAAAAAAATGAGAGAGTGAGTGGCAGAGTATCTGTGTTTGAACACAGACCACTGAAAGAATTTCCCCGGCTTCCTCCCCGCTCCCGAACCTAGCTTAAAGTTACAGGACCCATGTCTAGGCATAAAGTAGATGATGAGGGATACAGTATCATATAGTCACCTGAAGACAATGAAAGACATGTTGGCAACTTCTCAGTAATTTGGAGTATCTTTGAAATTGGGTTAATATTTATGACACAATCTTTGCTTGACTTCCTCTGGAATTATGGGATTGTTGTCAGTCAGAAGGGAAACTTGCAATTTACATAGGACAATTTGTTCTATGTCAGCCTTCTAGTACTCTGAGCAAGGCAAGTGTAATTTGGGAACAGCTGTGATGAAGAGAAAAAAAAAGAAAAAATCTTATATTTTTAGCTTGGTCTCAATAGAAGTTTTCTGCTCTATATTATATAATGTATTTGAGATGCAGAGTTTTCTCAAAGTGAAAAAGGTAAAAATTTATCCTGTTACCTGAACTCTGCAGCTTAACCTGGACAGAGCTGGTGTAAATTTCATGGTGAGGAAAAGTCATCTATCGTAGATGAGCGACCCCCATCTGGGGAATTATGTGCTCTGACTCCATGATTTCAGAAGGCTGAACAAATACTTTATTAAGCTATATTATATTACACTAATACTATACTATATGTCATGGTTTGATGCTGGCACAACGCCAGTGCCCCCATGAAAATATATGCTCCCCAGTGGCTACTGTGAGATAGGACCAGAAATAGAGCAAAGCAGCCTCCAACTTAGAAATACAGGAAAAAAACTTTATTAACTTACAATATGTAAAAAGAAACACACAGAACTCAGAATGAAAACCTTCCAAAACATTCCTCCTTCCCCCACCAAATTTCCCACACAGCACAGTGAGACAAAACTTTGGATTATCAATCAAGTTACCACCCCTTGGATCATCAACTCTCAGTCCATCACCACCCTTTAGATAATCAATTCTCAGTTCATCAAGGAGAGAGGAGTCCCTCTTGTACCATAGGCTTCCCCAGGAAACACAGTTGAAACCTCCTGTGTTTCCATGTCACACGTGGCACCTCCCAGAGAACATTTACCATCGTGACCTCTTCTTTCCACGTCCAGTGCTCTCACCACTGCACATGGACCAGAGCTGCTTCCAGGGTTTTCCTTTTAAGGATGCTTTGCCCAGTTCCAAAAAAGCAACAGTCTCTCACTTTTGGGACACCAGTCCCCCCCAAATTCACCCCCTGGGTCTGAGGGGTCTCGAGAACAGAGATCTTCACTGAAGATCGAGGGCACCACCACCCTCCTCACTCGTCGTCTGTTCACGCCACTCCTTCACATAACATCACTGCACTCTCTTGGCTCCAAGCCATTGCCTCCCCCTAAATGCAGTCTCTGTGTCGCAGGAAAAGAAAATGGTTCTGTCCATGGCTATACAAGAAAAGTCCAGCCAAAGGCCATTCCATCATCTCCTCCCACCTAGGATTCTTCTCAACTCTTCTGACATCTTTCACTTGCTCAAACCTTCACCACACTCGCCCATTTCCTTCCATTTATGTTTGTCTCTCTCCTAGGAGGGTTTAATGTTCTGCAAAGTTTTCATTGTCCAAGAAAAGGGTTAAAATCTCAGGCTCCACCTGCCCAGAACTCCCATGACGTCTGGGCACCTTCTCGTACCCCCCCTTCTCCTTCTTGGCCGTGCTGCCAGCACAAGATATCAAATTTCAAGGTGGCACAAGCACAGGCACAGGCTTGCTCGCACTCTCTCTCTCTCTGCCTCCCGACGGGAGCTGCCTGATGCATTTCAGTGTTCCTCCACCCTTCCATCCTGCAGGGGCCTTCACCTCCCTTCTTGGTCCAAGGCTCCGGCCTACCTCACCCCAGCCGCATGGCTTCCCCTCCCCCACCCAGCCCGCTGCTGGGCAGGGGAGGTCTGACGTCTTTCACAGACAGGAACCAAGAGAAAGTTCCCCTGGGAGTTCTCTGCTTTTAACCTGTGTTCTCAGAGGCGTATCCATGTCCTCAGTGGCCACACCAGGTGCCAATATTCAAATTTCAGCACTGATTGGTTTGACCACAACCTCCCAAAAACCTTACTTCCTTTTCAAACCAGGACACTATAATAAAGAGATACTATACTATACTAAAGAGATACTATAGAAAAACCCGTGACTGTCTTGAGACAGCCACGACACAGCTTTTTTTCAGTTGGTCAATCAGTCCAAACAACCATCTTCTTCAGTAAACAATCTCCATAACACATTCCACATATGTCAAACAACAGGACCAGTGAATAGAGATAAGAATTTTTTTTCTTCTTTGAGGTTTCTCACTGCCTTTCGTGAGGAGAAATCCTTGGGAAAGTTGTGCCTGCTGCTCTCTTTGAAGAGAGCTGTGGCCACACTCATCTGTGAGCTGGGTGAGAAGAGCCTAGGGAGTGAGGAATGTGAATTCAAGCCTTCCTGCCCAAGGCTGATTGTGACCCCATGTAAATATATATTTTTTTATGTGTCATCTCCTTGTCTGTAAAATAGGAGCACTGGAGTACTTTAGAGCCCTGCAGATTGTGAGTATAAATGTTTTTCAAGGAGACTATGAGCTGCTCAGATCCTGCTGTAATCAAGGGGCAAATTATCATCTAAAGTAGCTGCATTTTCAGATAACTTTTTATTGATGCTTACTTTTTACCACCCATGCTGTTAGTCCGCATTTCACTTCTAATGAACAACAGGACTGTACAAGTGTCTCATAATCACACTTGCTGCTGCATGAGCACAGTGTTGTGCAGGTTGAGGAAAAAATGCTTCATCAGTTGATACTTTAAAATATAACCAAAAGAAAAAAGAACAAAACAACATAATTCCATATTTGTGGGTTAAAATTCTTCAAACACAAGCAATGCATTTGGTGATTTCTTTCTGACTTTGCTCTCTTTTCTTTACCAAGATTTAAATATATTTATATAAAATCTTTACTTTTTTAATCCCTTTCTCAACCCAGGCACTGCAGGAACTGCTCACAGCCATGTATGTGACCTGCCAGCAGAGGGCAATGCTTCACGGCTATTCAACCAAAACCATCTAAAACTTCACAAACTGAAGAGGTTGTTAGGGAAAAGGGCAAGAAAAAGATGCTGTGGTGCAAGAGGCAAGGGAGTACTATAGCCATGTGGCAAAACCGACCCATGTCAGCCCCACTCACCTGCATAGTTTTTGGTTTCTAAAGAAACTGTTAAAAGAAAACATTGATAAATGACTGAAGTGTGAATTAAAAAGTTGTACTGCACATTCCCTGGAACACAGAGAATCAGCTGTCGGTTTTGCAGACCTGGCATTTCTTGTCTGGTTTTCCCTCAGGTTGGGGAGCACAGGGTCACTCAGGCTGTCACTCCCTGTGAATCAGGGAATCTCTGCACCACCCAATGCCAAGGCTGACTGTCACCATGGTGGTGTCAGGGAATGATAATGAATGGAGAAAGGGGAGAAAAGTCAGAATTAGGTATGCCAAGGCTCTGCTGTAGACCTGGCATTGATAAATATAATCTGCTTTCTACTGTGTGCACTACTGCTTACTGTGGTAGATGCTCAAGCATCTCACAAAGCACATTGACCAATCTGATGCTATCAACTACCTGATGCTTATTTTTTTCCCTCCAAACAATTTCTGAGGCCAACTTCAGTTCACCTGTGAGATGCACCCTCTGACTGCTGACATTATCTTATGGTCTGTGTTTCCTACTGTGTCACTGGCCCAAGGAAATCATACAGAGCAAAGGAAGAAGATATTTTCATATTCTCTGAAGGTTATTGTTATGGGTATTTTTGTGAGTACACTTAAAATTTTATTAAAGCCAAGGCCCATTCTGTGCTTTTTCATGAGAAATAAAAAATTGTTATGCTCTCCATGGGACTGAAAACATACTTGAACAAGAGAAATCAAGTATTTCTGATCTAATTAAAGTTATCTGCAGCCCAATAAAATACAGTGGCAGACCCATCCAAGAACAGCCAACTGTGTCATACTTGGAGCACTGACCTGGAAGATGAGGTTCAGGTATCTGCTCTGATTTGGACAGGTTGAAAATAGAAGTGATGATATCACTCATCACCAGTGGGATCTTACCATGAAGGTGAGGCACTCTCCATCTTAAATTGGAGACATTTTTTGAGCCAAATGCAAAGTAAACCCCCCCCAGTTTCAGTGATTCATCAATTTCCTCGGAAAAGTCAGGATTTGTCCTCACCTTATGGCAGTGTTTCTTCAGCCAATGGATGGCTATTTTCAAAAAGGAGTAAGAAGATCTTGCTTGGTGCTACATGTTACCTTTAATGAGAACTGCACTGTGTACACATTACTGACAGTCAAAGTTCAAGAAACATTTACATGATTCTTCTGCAAATTCATTTCTGCGATTGCCAAGCCAGAAAGGACCATCTAGGCAATCTAGTCTGTCTCCAGCCTGTCAGGGTCATCAGTGCTTCAGCTTGGCTTAGGCTAAGAACAGTTTTATTTAATTCAGTTAAATTTTGTTTCCAGAAAGGAATCCCAGGCTAAATCCAAAATTGCAGCAGGGCAATATACAATATCCAGCCCCAAAGTGGACCCCAAAGCTATGAGGACAGATCTAGAAATTTGCTGGATTTATAGTGGGTAGGGATCACTTAAACTGTTATGTGGGAAATGCTGAAGGGAGAAATGGTTCCAGCCCTGTTCCTTTGAGAAGTTAGGTACCTAACTCTGGTCCCTTGGTACCATGCAATTTTCTTGCCTACAAGCATTTTTTCCACCTGGAATCAAATCTGTTTCTGATAGCTAAACATAATTTTTCAACACTTGCCCTCGAAATAATTTTCTCCAGCCCTCAGTCACTTTTTGTGGCTCTTTTCTGTACCCTCTCCAATTTTTTCACCATATGTTTTAAAATGTGGCTGTCAGACCCATAAATAGCCACTCGAGTTCAACCTTACTAGTGCTATACAACACCTGGCTGCAGACTCAAGACTCACATCAGCCCTTTCAGATGTGAGGGTCCAACTCAAAGCTGGCACTGCAGTGTTTGTCCAGCTTTTTGTTCTGTGTTGACAAGAAGCATCTTCTTGTAAGAAGCATCTTAGTACATTAAAATGCATTTTGTTTGTCCAAGACAGCTGGTGCAGTTTATGTCAGGCTGCCCTGGACTTTCATTCTTTGCTATTTCACCAACCATAATGTCATTTACAAATGTCATCAGGAGTAGTTTTATATTTACTTTCAAATCACTGATGAATACCATAAGGGAAAACTCTAGCAACACCCCTCTGACCATAATTCTGCATTGACAATTGCTTTCAGATATCTGTCAGTTAGGCAGTTCTTAAATAATTTCATATCTGCTCCTCTCCTGAATCCAATTTCTTTTGCTTGGCTAAAACATATCTTTGAGGAGGTCATCCAGTCTCCAACCTGAAAATGTAATGAGATGGTGATTTTTACTAATCCATCTATTAAGTTTCTGGAATGATTAACCATTATGAACCATGTACATCTTCATTGCAATGTGATCATTGCTCTGAATTCTACATCTAGTTATCAATTCCTTTTGTGACTCTCCCAACTAGATTAAACAATTCTTTATACATGGAATTCCCAAGTAGATACAGTATTTCCATTCACTCCCTATCTTAAATTATGTAGCTTTCAATTGCCTTCTACCAGTCCTGTGCTTCACTGACTGATGTTATATTTCTGCTAATGTGTTGTATGTATTGTGCTTCTTATTCACGTTACTGCTCTATATTAGTTTATAAAGCCTTAGACATATGTAAGTACATATATTCAAGGCTATATGTACATATATATGCAAAATTGTAATCATTATGAAAACTGTGATGGAAATCCACACCATCATAGATCAACAAAGCATATGAGAATGCAGGATAGGTTTTGATGCTTATTAGTAATTAGATTCTTGGAAATTATTTATGAGGAAAAAAAATTGTGCACTTTCAAGATCGGTTACTTGTTTGCTTGGGAAAGACTGCAAAATATAACCACAATTGTAAGAGCAGTGACATACTGATGGATGTTAAAAGAGCTAATGGAGTCAATCATTCAAAGGTTTTCAAAAAGACTTGGATGCCTGAACAGCCTGAGCAAAGGGCAGGTTCTGGTCTTCTGCTGGTGTGTCAGCAAGTACTGCATCACTGAGCCCCACAACTTTTGTATGCTGCCTGATTACAGAGAAATGTTTAGTCACTGGCTCCTGTCTCAGTTTGAAAGACAGGTGTCTGCCAAGGAAGGTAGGATCCTCCCTTGAAATGGAGAATATGACCCCCTTCCCTCCAAATTATTATAACTTTGACATTAGGTGCTTTCAGGCAAACATATAGGGAAAAGAATAACAGTTCTTTACTAGTATATGTATAACAAGACAAACAAACAACAACAATGGCAGCAACAATAAGCAAAACCAGAAACCTGGTAACAGCCTTCTCTCAGCTGCCAGGGACTTTCCCCTTTGGTGTAGTTTCGATCTCAGACAGCAGGGCCGCTGTTGGCTCCCATGCCAGGCAGGGCAGATGTGATGATTCCCCCATGGCTGCAGGGGGCGCTGTGGAGCAAGCTCAGCCGCCTCTCTGCATGTGATTAATGGTGGACACAGCCAGCAGAAGGGATGGTAAAGGGGCTTCCTTTACAAACCCCCAGGGGCAGTCAGTCTCAGTGGGCCTCTGGATAGTGAAAGGAGCTGAATCAGTGAGAGGAATGACGGATTTGTCTTTACAAACAAGCTGTGGGTCTGCTGGTAGATAAAACTAGCACTAGGAGATAAAAGAAACAATGGGAAGGATTCCACTGATTGATGAATGGAAAAAGATACTTGCTTTTACAAATAAACTGGGTTTACTAATAAATGAAATTGGATATTGAAAGATAAAAGAAACAATGGGGAAAACCCCTAAATTCCATAAGAATTAAAAATTAAAAGGGAGGGTTACACATTAGAGGGAAATCTCTGGTATTTGGCATTTTGGGAAGTTTGTACCTCTCAAGTACCTCAGCTAATGGGGGAAGAGAGAAGGGAAATGCAACCAGGAAATTAGGATAAAAAGGAGGCTGCGTCCTTTAAAATTTTGAGAAACCTCATGGGAATGTCCCATGGCCTCTCCCTTTATTTGAATAAAGTAAAAGGACTCCTCTGTCTCCTTTTCAGACATAAACCCCTGATGTTTGTAGATTAATTTTCCTAACAACTGGGGGCTCTTGTCCAGGATCTTTCCACTGTCCGGGGCGGAGGGCAGCGAGTGGAGCTGGAGGTGCGCCTCACCCAGTTTGGATGATCAGCTTCCCTCCGTGGTGGCTGGCTCTGGGCGATTGAGTGGGTTCCCAAGACTGTCCAGGAGACAGATGAGTGGCAGACCAGGGGTGTCCGTGAAGAGTCCACAGGGAACGAACACTGAAAATTTCACCGATGAGTAAAATGGGATCCTCGGAGAGCAAACTTGGGAGGGGACTGATGGAGGGTAGCACAGGTAAAACAAGGCACCCATGGAAAGTTGCAGGGGTAAAGCTGGGAAGGCACCCTGGCAAAAAGGATGGCGATCCCATAATACCCCGGAGAGTCCCTTGGGAAGAATGCTGAGGTCTTGGAACAGATTATACATTCACCCAAAAGGAACTGTGGAGATCATGGTAAAATATTGTTATTTTATGTGGCCAGAGTATGAGTTGCCAAAGGGGCTTATATGGCCACCTTATGGAACAGATAGAATTCATTTGTGTCAAATTTTGTGAAGGTATTTAGAGGAGAATTGGAAAGGATGGATTGAAAGGGAATGTGGATTGATATGGATCAGACAAGCAATAGGAGAAATCTATGTGTTAAGAAAAATGGGAGAAGAGGTAAAAGGGGAGGAAGAGGAAAACAGTGAGGATTGGGATGTTTTTCAGTGCCTTCCTCCATCTTGTCCTGCAGTGCTGCCATCTGACCCAGAGCCAGCTGTAGGTCCCCTGTATCTTCAACTCGCAGAGTAAGGGGATCAGGGAAATGCTGTTCCTACAGCCCCACCTGAGAATAATGATGGTGTGGGGGAAGGGGAGCAGCATATCGTATCTCCCTCCTCCTAGAACTAGAAGAGGAACTCAATTTAGGACATCAGAAGCCCTCCAGACCCAAGAGACAGGGGTACACCAGATGCCACTCTGCCAAGTTCCTTTGGGGGGGGTCAAGGGGGAGGGTTTGGGTTTGTAATTGTACCACTTACTACCCAGGATATAAGAGGGTTGAAAAAAGAATTATCTCCATATTTGGATGATTCCATACGGTTGAAGGGAAAAGATAGAGGAATATTTGGGAAATGCAGATAATACATGGAAGGACTGGGATTTTCTTTTGGGGATTTTGTTTGGGTCATCAGAGAAACGAATGATTTTGCAGAAAGTTAGGCAGCTGTGGGAGGATGAACATCCACAAAGGGGGGGGGAGGGCTGGACCTAATGTACCTACAGTGGATGATGCCATCCCCCAGGCTGACCCCCCAGTGGCACCCAAATAACCAGGCCAGTCTGGCTTGCCTCCACGATTACCATGCTTATTTGATTAGGGCAATTAAATCAGCTGCTCCCAGAACAAACAACATAGCTAAGGCTATGTCGATAGAACAGGAGAAACATGAAAGCCCTTCTCATTGGTTGGAAAGGATTAGGGATGCCTTGCGAAAACATGGGGGGATGGACCCTGAGGGGACAGCCTTTGACACATTGCTGAAGATACAATTTGTTACTAAGGCCTGGCATGATATAAGGAAAGGAGTACAGAAAGATGAAGAGTGGCAAAATAAGCCTCTGGAGGAATTGGTTAGAAAAACACAGCAGATATATGTAAGAAGAGATGAGGAAAAGGTTAAAGCTAAGGCAAAGATGATGGCAGAATTTTTGCAGCCCCGGACAAATAAACCACAGGGTCCAAGGGGTCCCCTGGGACAGAGGGGATGGGGTTGGCCACAAGGAAGTGGCAGAGGCATTCCCTCCTTGGACGGGGAAAGACAATCCAAACAGCGGTTGGGGAGAAACCAGTGCGCTGTCTGCCAGGCAGAAGGGCATTGTAAAAGGGAGTGACTGCAGAGACAGCTGGACCCTCAGGAGGAGGAAGTCCAGAGGATAATGGAAATGGATTGTTAGGGGTGTCAGGGGCTCCCATTATATCAAGGACCCACAACTCTGGAGCCCTTGATAACTTTTAAGGTGGGTCCAGATCGAGGGAAGGTGTGTTTTCTGGTAGACACAGGGGCCTCTCAATCCACCTTGAATTTTATACCTAAGGGGGGGAAATTGTTAAAAAGATCATTGGCTATTCAAAGAGTGAGTGGGAGAGATGAACGAGTGCATTTTATTCAACCCCTATTAATAGATGTGGGAGACGGGTTTCAAATGCATGAATTCCTGTTGGTTCCTAATTGTGATTTTAATTTACTGGGAAGGGATTTGATGGCTAAAGTGGGAATGCAAATTAGTATTGTAAAAATTGACACAGAGTCCAACACTGTGATATCTTTGTGTAAAATGTCTGAGAAGGCTTATGCTGAAATAAATCTGGAAGTGTGGGCAGCCCCAGGAAAATATGGAAAACTAGACATAGAGCCTCTCCAGATTACTTTGAAACAACCAGGAAAAGTGGTGTCTAAAAAGCAATACCCTCTTTCAAGGGAGGGAAAGAAGGGGTTACAGCCTGTCATTGAGTCCCTGCTAAAGGCAGGTCTCTTGGAGCCATGTATGTCTCCCTATAACACCCCTATCCTGCCAGTTAAGAAACCAGATAGAACCTACAGAATGGTGCAGGACTTAAGAATAAAAAATGAAATTGTCAAACCAAGGCATCCCACAGTTCTGGATCCCTATACAATCCTGAATCAGATCCCCTCTTCACATCAGTATTATTCAGTACTAGATCTGAAGGATGCTTTCTGGGGGTGTCTGATTACCGAAGATAGTAAACAGTATTTTTCCTTTGAGTAGGAACAGGAGGAAGGAGGGAAAATGGTAAAACAACAATTGACATGAACAGTCCTCCCACAGGGATATACAGAGTCAGCAGTTTTGTTTGGGCAAGCTTTGCAGAAAATATTGAGAGTTTACTCCACCCTCAGGAATTAGGTTGTTGCAGTATGTGGATGATTTGCTTTTATCAGGGTGTGAAAAACACCATTCACTTGTGTTAAAATTTTAGAAGTTTAATATTAATAAAATAGTAATAAAAATAGTAATAAAAATTAGGGCAATAAGAATTTGGACAATCAAAGTTAGGACAATAAAAGACAACAAAAAGAAAAGAATTACAGATGTCCGTGTGCTTTTTGCACTCTGCCACAAAAGCACGATTTGCTAACAAAGGATTAACCCTTAAAAGCAATAGCCTATTGCATATTCATATATCTCATACATGATTCAAACATTCTTTTCAAACTGGGGTGTTTCTGCTTAACTTCAGCTTCCCCCCTTCATCTTGTAAATCAATCTTCTTTGGTTCCTCAGAGTCTGGGCCTTCCCGATAAGGAGGCAATAATTCTTTTCTCAGAATCCTGTTGTATCTCCATCCAGAGAGGATAATGCAAAGAATTTCTTGGTTATCTTTTCCATTCCTTGGGTCAGTTACAAAAAGTATCTTACATCACATAGTTTCTATTTTAATATTATGCTATAGCCTGAAAACTATATTTACCACACTACTTAAAAAAGATTAATACAGCATAACTTTCCAACATAACACATATAGTATTCATTTTAATATTTGTGAAGAGCCAATAATATAATATGCATTTTTCACAGTTTTTAAAGTATTTTTGGAACAAATATTTCCAAGATATGGGATTGTGGAAGCAATAGACTCAGGTAGGGGAACTCATTTTACAGGAAAAATTATTCAAGGAGTTATGACTGCTTTAGGGATACAATGGAACATCCATACCCCCTTGCACTCCCAGAGTTTGGGCCGGGTTGAAAGCATGAATAGAGAAATAAAGAAACACCTCCTGAAACTGGTGAAAGAAACTAAGATGCCGTGGGTACGGCTCTTGCCACTGGCTTTGGCAAAAATAAGGGCCAGACTCAGGGGAGATATTAAATGATCTCCCTTTGAATTGATGTTTGGAATACATTATCCTTGTAATTCTCAGCCTAGGGGGGAAGTAGAGATAAGTGATGTATATTTGAAACAATATGTGGCCAGGATACTGTCTCTTGTGAAATCTTTTCAACAGGAAGCTCAGCTGGCACAGACTCTGCCTTTGGACATTGTTGTTCACAACATCCAGCCAGGAGATTGGATCCTAGTTAAGAAGTGGAAAGAAGTACCCCTGGTGGTAAAGTGGCGTGGACCTTTCCAAGTGTTACTGACCACAGAAACAGCTGTCAAGACAGCTCAACACGGGTGGACTCATCACACTCGGGTCAAGGTCTCTGAGGCCCTGGAGATTTGGACATCTCAGCTGGAAGAGAAGGATGGGAAGCCGCTACTGACACTCTGCAGGAGTGGGCTGGAGCAGCAGCCAGTGCGTCGACATCAGGGGAAGCCCTGTGTGCCTACCCACAGACTGCCCGCTGAAATAGTTTGTGTGGGCATCCCTTCTCTCAGATCCCCAGTCATTGGGGATCAATCCTCACTGTCATTGTTTTCTTTATGTTAAGCTATTTTATTACTATTAAACTTCTAAAATTATAAAACAAGTAAATGGTGTTTTTCACAATTGGTGCAGTGACTCAGATAAAACGCCTCACTGTCAAAACTTCAGAGGATTCCGAGTGAGGGAGGCATGCTCTGTCAAGTTTGGCAGCCTCGCTCTGTTTCTTCTGGCATTGTTGGCAGATGCAGGTCCCTACCTGGTGGACAAAAAGAGACAATAAAACAAAGAAAAGGAAAAAGGTTCCCTAAAACTGCAGTAATTGGCCTCCCAAGACTAAGTGTACACGAGAACCCAGAAAGGAAAAAAGATTGTAAGTACTTTTTGGGGGCGGGGGAGGGGGGCAGATATGGGAGGGATTGTGAGAAGTGTGAGTGGGATGTGGGCTAACTACTCCAGACCCTGCGAAGTGATCATAGAGATTCTGAGTGCTGTGATTCTGTCACTTCATGAGAAATGCAGCCAGGGAGGAAACAAAATGAATGAAAAAGGAGTGAGAGAGACCCCCGGGGTGACTTGGACAGGGTCCCAGGGAGGGGTTGGACCTCTCGGAGGAAGGGAGCAGAGGAGTTTCCTAGCACAATCTGCTAGGAAACAGGAAAAAAGGGAGGAGCCCCTAGAAATTTTGCCATGTTGAGGATCTAAACTGGGCAAGAGACTAGGCAGTGCCAAACTCAAGACCATCTAGGCTTAAAAGCTGCTAGACTGAGAGTAGCAAACTCAAGAGCACCTAAGCTTAAAAGCTGCTAGGTTGTGAGTAGACACACTAGAGACTTGGGGATGTGGAATCCAAAGCACCTTGAAATGGCCAATAACATCTGAGATTTTAACAAGTGATTTGAAAGTAAAAGGTACCTTATTGTTGTTTGGTTGTGTGTGAGAGTGAGTGAGAAATAAAAGTGAGTAAATGTAGATGAATGAAAATATATGTAATGTAGAGTGCTTATTTTAAGCTTCACTTTATCTCCTTGGAGGGAGGAGCATTGTATTGAATTGTATTGTGAGAGAAAGGGGTTTTTGTGTTGTGGGAAGAAGGTGGTATTCAGGTTGTTAGAGAAAGTGGGAAACAGAGGCAGGGGACGAATAGATAAGATCTTGAAAAATTGGGCAGAAAACCAGTAAGTTGGGTACAGGGGAAAAAAGGCAATAAAAGGGTACGAGCAGAGATACCCCAAGATAGCCTTCTGGGAGTTATGTTAGCTAACTGGGATAAAAATCCTTGTACGAGGAGAAAGGACAAGGTAAAGATGATCTAATTTTGTATGAGAGAATGGGCAAAGAAGGAAATAAGACTTGACCACGTTTACTGGCCTAGATACAGCTCTTTTGAAGTTTGGATTTGTCAGGCTCTGAATTTATTTGTAAATTCAAAAGAACCGTTTAATCCAGAAGAAAGAGAATATGCCGCATGCTGGACTGGAGATTGTAGGAGAATAAAAATCTTTAAAATATCATAAACCCCCGAGACAAAGCAAGAAAAGAAAAAGGTGAATGAAAAGGGCTGGGAACAAGAGGGAAAAAAAAGGAAAAATTTGGATCCTTTACAAGTATTGCCTCCTCTGTTCCCACTTGTTCCCCCACCATTCGCAACTGCACCACTCACCCCAGCCCCCGTCCTGGCCCCGGCACAGCCACTTGTGGCTGTATCACTTGATCCAGCCCCCGTGCCGGCTCTGGCCCCGCTGGTGAATTTGTCTGCCCCAGTCCCAGCTGCCTGGCCCATGGCTGCTCCTCTGGCCATGCCAGGGGTCCCGCCTGCTACGTGGTCTGTGGTCGCCATGTCAACCACACTGGGGGTCCCGTTTGTCCTGTCCATCCCATCCCCAACCGCTTGTCCCGCAACTGTCCCCACTGCCCCATCCCCAGCTGCTCTGCTTGTGCCGAATGCACTGGGCACCACCACTGCTGCTGCCCTCACCCCGCTTCCACCGGAAGACCACCCTCCTTTGGCAGTTCTGGCAGCAGACCCTGCCTACACCCTCTCCTTCAAGGACCAAGCCTCGGCACAGATCCCTCCCCTCATCCCTATTTCTGTCCTAGGTCCCGTTCCCTTGGTAATGACAGCTCCTGCTGTTCAAGAAAACTTTCTCCCTGAAGAAGAAGCACATTATCGAAACACAAGAAACTCAGCCAAAAGACAGGCCTCCCCTAATCTTTCCTCAAAACAAAGGAAAAATCCCATAGGCAGAGCTGAACAATTAGACCAATTCTTAGGCCCAAACACTTTTACCTAGAAAGAAATGCAATCTATAATGAAAATAGTATTTTTTTAGGAGGAGAGACAAATGATCAAGGCTGCTGGAATAAAAATTTGGGAAAAAGAAAACCAGCAGGGCCCCCCCAGGACATCAGAAAATGCCAATAGCACCTCCTAATTGGGGTCATAATAATGAAGAGGAGAGGAAACACATGAATGATTCTTGTAATTTGATAATCAAGGAAATGAAAGAGGTGGCACCCGAAGGCAAAATGCTAAAAAGGCTTTTAAGGGACTGCAGGGGAAAGAAGAAACTCCAACTGAATGGTTAGACAGACTTAAGAGAAACAATATTCCAGAAAAGACCCTGAGACTTATGTGGGACAAGCTCTGTTAAAGATTAATTTTGTCACTAATCCTTGGCCAGATATTAGAAAAAAACTAGAAAAAAAAAATGGAAGACTGGCATGATAGATCACTAGATGGGTTATTAAAGGAGGCTCAAAAGATTTATGTCCAGAGAGATGAAGAAAAAGCTAAAGTGAAAGCAAAAATTATGGTAACCACTATGCAAGAAAGTAACTTCCAGAGGACTCTAAAACCCCCAGGCACCACTCCTAGACATGAAGGTCATAGAGACAAGGGAAAGGAAAAGAACAGAACTCCAGTACAAACCAAATCTCGGGAGCATTCTAGAAATATCTGTTTTTACTGTGAGGTCGAAGGACATTATAAAAGAAATTGCCCTTGTAGAGGTACCAGTCATAGGTTTTTCTGGGTCTGGATTGAAGGCACTTGAGATGGTAGTTCATGTTCGGACTCAAGTGTTTATTATTTCTTAGCAGTAAAACAGTCTCACCTCTGTGAGTTTGGCAGTTTTTCATTAGAAGGCACAACATGGCTGATAATCTCTTGTTACGAGGTCTTTTAAGACTAAACTATCCAATCAAGAGCTGACACCTAGATTATTTTCCCTTTTAACCCAATGACTTATCCCAAAGGGCCCCCAATGCAGACTTTTCTGCCCAATTACAAAGTGTCACCCAAACCCAAGAAGAAGAAGGAAGAAGAAGCATAAAGAAGAAACCCAGAACGACACTCTGTGCCCTCCGTCTTGTTTCCATCCACAACATACTAAAAATCCCAAAACCTAAATTTCTCACCAAGTGATACACCTACACTACTCTCTATACTCTCTATACTCTCTATAATCTATTTCACACTTTTGTGGATTCTAGTCTATCTTGAAGTCTAGAAAACTTTCTCCATGAATGAGGGTCAAAGTCAGCGCTCCCCTGGGGGCCAGGGCACCCCAGAAGAGACAGAGTAATATTCCCAGTGCCCTGGGTTTCCACATGCCCTGATCGGATAAAAGATCTGAAAATCTTCCAAGAGATGGGCACACAGGAGGAATAGGGAAGTCATAGGCTCTATTTTCTGGGGGACAAATACCATCTGGAGCCTGTGATAACTTTAAAAGTGTGTCTCCAAGAAGAAAAATTAGAATTTGTGGTAGACTGTTGCCTTCTTGTGAAGGCCGCGATGACCTGGTATCGGAGTCCAGCACTGCGATCTCCTCCTTGGGATCCTTCGTGGCCAATAACGGACGCTGACACCAATGTGGTGGACGGTTAAAGGCGTTTATTGAGGGGTCTCGAGGGTATTTATGGACTTAGGGGCTTCTCTACGTCAGACAGGGGTTTGGCTATACTTTCTAGGGTTAGTATGGAGTGGAAAGTTACTGGCATGCATAGGTTAGGGGGGCTACACGTTTGGCTACATTCCAAGGGTGATCCTTATCTATGGGGAGAGGGGTAGAAGGATTCCTGTAATTTTCCGTCACAGCCCGAAATCTTCCGAACGCCTGTCCCTATGCCTACCACACTTCCCCCCCCTCTTTCACAAATGAACGAGGTAGTCTTATACATAGGCACTGAAATGAGGTAGGAGGTTGAGATCTGACTAGGGAAAAGGGTCTTGGGAAACCTGAGTAAGTTTCTGCCAGGCAAGTCTCTCGTGACTGGCAGTGTTCCCTGTTGAATTCACAGTAATTGTGGCTGTCCCACAAACAGGATGTTAGCCCATTCTAGGCGGGCCTGAACGAATGAGACTAGCTTGTTCAGCAGGCATGGCCCGAAGGTAATAGTTAAAGCAGCATTGCCAATGGACCTATTAGGGTAGAAATCAGGGTGGTTAGCCATGGTGATCGATTGAACCAGGATTCGAACCAGCCCTGTTGGGCTTCCCTGTCTTTCTGTCTCTGAGCCAGTCTGTTTCGGAGTTCTGCCATGGAGTCTCTAACGACTCCTGTGTGGTCAGCGTAGAAACAACATTCCTCTTTCAAGGCAGCACACAGGCCCCCTTGCTGCATGAACAGGAGATCCAGTCCTCGCCTGTTCTGCAGGACCACTTCTGAGAGCGAGGAGACTGACTTTTCTAGAAAGGAAATGGATTTCTCGATCCTCTGTAGGTCCTCATCGATGGTCATCTGCAGCTGAGACAGTCCTTGGTGTTGAGTTGCTAGGGCTGAGACACCTGTTGCCGTTCCAGCCGCTCCTAGGCCGAGCAGCATTGCGATAGTTATACCTGTTAGTATTTCTCTCTTGTGGAGCCGGCTGTTTTCCTCGAAAAGGTGGTATACCTCCTCGTCTGAGTGGTACAGGATCCTAGGGATGATCAGAACTTGAACACAAAAGTCGTTAGAGTTATCGAATTTGGCAAGAGACACGCAGGGACTCACTCCAGATCTCTGGCAAACCCACATCCCAGATGTGGATGGGACTACCCACTTATTATTCTTCCTGTCAGGCTCAACTACTTCGGTGCAGACGTCGCCTTTCCGCTTAGCTAGGGTTGCATTGCCAAAGCATCTGCCCTGACCTGTGACTTGACTCAGGGTAATTCCTTTGCGGGGTGTGTCCCATCTGCACTGGCGAGGGGCATCGGCTGTGGAATAGCTGAAGGGGGTATCTAAAGTGATTCCTTCGTAAAAGGGGGGTTTAACATCGTAACAAAGCCAGCAGGAGTCAGTTAGGTTAGGGTTAGATTCATTCAGGGATAGAAAGGTAGCTTCTAACATGCGAAGGATTGGGTCCGGGTACGACCTGGCTGAGTGGCCTATCTGGAAGGCTTCTTCATCGCCAGTCGGGACCTCGGTGACCCTTGTGGGCAGGGGTTTGGGGTAGGTCATGTTTCTCCCTTTCTGAGTGCTTTTGATTACTTTGTTGGGTCCAACTGCTCTAGGTGCTGACGGTTGGAGTCTGGTAATTCGCACATTCACCCACTTTCCTGACCCTTGAAGGACTATTGTCCACGTTTTGCCCACGGCCCAGCTAGGGTGATTTGGCTGCAAAACTGTCATGTTATAGTGAGTGCATTTCCGGAATTTGGGGACTTTATGGTGGTTTCCATAGAAACTTCCCTGAAGGAAGACGGGTGTTTTGCACCCTGCGGGTGCCCAGGTGAACTGTAGGAATCTGTCGGGCTCTTGTGGGTCCCACCCGGGTCCTGACGGCCTGGCGTCTGTAACTATTGTTTCGCAGCCCCAGTGCCCACAGTATCCCCACCCTGGGCGATTGCAATAACTTTTTCCTGGGTTTGATGCTGGGCACCAGTAGGATAGGTACATGTGTGTGGCGTGTGAAGAATGGGGGTCTACCTTTGGCTGTTCCGGAAACAGGTCGGTGACGCGAAGCACAAAGGACGGGGCGTTTGGCGTCGTGATGTCTCTGAGCATCTTGTCACCATCAAGATGTTGCATGACCCACCTGAAGGGCTGGTGAGGGTAGTGGTCTGGGCTGGCTTGCCCTCCGGCGACGAGCCCCAATAGCATAATACTTGCGATCTCGAAGCCGTTGGCCCGGAGGGTTTCTGTAATTGTAGACACCAGGTGGTCCACCTGGCTCGTCGATGGTGCAGCGACTAGGATGTCGTCCATGTATTGGATGATGGTTGCGGCAGGGTAGGAATGTCGGACTGGCATCAATGCTCTGTCCACGGTGATCTGGCAGATAACAGGACTGTCCACTAGGCCCTGTGGAAGCACCCTCCATTGGAAACGGAGGTTAGGCCGATTACCGTTTGGAAACGCAACGGAAAAGGCAAAGCGTTCTCTGTCGTCCAGATGCAGGGGTATCGAGAAGAAACAGTCTTTGATGTCCAGCACTGCGCACGGCTGTCCTTCAGGGATAGCTGAATTCATGGGTAGCAGTGTCTGGACTGGACCCATGGGTCGAATCGTCTTGTTCACTTCTCTCAGGTTGTGGACGAGACGATAACCCTCTCCGGACCTTTTGGGGATTACAAACACAGGGGTGTTCCATGGACTGGTGGAGGGTTCTATGTGACCCTTTTGCAGTTCGCGGTTGACCAGTTCCAGCAAAGCTGCCACTCGAGGCTCTGACAAAGGCCACTGCTCCCTCCAAATAGGATCTGACGATTTCCAAGTCAATTTGATTGGCAGCTGAGGGTGTACAGCAGTGGCCCTTATGATAAATTTGTAATCTTGACTCCTAGCATAGCAAGGACGTCCCTTCCTATTAGTGGCGGAGAGTTTTGCAAAATGTAGGGGTAAATTGCTACTGTTTGTTCTGGTCCCTTGTTTGTGTGAAGTGTTATAGCCACCAGCTGGGTGCTTTTCCACGCCCGGGTTTGTCCCCCCACCCCGTTCACTGGAGGGACTTCCTTAAACTGCCAATGTCTGGGCCAATGCGATTGGGGGAGAATCGTGCAGTCTGATCCCGTGTCTACCCAAAACTGAAGTCCTATGATGTGGGGGTCCCGACTGCCATAGAGGCGGCATGTCCCCCTCATCACTAGGGGTTCCTTCCCTATTTTCATGGCCAGGGCCACCCAGGGGTCCCGGTTTGGGGCATCCCCTGCTGGTCCTGTAGCGCTTGCTTGGCTTGTGATGATGGGGGGTGTGAGGGCACGGTTGGTGGTACTGCATAGCCCTGCCATTGTATCGCTGGCGGGGGTGCGATACTGACTGCCTCCTGTGGGAGCATAGGGTATGAAGGTCCCCTGCCCCACTGTGGGTTGGCATAGATGGGCCGTCTCGCATCCATAGCGGGAGGGGGCCGAATATGGCCCGCGCGCCCCCCCCCTCTCCCGTTTCCCCGGGGCCGGGATCTACAGTCCCTAGCGAGGTGACCTCTCCTCCCACAGTTCCAGCAGATCCCTCTGGGGCGCTGCTGGGGCGAGGGTGTTGCCTGAGGAAGCTGTGCTGGTTGGGGGCAGCTGGCCGCGACATGACCTGACTGGCCACATTTAAAGCAGGCCATCGCACTGGTTAGGGTGTGGACGGCTGCTTGGAGTGGGGTCAGCTGTTCTTCCCTCACAACATGTTTAATCATGTCAGCCAGGCTGGCCCCGGCCGGCAGGGAACGCAATATATCTTTGGTTACGGTGTTACATTGCTGCCGAAGGCAGTCGGTTATCACCGGACCTTTTGCAACAGCGGGTAAACTAGAAGAGTCCACCGCAGCCTGAAGGCGGTCAACAAATTGTATAAAGCCTTCACTCTCCCCCTGTTTGATGGTCGACCATGGTGTCGGTCTGTCCACAACCCTGGATGCGGCGCGTATAGCTTCTCTGGCCGCCCGAGAAGTCACCCTGACTTCCTCAGTCCGAAGCTGCGCAGCTTGTTGCTGGGGTGTGGCTACTGCATCATGCTTCCCCAACAACCTAGATAAACTCGACCCGTGGAGTGGCTGCCCTTCTCCCGCTGCCTGAGCAAGCATGGCCGTACATCGGTCTGTCCATTCCTGTTTAAATATTATCAAACCCGCCCCATCAAAAAGCATACGGCTTATTTGCACTATATCAAAAGGGAGTAAATCATCATTGCTAAAAAGACCGTCCACGAGAGTGGAAACCACTCCTGAGTTAATTCCTTTTTCCGAAATAGCTTTTACTATTGTCTGAACGTCTTTGGAATTAACGGGAGTATATGTTCTTTGCTGGTTCCCCTGGGGTCCTGTAATTCTCACCGGGAAGGCATGCACCGATGCTGCGGGTGCCCATCCCGCGCATTCGATTTTGATTTTACCCCAGTCAGTGAGTTCGTATTGGGGCTGGTTCTCGATTGTGTTAAAAGTTTCATTTGGTTTCGTCCGAAACCGCATTGATTCAGTTTTCTCTGCTTCCGAGTCGCTGCTGGACTCGGTGGGCTCTGTAGAGCAATCCGAGGAGCTGTGGCTCCCTTCAGAGTCAGAAGTCGACTGCCAATATACTTCCGGTCTCTGCTGCCGTTTTGTTCGGCTTCGGCCCCGCTCCTCCCCTCGGGGGCGGTGCCGCTCCCGCCCCCTGGGCTTGCCCTGCCTCCCGCAGGGAGGGATCTCTCCCATATATGGTGGCATCAGTGGGCGCGGCTCCCGAGCGAGTGCCCGCCCTCTGCCGCACCCCCACGCATGCGCATCTGCTGGGATCCACAGCCCCCGGCTGGGCATGGGCTTAGCGCTGGTTTCCCGCGCATGCGTGTTCGCGGCTGGCCGCGTTTCTGGGTTCTTCCCGCCGCGGGCTGGCGGGCTCCGCCCCTCTTCCCGGCCACCCGCGCCATATTCAAACGGGTAGGGCGGCGGATCCCCTCTGCCGTTCGCCCGCTCGCCAGCCCTCTCGATATTTCGGGCTTCTGCCGCCAATCCCTCCCAAAAGGACCGTGCGAGTCCCTCCGCTTCTTGCGCTAAGTCGGCTATCGGCGGGGAAGGGATGGGCGAGGGGTCTGCGGGCACCCCGGGGGGCTCCGGAGGTGGTCTGGGCCCCGGCGGGTCCCCCGAAGGGGTCCGCGGGTCCCCCGAGGGCTCCGGGGGCTCTGGCCTCGGGGAGGGATGGGATGCGCCCGGCCCCCGCGTTTCCCCGTTTTCAATCAGGTCGCCACCGGGGGGGGTTCGCGTTATCGCCCCCTCCCCCAGCTGTGGCGTGATTAACAGACAGGAGCGCGCAGTGTTCCACGCCTCCTGTTCTTCTAATGCTTTGCGTAGGGCAGCTTCTGCCTTCCCCCACGCTTTCAGGCTTTTGCTGCTGCCTGTGGCTTTTGTGTCCTCTGCTAGCGCGACAGTACATTTCTGCCACACTTCAGAGTGCAATATATCTATGGGTCGATTAATGACCCCAAGCTCTAAGAGTCTCGTCAATGCGAGATTAAAATTCTTGAGCTCACATTTGATTCCCCATTGCATATGTATCAAACTTACGACCTTCGCTATCGCTTCCATACGAATCGCGGGTCCTGGGACGTCCCCCTTCTTTGCTATAGCCGTTCCGGCGTTGAGTGCTGTCCCCTGGCCAGGAATTCCCCCGTCACCCAGACTCGTTCCCGGTCCCGGGTTTCAGCACCACTATGTTGCCTTCTTGTGAAGGCCGCGATGACCTGGTATCGGAGTCCAGCACTGCGATCTCCTCCTTGGGATCCCTCGTGGCCAATAATGGACGCTGACACCAATGTGGTGGACGGTTAAAGGCGTTTATTGAGGGGTCTCGAGGGTATTTATGGACTTAGGGGCTTCTCTACGTCAGACAGGGGTTTGGCTATACTTTCTAGGGTTAGTATGGAGTGGAAAGTTACTGGCATGCATAGGTTAGGGGGGCTACACGTTTGGCTACATTCCAAGGGTGATCCTTATCTATGGGGAGAGGGGTAGAAGGATTCCTGTAATTTTCCGTCACAGCCCGAAATCTTCCGAACGCCTGTCCCTATGCCTACCACAGTAGACACAGGGGCAGAAAGAACCTGCCTATTAAATATTCAAAAATATTATAATGTAAGTAAAGACACTGTAAAGGTAAAAGAGGCAAAAGGAGAGAGTTTTACAGCTCCTGTCATTAAAGATGTAGTTACTGAGGGAGAAACTCAAATTTAGATAGGACATGTCTTGTTAGTTCCTGGGGCAGGCATCAGCTTGTTAGAGAAAGACTTGCAGATGCAACTGAAAGTGTTGAGTACTTGAAGAGGAGAGCTGTGGACTTTTAGACGTAAACTAGTTGTGTATATACCTCGTGTGGTCCGAGGTGTGTTAAATCAGAGAAAAGAGGAAAAGATAGGGAAACGAAAAGAAAGTGAGAAAGGAAAGAAGAGAGAAGTTGAAGAAGGGGAAGGGGTGTTTGGAAGACTGGGATGTTGGAATGTGGAGCAATGATGTCTTGGTGCTGGAGGAGGACAGGAGTCTGAATGCAGTTTCTGTATGAAGGGCAGGGACATGTCTTCACACATAGTTGTTTAGAAGTTACTCAATGCCAAACTGGGATCCAGGAAGGTTTAGCAGAACAGGCTCTCCTTGAAGGGAAAAGAGGATATGTTGACTAAGGAAAAAGAATGTCAGGAACACCTGGGGACACAGGGTAGGGGATTGTCAAAGCTGGGAGGTGTTTGGCTGCTCTTGAACGAGCAGCGGTGAAATAAACAGGGCAGGAGACTTTTTCTCCTTTTAATGCCTTTGTTAAAAGTGATCAGCTCAAGGTTGGGAAGCTTGACAGGTCCACGGCTGCTCCGTTGACGCTCCCAGGGTGACTCAGAGGAGGAGGAATGTGCAGCTTTGTCCACTTAAGGGCAGAGTTGGGGGTTCCGTCCTCACGAGAGCAGTGGGCGTAGCCCGTGTTTCCCAACTTTCAAGTGGCTCCAGGCTCAGGGTCTTGGTTCCAGCTGAGGTCTTTGCTCAGGGCGAGGGACAACAAAGGTTCTCATCATCACTGCAGGCTTGGTACTTTGTTCCTCACGTCCAGACATCACTCTAATCTCTAAATTCTGTATTGGCTCGTTGATTTTGGGGCCTTTTTTCTGTAATTTTGGTGGGGTATCTTCCCATGGCATGCTGGTCTCAAGGCTATTTTGCATGCCCTCTGATGCCCCCCCTCCCCCCCCCCCGCCAGGTCCCCTCCTCTCACTGTCTGGGGAGAAGGACTATCAATTTAGCCCCAGGCAGGGCTATACCAATACAAAAGGAGCAATTAACTAAAACAAGCGGTGATTACAATAACAAACAGGTAGAACTTCACCTTGGCAGCAACTAGTGTAACTGGTTCTGCAACCCTTTTTTTCCCCAAAAAATTGGCAGGTTTTTTTATTTATAACAGCAAGGTCTCGGGGACTGCAACAGGGGCAGATTCATGGGGGTGACCCAGTACGACACCTTCCAGTGTTCACCCACCTGGTGGAGGCGGCACAGGGCGCGGTTTGCATAGGGCACCACTAGGGTTAGGGGGCTGGCTTGGTTGTGCCAGGGTCCCAGAGGGTGTAGTGTTGCCAGATGTGCTCGCTGGCCCGGTGGTGGTAATGGGCACGGACTGCACAGGTTTGCCACCCAGGAGCGGTCTGGCTCAGTGGCAGAGCCGCCAGGGGTGGCTACCAGCCTGCTGGGGTCCTGAGTCCAGGATGGCAGCCTCGGCCTCAGCAAGTGGGTCAAGAGACAGAGAGAAAGGAAAAAGAGAGAAGGAGTGTCGTGAACGGCGGGAGAAATGCGACACACCATATGCGTGAATAGCAAATCTCGAAGTTTATTGAAAACTCACACATATTTATATTGGTGTTAATGAAGCTTATACATATTGCAAAAGCTGAGCTCATCATTGGTTAAAGCACACTTAGATCAACCACACCTACTTCTATCTTCTAACAATTATTTTGCTTCTATGTTTGCATTCTTCTAACTTCTCTACCTAAGATAACTACATTTTCTGGCAAGCGATTTTCTCCCCCCGTCTTCCCGTTTCAGAGAAGGTCACTGTGACCTTTGTCAGTGATTGGACACTGGTTGCTTAGTTCCCAGCTTGTTTCCCCTATCCTTATCCATCGGTATCACATCGAAATGTCCTTTCTCAGCTAACCAATTATCCAAAAAGCTCTCTACATCTCCCCCGTTTTTCTGTTGAACAAGCATGGTTTGATTAAATGTGGTAGTTATCATCTTTCGCACCATATTCTGTAAGCATATACAAAAACATGGCAAAATTAATATTAACAACAAAGCTACAATAGCTACTACAATGCTAATCTTAACAATAGAACGTAACTATGACCTTAACCTTAAAGATTTGAGCTATCCATCAATACCAAGGCTTGATTCTACCTGTAAGTTCCCAGTTAACTTCCGTAACTCAGAGAGCTGTGAGTGTACAGATCGTGAATGATCAGAGAGATTCATGCAACACATGCCCTCAAATTCATCACAGCCATGGCCTTGTGCAAGTAAGAGAAAATCAATTGCAGCTCTATTTTGAAGTGTCGCATGGCGAATAGAATCTACATCAAGCAAAAGACTGGAAATTGCTAAAGAAGTTGCATTTGTTTGTTTAGCAAGCTAACACCCTAACTTATTTAAAATAGCATGAGCACCTGCAGCTGATACTCCTGGAGCTAAGAAAGATGCTGCAACTATGGCCGCTGGGGACCAAAACTTTACATCGTCTCGGCAGTCAGCTGCAAAAGCATGAGCCATTTGTCTGCCTCTACGATGGCGACGGCTCATGTTCAGTATCATGGACATGTTAGGTGTAAGTAGAGACAGCCGTCCAAGTGTACATGGTCTCCCGTGCAGCATTGATGGGATACCGGCCCAAGCACGGTCTCCACATATCAGGAAATATCTTGCTGGCAATTGAATAGGTAATAAAGCCTCTTATTTGGCCTTATCATAATGCAGAGCACTAGGGCTCAGGAGCTCAGTCCCTGGGTAGGGACCGGGTGCCCGAAGCTCGCTCGCTCATGCCAAGACCGCAGGGCTACCATCTAGCAAGCATGGTGATTATCAGCTCTATAGTGATTGCAAGCTCTCAGGATTTCAGCTCTGCTTGCTAGGTAGTGGTGCCCTGGGCTTGAGGCTGCAGCAGACGGAGAGAGAGGAGAAGGAGAAGGCGCAGGCTGTTCCACGAAGATGGCTTTATTTGGGGAGGTCCGTGAAGGGTCTCTGCTCTTCTTCTTTCTCTCCTAATGGGGTACAGTATGCTTCTTTTATAGGGTTGGAAAGGATCCAAGCTTGACCAATGGGTAAGGGGTTAACATGACATTGCCTTATAGGGTTACAGAGGTAGGTTAAGGGGTGGAGGACAAGAAAACAGGAATTTTCTTTTGCTGTTTCAGCATTCCTATTGTTCATATCCTCCATGGTGCTTTTCCTAAATCTATGGGGTTTACTACAACTCCACTTTCTGTTTTTACAAAAAAGGCATTCGCTATAGTTCTTTTGAAACAGTGAACAAGGCACGAGAACATAGCTAACACAATAACAACTACAAGGAGAATCAACAACATTCCCTTAATCAAGGATGCAGCCCATCCTGTTAATCCCCATTGCCCAAAAAGTTCATTGACCCAGTCTGGGATTCTTTCTACTTTCAAGTCCTTCACGAGATCTTTCAGTTTCTGGATGTTCGCATGGATGGATTCCGAGCGTGAAGAGAGGTTGAAGCAGCACATCCCTTCGAAGTCTTCACAGCCGTGCCCATGGGCAAGCAGCAGGAAGTCAATTGCTGCTCGATTTTGGAGCGAAGCATGTCTTGTGGTTTCTTCTTCCTTTAAGAGATCACTCAAGGCTGCAGATGTAGCGTTAGCTTGTTTACTGAGCCAGCACCCAAGGTGATTGATTTCACCGAGGGCTTTAGCTGCAGCTACCCAGGGTAAGAACAGGGAGACAGCAATCTTTTTTGGTTTGTTCCAATCGTATAATTTAGGATCACAATTTTCATCAAATTCAGTATAGGACCTTTTTTGTCGTTTTGATTCGCTTTCTTTTTTCCAATTATGTAACAGGGTGATGTTTGGTGTAAGGGTAGAAAGTTTTCCAAGGGTACAGGGACCTCCCTGGAGTCGGGAGGGGATCCCAGCCCATACTCTGTCACCACAGATGAGAAACATTCCCTTGGGTAATACTTTGGGATGGAGAGAGGACACAGAAATCACACGAGCCGTGTAATTGCACCAATCGTGAGAGTTATAGGCTTTGTTAATTGGTGATATCTCTTTTCGATATGTGTTTTTGTTCTGGTCAATTTCTGGCCAATTGTTTTTTGGACGTCTAAAGTAAAATTTGACGCAGTATGTGGCCTTGGAGGACCCCAACAGATCTAATTCTTGGGGTTCCTCTCGAGCATCTGGCAGAATTTTTGTCCACTCGTCCCAAGTATCAACCACATTGGGTCTCTTACCTGTGGTGCGGAGAATCTCTGAGTTATAGACAGGCCAGTCATCTGCTACAAAGGGAATTCCTACTAGACATGTGGAAAGTGGGTTATCAATGCTTCCCATGGACAAGCACATGTTGTCCTGTTTTAATGTTTTTGCTAAGGTTACCCAAACATTATGGCTAGGCTGTGGGCTAATCCAGCCGAAGGCACACGGTACGGTGAAGAACATCCAGGCAGCAATGAGGACAGCAGCAACGGAGATATTTTTCATCTTTGGGCAGGAATAGGGCTTCTGATAGGGAATATAAGCAGAATTTGTTATCTTTATGATGAGAGGGTTTTCTGCCTTGTTCTTTTCTTGTTCCCCTCCTCCCCCCCTTTTTCTTTTAATTTCTAAGCTACACTATGGGAGGAGGAGTGGGTAGAGGGTTAAGGGGTTTTAAAAGATTAGGGAGGGGGAATAACGGTGTTTCTTTTTTTTTTTTTCTTTTTTCTTTCTTTAAATACAAAAAAAACCAGTGTAACAACATATAGTTCAGAGAACACTTTTGTGTTAAGGCTATCTATGGTCTGATGCAGCAGACTGTTGTTTAGCTTTTCAGTTTTGTCTGCTGTCTTGTAATGGGGTGGTCTGTTCTTGTGTTTGTGGGTATTCGGCGACGTCTTCGTCTCCAGGCAGAGCTGGTTTGGTTTTGAGGTGGTCTTGTGTTTGCCTCAGGAGCGTTCTTGTCCCCGTTTGCAGGAGTAGTGTTCTCAGTGCCTAGGTATGGCTTTATGTTTTTTCCGGGGTACCACCTCGGACCGGATGGTAGTAGCACGCACGCATATCCTCTACCCCAGGTAATCAACTGGTGAGGCCCAGAAATTTGGTGTGTTTCAGGGTCCTTCACGAGCACAGGTGGTTTCTCAGTGAGCTTTGCTTGGGTGGTATTTGCAAAGTGGCGAAGTATTGGTGGGTCAGGCTCTGATGCTGTACAGTTCAGGAAGTTGATGACGTAGAGAGCCTTGCAAAGTCTTTCCACTGGAGATGTGATTCTCATGTCTCTGTTCTGTTGATCAAGGACTCTTTTGAGGGTTTGATGTGTCCTTTCCACGATGGATTGTCCTGTGGGGTTTACAGGTATGCCGGTCTTGTGTGCTATTCCCCATTCACTGAAGAACTCCTTTAACTTGCGGGAAGTGTAGGCTGGTCCATTATCTGTTTTAATCTCTTTTGGTACACCCAGGGCGGCAAAAGCAAGGAGAAAGTGTTTTATTGTGTGCATGGTATTTTCTCCTGCATGTGATGATGCAAATACTGCTCCTGAAAACGTGTCGACCGATACATGCACGTATTTTGATCTTCCAAAAGGTGCGAAGTGAGTTACATCTGTCTGCCACAGCTGGCAGCTATTCAGACCTCGGGGATTGACTCCCATCCCCATGGATGGTATCTGATAGTTCTGACAGTTCGGACACGTAGCCACGATAGCCTTTGCCTGATCCTTTGAGAGCTTAAACATTCTCATAAGGGCAGGTATATTTTGATGAAAAAACGCGTGTGACAACTTTGCCTGGGCAAAGATGTTAGGAACATTAGCAGTTTCTGCTGCCATTGCTAATGCATCCGCTTTTCTGTTGCCTTCTGCAACAAAACCTGGGAGGTCTGTGTGTGACCTCACATGCATTATATGGTAAGGTTGCTTTCTGTGGGAGATTAGGTATATTAATTTAGAGAGCAGTTGGTACAACTTTGGATTAGAGACCTCTTTGAGAAGAGCATGTTCTGCTCTCATCGCTATCCCAGCGACATAAGCTGAATCTGTAACCAGATTGAAAGGCTCGTTTTCAAACTTTTCAAAGGCTCTGACAACGGCTGCTAATTCTGCGATCTGTGGAGATCCCTCCACTATTTGTATGTCAGAGTGCCAATCTTGTGTTTGGGGGTCTCTCCATGTAACCACCGACTTGTGGGAAGACCCTGAGCCATCTGTAAAGAGTGTTAGAGCCTTGAGAGGTTTTCTACTTTGGATTTGTTTTGGAATCAAATGGAAGGTTACATCAGGGTTAAAAAGTTTGTGTTTTGGGATCTTAACTGAAATTTGGCCCGTGTAGCTATCCAGGGCAAACTGGAGGCTTTCATTGGTCTGGATCAAATCCTCAAAGTCTGTAAGAGTTATTGGTAAGTATATGCATTCGAACTCACAACCTGAAAGAGATCGAAGGCGAGTCCTTGCCTTTTTTATTAAATGTGCTATGACCTCCTGGTAGGTGGTAAGTGTCTTTGTGGGCTGGCTATTTGTAAAGATCCATTCCAGTATCAACAAAGGGTCTCGAAGCTGTGAGTCCCATTGGAATATCAGTCCATGGAATCGAGGTGCTTTTCCCAGGATGATGAACTTGAAAGGCAGACTGGGCTCGAAGCGATGGGCTTTGCATGAAGACAGGGCTTCCTGGACTTTAGTGATGGCACCTCTGGCTTCTTCTGTGAGAGTGCAGGGAGAGTCCAGGTCCTTAGGTCCGCGAAGAAGGTTGAACAAGGGAGCAAGGTCCTCTGTTGTAATTCCTAGCAGTGGACGTACCCAGTTGATGGATCCACACAGGCTGTGTAAGTCCCTGAGGGTTTTTGGGTCGTCATTTATGGTGAGCTGCTGAGGTACGATGGTCCTTTCCCGGATCTGGACTCCAAGGTAAGTCCATGGCTTGGTGTACTGGATTTTATCCTCACGAATCTCCATTCCTGCCTTTTCTATGGTTTCAATAGTCTTTTTAACTGTATTGTCCAAGTAAGCTTTGTCTGAAGCACACACCAGGATGTCATCCATGTAGTGATGGATGATAGCATTGGGGAATGATTTCCGAATGGGAGACAGGATGTGAGCCACGTACCACTGGCAAATAGTGGGGCTGTTTTTTAGTCCTTGAGGAAGATAACGCCAATGATATCTTTTGAGCGGGGTCTCCTTGTTAAGAGAGGGAACGGAAAAAGCAAACCGTGGAGCATCCTCAGGGTGCAGAGGAATGCTGAAGAAACAGTCCTTAATGTCTATGATAGCAAGTGTCCAGTCTCTAGGCAGCATCGATGGGGAGGGCAGGCCAGGCTGGAGGGGGCCCATGTCCTCGATGACCTCGTTGATTCTGCGAAGGTCGTGGAGAAGCCTCCACCTGTTTGTCCCAGGCTTTGGTAGAACGAAGACTGGAGAGTTCCAAGGGCTGTTGGACTCCACTATGTGGCCTTTTGCGAGCTGTTCTTCCACGAGGGTGTTTAGGGCACGCAGTTTGACTTTATTAAGGGGCCACTGTTCAATCCAGAGTGGCTTGTGACTTTTCCAGGTGAGACGAGGTGTTTCTGGCAGCGCGCTTACTTCAGTGACCCCAATTAGAAATCCTGAGTGGGAATATGTAGAGAAGCTCCCCACTGGGATAGAACGTCTCTGCCCCAAAGGGTGATGGGGGCCCTTACCACAAATGGACGAATGGTTGCCAGCTTGCCTTCAGGCCCTTCCACAAGGATGTTGTTCTTGCTTCTCATGGACACTGTGGCTCCACCAATCCCTGAAATCATGCCTGCAACAGGTTGTAGATCCCAGTGTGCTGGCCATTCTGAGCGGGCAATGATGGTCACATCAGCACCAGTGTCCAGCATCCCTGGTAGGTGGGTCTTCTCGCCTTTGCAGGTGAGGCCGCACTCGATGGTAGGCTTGGATGGTCCCACAACTTGTGCCCACATAGCTGTAGGGTTGAGAGGAATCTGTTCCCTGTGATCCTTTGGGAGTAAAAAGGCTTGTGCTATTGGAGTTCCCTTTGAAAGAAAAAATGGTGAGTCTATGCAGCATACCTGGACGAGAATCTCTTGTCCTGGCTGCACTGTCAGCACTTCTGGAACAACGAAGATCTCCTTTGGGCTATTAAGAGAGTCACCTATAATTAAAATATGCGAAGGACCACCTTTTGGCGCATATTTGCCTGTGGGAACACGGTGAACATTCTCGTTATTAAAGTCAATGGACAAAGCAGTTACCAGTTGACGGCGGGTTCCCATCTGGGTTGCCCCGTGGGTTGGATCCTCTTCTTGTGGTCCGGAACATCCTGGGCTGGTGCGGGGTTGGGTCTGGGTGGCCTTTGATTTGTTGTCAGCGCCCGGGGCTCGACCGGGCGGGGCAAGAAGTTTCCCGAATGCTGCTGGTAGCGCTGCTGATTCTGGGGTCTTTGGTAATTGTTACGGTGGTATCGGGGGTGTGATCTCTCTGGGCAGTCCTTTATATAATGTCCAAGATCTCCACAGTGATAGCATTTAGGTTGGTCTTTAGAAGCTATTACTGCATATGCACCAGAAACTCCTTCAGCAATACCTTTAGCAACTGCTTGGGCCACTGTATTTTCCGTGGACGTGTGACGTGTACAGCATTCCAGCATTTGCTCTATGGTGGGGTCTGTATCCATGGGTAGAGACCTCAAAATGGCTTTGCATTTTTCATTAGAGTTACACAAGGCAAGTTTACATAAGAGTTCCTTCTTTGCCTCTGTGCTCTCGATCTGTTTCTCCAAAGCATCTCTAAGTCTGTCCACAAATTTGATAAAACTTTCATCTGTCCCTTGTTTAATAGCAGAAAAATGCATTGTTGGCATTGACTCATCATGCACGAGAAGTAAAGAGGTTTTTGCTGCAAGAGCGATGTCCTGCAGTGCCTCTTTATTCAAGGTTTCCAATTGGTCTGCTGGTTTCTGTAAGTCACCTTCACCAGCTAGTTGGGCTACTGTAAAATTCGTCTTATTAGCATCCGCAGAATATGAATCTGATAACGTTTTTAAATGTCTTTTCCAATGCCTGTCCCATAACAAATATTCTGCTGGGGACAGGAGGCAGTGTGAAATATTTTTTACATCGTGGGGAAGTAAGACATGTGCTGAGAACATGGCTTCTAAGAAATTTCTAAAAATATGTGAGCTTCGCCCATGTTCTTTGGCTATATTTCTTAATTGCACTAGTTCCTTATTGGAGTTAGCTTTCCACGTCTTTATAGCGGACTCGCCACCATTCCGTCCTTGCTTATATTCTACTGGGAAAGCATTAATCTTCTGTGCCAGCTCCCAGTCTCCAGCCTTTGTCGCTTCTACTTTAATACGAGCCCATGGATCCGTGTGGATCGTATCAGAATCAGATTCACTGCAAGAGCTCTGGTCCTCTGAGGAGGACTGAGGGAGGGTTGCTATCCGTGACTTGCGCTTTTTTCGTTTAGAAGCGTTTTTCAAAGGTTTCAATGGCTGGGGGGGGAGACATGGCATGACCTGGCTGGGGGGAGGTGCCACTGGAGCTGGGATGGCAGCACAGCACGCACAGGACCGGGTGGGGGGGACAGCACCGTGGGGGGTGTCTGGGACTGTGCTTGTGTGAGGTGTCCCTGCTGTGGCAGGCAGGGAGCAGGGGGAGGGGGCGGGGATGGACAAGGCCTCGGGAGCGGTGAGGGTGTGGCTCGGGGAGCCCGCGGGAGGGGCCGGGCCGGTCGGAGCTGGGGCGGGGGGAGCGGGGGCGGCGGGCGCGGCGGCGGGAGGGATGGTGGGGGACATCAGCGCAGGGGTGGGGGAGTACCCAGCAGCGGGGGGAAGAGCCGACGCAGGGGTGGAGGGGGCGGCAGAGGCAGGAAAAGGGACCCCCGGGACCGGAAGCAAGGAGGAAGCCGAGCCAGGGGTAGGGGGGATGTGTGGAGTTACAGATAAGATAGGATTCGCGGAGTTGGGCAGCGCAGGTCCCGCAAGGGTGGAGGATGTGGGGGGGGGAACTGGGGTGGGCAGCGTAACCTCTGCTTTAGGAGTAACGGAGGCGAGAGGGACTTTAGGACCAAAGGGGTGGTGTGAGATATGCAAGTGACATTCCTCTGAGTCCTTATCGATCTTGTTACTATTTGAAGAGGAAGTATCTGTTAAGCCCTGCAAGATTTTTTCTCTGTTAAATCTTTCAACGGTTTTAGTTATTATATGGAATAAAGGCAAATAGTTAGTTACAGAGAAATCCTGGTTTGTTTGGGAGATATATATTGTGTTCCCGATCATATCCCAAAACGAATTTTCAATGACTGCTTTCTTATCAGTATCAGGGTATTGCGAAATAATCCAAGTTACAAATTTTTTAAGATTAGTTTTTGAGAGCTTGCCTTTAGAAAAGGAGAAGTTGTTAGCAGATAAGATTTCTAAAATAGTTGAATATATCTCTCTCTCGGTTTTACTTAGTTTTAAAGTACTAAAAATTTTACCCATGTTAATGGTTAGCCCTTCCAGCAGAAAAAACGTGAAAAAAAAAAAGAAAAAAAAACCCGAAAAAAAAGTTTTAGAGCCCCAAAGTTATGCGCGCAATATTAGCTAATACTTACAATTCCTGGGGTCCAAGATCTGTGGAAGGGGTCTGCTGCGTCAGTTCTCCTCGGAACTTTCTGTCGTTCAGATGTAAGTTTTGAGTGTCGAACTGACCCTCCTGGGGAAAGGATTTTCTAAAACGAAAAGTCCCTTCACAGAAGGAGCGGCTTCCCGAACAGGCAATCACAGAAAACCCCAGGGGGGCTTCGTTGCTCAACCGACGGATATCGCCTCTGGGGGGGGGTCCGAATCCGAAGTCGTTGGGCTGCCACTTTAATAAAGCCTCTTATTTGGCCTTATCATAATGCAGAGCACTAGGGCTCAGGAGCTCAGTCCCTGGGTAGGGACCGGGTGCCCGAAGCTCGCTCGCTCATGCCAAGACCGCAGGGCTACCATCTAGCAAGCATGGTGATTATCAGCTCTATAGTGATTGCAAGCTCTCAGGATTTCAGCTCTGCTTGCTAGGTAGTGGTGCCCTGGGCTTGAGGCTGCAGCAGACGGAGAGAGAGGAGAAGGAGAAGGCGCAGGCTGTTCCACGAAGATGGCTTTATTTGGGGAGGTCCGTGAAGGGTCTCTGCTCTTCTTCTTTCTCTCCTAATGGGGTACAGTATGCTTCTTTTATAGGGTTGGAAAGGATCCAAGCTTGACCAATGGGTAAGGGGTTAACATGACATTGCCTTATAGGGTTACAGAGGTAGGTTAAGGGGTGGAGGACAAGAAAACAGGAATTTTCTTTTGCTGTTTCAGCATTCCTATTGTTCATATCCTCCATGGTGCTTTTCCTAAATCTATGGGGTTTACTACAAATAGGGTCATTTGATGAGACTGACACTCTCTTGGTTGTATAATTGCACCAGGCCGATGCATTTTGGTAGACAGCCATGCTAGAAGTTACAGCATTAGAATGGTTCTTGACTGACAGCAGGCTTCTATGGTTAAAATGAATGCATGCATCTGCCATCACTGACCTTAACAACTCCAACTCTTGGGGTTCCTGTGGTGCTATAGGAAAGTGGGAAATCTACTGATCCCAATTATCCACACTCATCCTAGCATTGCTGACTTTACAAGTTGGTACATGTAAAGTGCACGGCCAGGGATCTGCTGGTAAGCCAACCAAACAAGTTGTGAAAGGATTGCCAGGAGAAGACAATGACAGGCAAATAGTCTCCTGTTTAGTTAGGTTTGCCAGGGTGACCCATGTTAGTCTTGGGCTGTGGTGGGGCCCATGCCTGATGGTCTAAACTGTCCCCAAAATTGGGGATGCCTGTTATGTGCTCTATCCCCCACATTTGCAGAAACTGCTTTATTCTTTTGCTACAGTAAGCAGGCCCATTATCTGTCTTGATGCGCTGTGGCACTCCCATTACTGCAAAACAACTGCTGAGATGTCTCTCTACCTGCCCTGCTTTCTCACCAGTCTGTGCTGTGGCCCATATAAAATGACTGTAAGTGTCTATGGTAACATGTACATACTTCAACCTCCCAAACTCTGCTACATGTGTGACATCCATCTGCCAGGTCTCATTTGTGCTCAGCCTTCTTGGGTTAACTCTCAGACCTAAACCACAGCCTCCATTATGATGACTACATATAGGACAGGCTTTGACTATTGCCCGTGCCTCCTCCATAGATATCTGAAATTCTCTATGGAGGCCTTTTGCATTCTGGTGGAACATGGAGTGTGCCTCTCTGGCTATGGTTTGTTTGGGAATCGGAGTTGCTTGTGTGATTGAGACTAATTTATCTGCTCGCATGTTACCTTCTCCCAGACCAATATCCCATTTGTGACTTCTGATATGGATAACATAAAAAGAATGCTTTCTTAGCTTAATTGCTCTCTGCAGTTGCATAAACAGCTCATGTAACCTCCTGTTCTGAACTTCTTTTATAGAGGCATCCTCTATTCGCTCACACACTCCTGCAACATACAAAGAATCTGTTACAATGTTAAGAGGTCCAGAGAAATGCATCATGGCCCATACAACAGCCAATAGCTCCATCGTTTGTAAAGTGTCCACCTCAGTAGCTCGGAGTATATGATGATGCCATTGTCCCTTTTCTCGCCAGGTCACTGCTGCGGTTTTGGATTTTCTTCCTGCGTCTGTGTAGGCAGTTATAGCATCTGATAAGGGCTTTAGTGATCTTTTTGGGCATTGAATCCAACCCCATTGTCCTATCACGACCCTTTTTGAGCAAATCAGCTAAAATTTCAATTTTCTGAAGAAGGGTTTTATGTTGTTGAAGTGGAGGAGATATCCATTCCAAGGCCCATATCTCCCCCGTTTTTCTGTTATGCTGAGTAAGTGCACCCAGTAAAAATTTTTGTCCACACCAAACTGTCAGCTGTACAGGGAGATCAAGATCACATCTCCGAACACTGCCTTGTGTAACACAGTCCAATATCTGGTGCAGTGTCTCAAGGATGCAGAGCAATAGTAAAGAAGCAGTCCTTCAGATCAATAATCAAAAGTGGCCAGTCCCTTGGCAACATAGCCGGATTAGGTAAAACCAATAATCCCATCATTGTAGCCGAGGAACGTCCTAAAAGCAAAGCTCCCATAGGTAATCCATAAATAATAAGTGGTCCCTTCACTCCAGTTGGAACCTTTTCTGGGTGAATAGTCATCAAAGTCACTGTCTGCCGCCGCCGCCAGGTCAACTCCGAGGCTCCCGGCGGTGGCGGGCTGGAGGCAGGTTTAGCCGAAGTGGTGACAGCTACTATCTGTGTCCGGGCGCGGGGAGCTGGTGGCCGGGAAGCAGAACTGCGCCGGGCAGCCGCGGGGCGGGCGGACTCCCCGGAGCCCGCTCCCCCACGGGGGGTGGGAGGCCCGTCCTGCCGACCCCCCTCGGCTCGGGGGTTGGGGCGGCTGCGGAGCGGAGCGGGACGGGAGGCGGCCGTGCTGCAGCTGTTAAGTCGCCCAGGGCCGGGGCCGGCACGAGCCTCTCCGGCGGGGCGGCTCCGGGCTGCGCTGCGGCGGGGAGGCTGAAGGTGCGGACGGCACGGCTGGAGTACGCGCGGGGGGGGGGCTGAGGCGGTGTAGGGTTTAACACCGGGACAGGCGGCGCGGACGGCTCTGCTGGAGTACGCGCGGGGGGGTGGGGGCTGCCGCCTGAAGCAGGAGCTGATAGCTGCAGGGAGCTGCCGTTTAGAGCAGGAACTTGTGTCGGCAGGGACCCAAACCAGTCTCCGTAACTCCTGTTTCTTTCATGGGCTGTGCTACCCTGCTGGGCAGCTCTCTCCTCTGCCTGGTATTTCAAGAATTCAGCATGCACGACTTGCCATAAATTTCCCAACTTTCTCGCGGCTTTATCATCATCTATGACTGCCTGCCACAACTAATCCCCAAATATACGGCAGTCTGATAACCTATGCACTGTGCGAGGATTCCGAAAAAGTCCTTGAGCATACCCATGAGCTAACAACCCATGAAGCTCTTTCTGCAAATCTATACCCTTAACCTTACGCTTTTATAAAAAGCTAGGAAATAAATTATATGCTGCTTGCCTTTCTTTATCCGTGTTGAAGATAACAGCGCGCTTCTTGCAGCTCTTTCAGGCTCCGGCAGCACGTATCAGCCGGGCCCCCCTCTGGGGTCACCCAGGGCACGGCACCTTCCCTTTTTCAGCGGTGCTTTTGCCGTCCTCAGCTGCGATAGGACCTGAACTCCGCTCACGCCGCCGACCGTGGCTAGTCCCGAAGAAGAACGTCCGGGGTCACCATTTGTCGTGAACGGCGGGAGAAATGCGACACACCATATGCGTGAATAGCAAATCTCGAAGTTTATTGAAAACTCACACATATTTATATTGGTGTTAATGAAGCTTATACATATTGCAAAAGCTGAGCTCATCATTGGTTAAAGCACACTTAGATCAACCACACCTACTTCTATCTTCTAACAATTATTTTGCTTCTATGTTTGCATTCTTCTAACTTCTCTACCTAAGATAACTACATTTTCTGGCAAGCGATTTTCTCCCCCCGTCTTCCCGTTTCAGAGAAGGTCACTGTGACCTTTGTCAGTGATTGGACACTGGTTGCTTAGTTCCCAGCTTGTTTCCCCTATCCTTATCCATCGGTATCACATCGAAATGTCCTTTCTCAGCTAACCAATTATCCAAAAAGCTCTCTACAAAGGAGAAAGAGAGAGAGGGCGAAAGGGAGCCGCGACATGCCCCCAGGGTCCCTGCACTGGTAGCTGTCTGTGAGTTCCTGTCCCCCGCTCCCGCTAGGGCAGGGTCCGCCCTTGCCTGCCGGGGCTGCTGCAGTACAGTGGTGGCAGTGGGGGAGGGGAGAGAGAAGTTGCTGTAAAAAGAGGAAGAGGGGCCAGCGTTAGAGATAAGATCAAGGCAAAGATAGCCTTACTCTATCGCTGGCTCTCCAAACCTCACAAAGTTGTTAAGTTGTTTATTTTTAAAGCAAGATTTCTTTTTTCTTTCTGTTTGTTTATTTTCTTTTTTCCCCCCTGCTGTTAGATGAGGGGCCTTTTGTTCTGAGGAATAGGTTTGTGATACTAAAACAGTCAAATGTTGCCCAAAGAGTAAAAATCAATAGATGTGATTCATCTCGTGTTAAAAGAGGCCTGCTCTTTCTTGTTTAACTAATTGAGGCCCACAAAAAGAAGAATTTTCCTCTGCAATTGTTAGCACAGATGGATACAAGAAGAGGCGGCTGTGGAAAAAGCTCTTTGCTAAATCCAGAAAGTTTTGAGGAAAGCTGATGTAACATTGTCTTCATTTTGTCACTGTCCCTGTGCTATTAAGAAGTCCTTTTCAGGTACTACTGAAGCAGCAAACCAAACCAGGGAAAGAGGGTGAATTCATGCCAGCAGAATCAAAGGACTTGTGAAGGAACCAGAGGAATGGACTATGACATCTAAACAGGGTGATACCAATTTGACTTTTGTGAAAAACGCCATTCACTTGTGTTAAAATTTTAGATGGTTAATAGTACTGAAAATAATAATAAAAATAGTAATAAAAATTAGGGCAATAAGAATTTGGGCAATCAAAGTTAGGACAACAAAAGACGATAAAAAGCAAATAATTGCGGACATCTGGGTGCTTTGCTCTGTGTCCTAGGTTACAATATAAAGATGTATTCTATTCCCATCCTCAAGAGCTGTTGAAACCAGGAAGGGCATCGTTTTTCCCTATATCCTGTTAATAGGCCCATCAATGCCTTGCCACATAACTCAGAGATAACTCCCTCCAGGAGCCATTTCTGTTTAATGGACCCACTGCATGACTCATAGAATGATATCAGCCCATTGTGAGATGCACCACTCCAAGGGGAGGAGCTAAGCATCCCCACCTGGATATTCTGTGGGGTTTGGGACAGAACAAGCTGCCCTTGCACACTAGTTTCCAGAGGACAAGAGGTACTAGATTATTTCTATGGGATCACCACTTCAATAAGACCATTTCATCTGGACTGCTACCACCACCCTAACTAGTAGGGTGTCAGGTTGTATTCTGACTCTGTCAGTGGTTTTTCTTTTGAATTATTGCATGTATTTTGGTTTTTTCCCTTTTCCTAATAAATTATATTTCTGACTTGGAGTCTTTCACTGGTTTTGCTTTCAAACCAGAACACTCTTCCACAAAGCATGCTTTGCTAACAAAGGATTAACCCTTAAAAGCAATATATATGATTCAAACATTCCTTTCAAACTAAGGGTGCTTCTGTTTAATGTCAGCTTCCCCCTCCATCTTGTAAATCAACTTTCTAGGTTACTCAAAGTTTGAGTTTTCCTGATAAGGTGGCAATAATTCTTCTCTTGTGATCTTGGTATCTTGTTATCTTGTTGCTGTTATCTCTATCCAGTTAGGATAATGAGAAGAATTTTTTTGCTATCTTTTCCATTCCTTGAGTCAGTTACAAAAAGTATCTTACATCACATAGTTTCTATTTAATATTATGTTATAGCTTAAAAATTATATTTATCACACTATTTAAAAGAGATTAATATAGCACTACTTAAAAGAGATTAATACAACATAATTTTCCAACATAACACATATAGTATTCATTTTAATATTTGCAAAGAGCCAATCTGGTTCTACAAATTGCAGCTTCCGTTTTGATACCTTTAATCCTTTTTCCCTGAGAAAATTCAAAAGTTTTATAGTAGCCTCTCCAACTTCAGCTTCCCCAGATAGTAAAAGATAGTTTCTATTGGCCTTCGTTACTGGGAGAATAGGGGTATTATGAGAAGACATATAAAGTTCTAATGTCTCAACTTTTATAAGTTCTTTTATTACTGGCTTCAAGTTTTCCTGTCCTTCTAAAGATATGGGGTACTGACGTACACGTATGGGACAATCTTCTCTCAATTGTAACCCTTATGGGGTCGATATCTAATCCTCCCCTATTTCCTTCCCCAGCCCAAACTTCCTTGTTAATTTTTCTTCATCCTCTTGGCCTAATTTTAAAACTCTAGCTGTCATTTTCCTGTCTTCTGGTATAACCCCTATTCCTAATTTCACTTGTAAGTCTCTTCCCAATAAGTTATCTGCCACAGGCACTAAGAAGACATCCTCCATCTAAATTTTAGTTTCTCCTTCAATTACCACATCTTTTAATGACAGGAACTGCAAAACTCTTTCCTTTTGTTCCTGTTACTTTTACAGTGCCTTTGCTTACACTATAACTTTTTGGAATATTTAACAGGCATGTTCTTTCTGTCCCTGTCTACTACAAATTCTAATTTTTCTTCTTGGAGACTCTAAAGTTATCACAGGCTCCCAATAGTGTTTGTCCCTAAAAAAATAGAGCTTATAACTTCTCTATTTCCCGTGTGCGGCCATCTTTCGGAAGATGTTTAGATCTTTTACCTGATTAGTGCAATTTCTTTTATAATGTCCTAAGTTTGTCTAACTATTCAGTTGGAGTTTCTTTTTTCTCTCTTAAAAGCTGTCCCTTAAAAACCTTTTTTTTTTGCATTTTGCCTTCAATATGCTGCCTCATTTATTCCCTTGATTATGAAATTAAGATAATTATTCAAATGTTTCCTCCCCTCCTCATCATTTTGACCCCAATCAGTAGGTGCCATTGGCATTTTCTAATCTCCGGGAGGCCTGCTGGTTTTCCCTTGGTGTCGGAGGAAGGGGGGTGAGGGGAGGGATCCTCACTGAGCCTTATCCCTCCAAGGCACAGACGGGGTCCGCTGCCGGAACCACCAGAGGGGGATCTTTCGGTGAAGATCGAGTCGGAGAGTGGGTAGCCCCCACATGGCTCATGGCAACTGAGCCAGCAGCTCCCAGCAGAGACAAAGCAGGTGGGAGACCCCGGCAGCAGTGGCGGGGCCCAGCACAGCTGGCACGGGCGGGGCAGCCGGGGATTGGGCTGTGGGGGAAGCGGTTGGGGATGGGACGGCTGGGAGCGACAGGACCCCTGGCACGGTCGGGGCGGTGGTCATAGACCATGCAACAGGAGGGACCCTAGACATGGCCGTTAGGGTGGCCGCAGACCAGGCGGCTGGGACCGGGGCAGACAAATTCACCGGTGGGGCCGGGGCTGGAGTATGGACAGGGGCAGGTGGAGCTGTTGAGAGCAGCGAGCCTGCACTTGGGACGGGAACCTGGGCAGGTGGAGCTGAAGCAGGCAGCGAGCCGAGACCCGGGACAGGCGCCTCGGCCATGAATGGAGGGGGCAAGGCCTGCAAAGGATCCCACTATTTTTCCGTTTTTCCCTCTTTTCCCCCTCCCTTTCCTTTCCCCCTTTCCTTTTCTTGTTTTATCTCGGGGGTTTCTGATACTTTAAAGATTTTTATTCTCCTAAAATCTCCTGTCCAACATATGGCATATTTTCTTTCTTCTGGATTAAATGCTTTTTTACAAATAAATCCAGAGCCTAACAAATCTAAACTTCTGCTTGGATACTTTGAAATGGTCGACGAGCTAACTCACGACTGCCTAATGTTTTTCTCATCATCTTTTTTATTTATCCTTTGGCAAATTATACGTCTTTCAGTTACTTGCTTTGCTACTCCAAAAATCCCAGTGCACCCATAGTTCCTTAAAAAATGATCACACAAAGCCTGAGTACCCCAGTGGGTTTTCTGATGCATGTCTTCTAATATCTTCCTAGTATGCATTTTATTAAGTAACTGTCTTCCATCAGGAAGTTTCCATTTCCCTGATTCATCTTGTTCACCTCCTATCTTGTTTAATTCTTTTTTTCTCTGCTCCCCCAAACCTTGGAATTTCCAATTTTTCCTCATTTGAAGCTAATATTACCATAACGCTTTCAGCTCCATTTTCTGCTGCATCCTTAGCTTCTTGATCTGCGAAATTATTTCCTCTTATTTCTGGGATCTTTCCCTTTTGGTGTCCCTTAATATGTACTATAGTTATCTCTTTTAGGTAATTTTAATGCCTCTAAAACCTCTAAAATGAGTCCTTCATGTACTAATCCCTCTCCTCTCGAATTAAGTAATCTTCTTCCTTTCTAATTTTTTTAAAGGTATGTACTACTCTAAAGGCATACTTTGAATCAGTATATATAGTTCCTTTCTTTTGTGCAAAATAGTCTAGTGCTCTTTTTAAAGTATATAATTCACAAGTTTGAGCTTATTAGTTTAATTTCCCTTTTTCCATAATTTGCACGTTTTTCCCATCAACTACCGCATACCCTGTATTTTCTCCTTTTGCAAGGAGTTGTATCTGTTAGCTAACATAACTCCCAAAGGGCTATCTTGGGGTATCTCTGCTATTATGATTTTATTCCCTCTTTTTTCCTGTATCCAACTTACTGGTTTTCTGTCCCATTTTTAAGGATCTTATCTATTCATCCCCTGCCTCTGTTTCTCACTTTCACTAACAGCCTAAATACCACTTTTCTTTCAACTACACACACAAAAAATAAAAAAAACCTTTTTCTCACACTACTTTCCAATACAATACACCTCCATCCAAGAAGATATAATGAAGCTTAAAATACACAATCTACATTACATATACTTTCATTCGTCTACATTCACTCCCTTTTATTTCTCATTCACTTCCACACATTCTTTCACACCCTCAGGACACGAAGTGGATCCCTGTCACCAGAGAATCGCGGGTCCCTGTGCCCCCCCCTCACCTTGGGGTTGGCCTCTGGGTTTCAGTGTCACCGGGCCTCCGGGAAGGGCCCTGACTTTGGTTGCCTCTGGTGCCAGTTCACCTGTGAGGCTGTCTGCGTGTCACTCACTCTTTAGCCACAGCCCTCTCCACATGCCCGGGAGAACAATGGCCTGTTTGCGGGTCACCTACACCTTTTTCCACAGCCTCCCCCTTCCCAACCGCCTGGGAAGTTGAGGCTGATTTTGTGTTTGACTCACTCTCACACACACAACAAGACAACAATAAGGTACCTTTTACTTTCAAATCGCCTATTACAATTTTAGGTGTTACTGGACAGTCCCAGTGCTCTTGGATATCCCTCAATCCAGCTGTGTTGTCCAACCCCAGATGCTCTTGGGCATTTTTTTATCCCTCAGCCCAGCTGTGTTGTCCAGCCCCAGATGCTCTTGGGCATATCCGCAAACTGACAGAATTTTGCTCAACTCTGGATGGTCTTGTAATGTTATTCCCTCAACCCAGCAGGTTTTAATTCTGGATGCTCTTGGGCACTCTTGTACCTCAATCCAGCAGAATTTTTAGGGGCCCCTTCCTTTTGTCCTGTTTCCTAGTTGATTGGGCTAGGAAACTCCTGTGCTCCCTTCCTCTGAGGGATCCAACCCCTCCCTGAGACCCAGGCCCAGTTACCCTGGGGGATTCTCTCACTCCTTTTATCTCTCGCTTCGTCTCTTTACTGGCCGTTTTTCTTGCGAAAAGACGGAAACGCAGCATTGGAAACCCTGCACTCAGGAAGTAGGTCTGGGAATAACCAGCTCACCTCTCATTCACACACACATTCATCCCCCCATACCTGCCCCCCCCCCGAAAAATACTTACCAATCCTTTTTTCCTTTTTGGGTTCTTCATTCACACTACTAGTCTTAGGGGGCCAATTACTGCTGTTTTAGGGAGCTTTTTTCCCTTTGTGTTATTGCCTCCTTTTGTCCACCGATCGTAACCTGCGTCTGTCGGTCACAGTAGGGGAAACAGAGCAAGGCTGCCAAATCGGGCAGGGCACGCCTTCCTCACCCTGACTCTCCTAAAGCACGGGCAACAAGGTGTTAGTAACCATCCTCTGCTACCATAATTGTGAAAAATGTCAAATCACTTGGTTTTAGAATTTTAAAAGTTTAATAGTAATAAGATGGTTATAAAAATGGTAACATAATTAGAGTAATAAAAATTTGGACAATTAAGATTTAGGACAATACGAGACAATAAAAGCAAAGAGTTATGGACAGTCCGGGTACCTCTTTCTGGGCAAAGTAAGCCCAGAAAAGGAGACACATTAACAGAGGATTAACCCTTAAAAACAATAGCCTGTTGCATATTCATACACCTCATACATGATGCATCAATTCCATTCAAACACAGGATTGTGTCTGGTCAGTGTCAACTTCCTCTGAATCCTGACGGTGTCTTCAGAGCTGAGCGAGGCGGGAAGAACTCGATAAGAGCAATAAATTCTTTTTCTCTCAAAGATTTAGGTGTCCTGTGGCTGCTATCTCAGTGCAAGTTCTCTCTTAAAAAAAGTATCTTACATAGCATAGTTTTTATTTTAACATTATGTTATAATCTAAAACTATATTTGATACACTACTTAAAAAAATTAATACAGCATAACTTTCTAACATGACACATATAATATTCATTTAAATATTTGCGAAAAGCCAATCATATAATACTCATTTTTCACAATTTGGATCTTCCCAAACCATTACCACCCAGTCCCCGTTTGAAAGTGTGAAAAATGCATATTATATGACTGGCTTTTCGCAAATATTAGAATGAATATTATATGTGTCACGTTAGAAAGTTATGCTGTATTAATCTCTTTTAATTAGTGCTGTAATAATCTCTTATGTAGTGTGGTAAATATAGTTTTTAAGCTATAACATAGTATTAATATAGAAACTATGTGATGTAAGATACTTTTTGTAGAATTCAAACAATGTTTGAATCATGTATGAGATATATGAATATGCAATAGGCTATTGTTTTTAAGAGTTAATACTTTGTTAGCAAAGTGTGCTTTTGTGGCACAATGCAAAGCACCCAGACATCCATAATTCTTTGCTTTTTATTGTCTTTTATTGTCCTAGCTTTGATTGTCCAAATTCTTATTGTCCTAATTTTTATTACTATTTTATTACTATTAAACTTCTAAAATTATAAAACGAGTGAATGGTGTTTTTCACATTCAACAAGGGGAAGTACTGTACTCTGGGATGGGGCGACCCTGGATGTATGAACATGTCTTGGGGTAATTTTATGATTATTAGTCTATTCCCTGATTGTCTATTTCATGCCTAAATATGGTCGCTGTAGCTTTAAGGTGGGTCAGGGGAGTGGGGAGCCTGGGGGCTCTTTGTCGGACTTTTTCAAAGCCTCACTCCTGAAGCATCTGGTGTGCCGTGTGGTCTGTTTTTTTTTGCTTGGCAAGTGAAACGCAGAGAGACTCTAAAACTCAAAGACAAAATGAGTTTTAAAGTAGGTATGTTTTTATTCAGCTGGATACATGCAGGATATCTCCACAAAACCATGCATGCCCCCTGTTCACTCATGTTTTCTTTTATCCCCTAGCATGTTACATATGCATCAAGTTTCACAATAGATCATTTTCTGGCTCCCCTCCCTCTCCACTTCGTATGCTAATCATCTTTTCAGTCCTTTGTGCCTGCGAAGTTGTCTGTGGTGGTTGTCTCTGGGGTCTCGGGGGTTGTAGGGGATAAAGTAGTCTTCCTCAGGGTTGACTTTCTGACCCGGCTCCCTTGTGCATGCTTACTGATCTTTTGGCCACTGTCCAAGCCAAGAGTCCAGATTCAGGACTCGTTATCTCAGTATCCTTTCATACTGTATCCTGTTCTTGATAAACATCCTTCCCCTTATCAGGCATCCTTGCATTCTTTCTTGGTGTTTTGCACAAAATCCTTTCCTTTACAATGCAATCAAGGGTGCAGCAAATATTAAGCAATGCCCATCATTTATGTGCCTATTCTTAATCCATACCTTCTAATTTCTGTGATTAATATATATCCTCTAGTTTCTGACCCCATGTTTCAGCTAGTGTCAGAAAAATCCACAAACGTCAGAGGTTTATGTACAAAAAGCAGATAACTCCTTCAACTTTATCCAAATAAAGGGAGAGTCCACTGGGGTACACGCCCACAGGGTTTTCTCTCTCGAGGTTTCAGGGGGAAGCAGCCTCCCTTTTATCCTAAACTCCCAGCCGCATGTTGCCCTCTTCCTTTCCCCATTGGCTGAGGTACTAGGAAGGTACAGGCTTCCCAAACTGCCTACCTCATATTCCCCCCTTGAACCCATCATTTTGCCCCAAAGTTCATAAGTTCAGTCTTGTGCAAACCCTTGTCTGTTTCAGGAGCCAAGCTGTCTGGGCTCTGAAATGAACCTGTTGCCCAAAGTCAGTAGAAACATTAAGACCCATTTCAAAGACATTCACACCCATACCTTCACACATCAAATTATTTTAAATGCATTAGCGCACATCTTTCCTCTCTCTAGCTTGGTTTTTTTCTTTTTTGTTTTTGTTCTGACAGTTCAGTATCTTGCATTTACCTTTTTTCCCATGCTGTGTGTGCACTCTGTCAATAAACAGTTGGGGTGTTTTTTTGCACTTTCATCTATTTGTATTAATTTCTTATTGGATTGTTGAAACCCTTTTTTTTTTTTTTTCAGAAAACATGCATTCCAGAGTGTTTTTCTCCTAAACTTGTCTTGAAACCAAGACAGTACAGACTGGGGAAAGAGATGATGGAAAGCAGTGCTGCGGAAAGGAACCTGGGGATCTTGGTCAATGGAAAGTTGAATTTGAGCCAGCAGTGCCCTGGCAGACAGGACGGCCAACAGTGTCCTGGGGTCCATCAGGCACAGCATGCCAGCCGGGCAATGGAGGTGATTGTCCCATTCTACTCTGCACTGGTGCAGCCTCACCCTGAATATTGTCTGTGGTTTTGTGCACCAAAATTGTGAAAAATGCTGATCACTTGTTTAAAAATTTTAAAAGTTTAATAGTAAGAAAATAGTTATAAAAATAGTAATAAAAATTACAGCAATAAGAATTTGGACAATCAGAGTTAGGACAATAAAGGAAAATAAAAGCAAAGAATTATAGACATCTGGGTTCGTTCTGCCAAGCAAAAGAACACACCTTGCTAACAAAGGATTAACCCTTAAAAGCAATAGCCTGTTGCATATTCATATATCTCATACATGATGCAAACATTCCTTTCAAACTAGGGATTTTTCTGTTTATTGTCAACTTCCCCCCCCCATCTTGTAAATCAATCACCTTGGTCCCCACGAAGTCTGGCTTTTCCTGATAAGGAGGTGTGAAAAATGCATATTATATAGTTGGCTTTTAGCGAATATTAAAATTAATCTTATATGTTTTATGTTAGAAAGTTATGCTGTATTAATTTTCTTAAGTAGTGTGTTAAATATAGTTTTAGGTTATAACATAATGTTAAAATAGAAACTATGCTCTGTAAGATACTCTTTAACTAGCTCAAGAAATAGATGAGATAATCAAGAAATTCTTTGCACAGAGATAACAGCAACAAGCCCCAAGAAAAGAAATATTGCCTCCTTATTGAAAAAGATAAACTTTCTTCCACCTCCTTTTCGTCTTTGAGGCACCAACAGGATTAAGGAGGAGAAGTTGACAATTGTGATGGTGTTCGCAGGGGTCCCAGGATGAGGGAAGAGATGAGAATGTTGACTCTATTTTTCAGAAGGTTTGATTTATTATTTTATGATATATATTATATTAAAATTACACTAAAAGAATAGAAGAAAGGATTTCATCAGAAGGCTACTTAAGAATAGAAAAGGAATGATAACAAAAGCTTGTGACTGACCGAGACAGTCTGAGACAGCTGGACTGTGATTGGCCATTAATTAGAAACAACCTGTCGTGGTTTGAGAGGAAGTAAGTTTTCTGGGATATGAAGTGGTCAGGCCAGTAGGTGTTCAGATTTGAATATTGGCACCTGGTGTGGCCCCTGGGGACATTGGATACGCCTCTGAGAACACAGGGGTTAAAAAGCAGAGCACTCCCAGGGGAAGCCCTCTTGGGTTCTGTTGAGGAAAGAGTTTGGATCTCTCCCCCGTCCAGCTGCTGCCGGCTGGGCGGGGGAGGGGAAGCCATGCGGCCGGGTGAGGTAGGCCTGGCCCTGAGGATGGAAGGGTGGAAGAGTGGAAGAGCACCGAGAGGCATCGGGCAGCCCCCCCGCCCCAGGAGACAGACAGAGAGAGAGAGCCTGTGCCACCTTGAAATTTGATATCATGTGCTGGCAGCACAGCCTGGCCAGTGGCGGGGGGTGCAGCGAGAAGGTGTCCAGCCGAGAAGGTGTCCGGCCGCTTGTGGGAGTTTTTTGGGCGGGCAGAGCCCGAGCTTTTAACCCTTTTTTGCACAATGAAAACTTTGCAGAACATTAACCTTTCCTAGAAGAGAGATAGAGATGAAATGGAAGAAGGAAATGTGCAAGTGTGAAGGTCTGGGCAAGTGAAAAATGCAGAAGAGTAGAGAAGAATCTTAGGTGGGAAAAGATGATGGAGTGGCTTTAGCTGGACTCTTCTTGTTATAGCCATGGACAGAACCATGTTCCTTGTGACACAGAGACTGCATCCAGGGGGAGGCAATGGCTCAGAGCCAAGAGGGTTCAGTGTTGAGACCCCTTGGCCCCAGGGGGTGAAATTTGGGGGGGACAGGTGTACCAAAGGTGAGACTGTGCTCTTTTTGGAACGGGACAAAGCATCCTTAAAAGGTGAGAGCACTGGATATGGAAAGAAGTCACAATGGCAGATGTTCTCCGGGCGGTGCCACGAGTGACATGGAAACACACGAGGTTTCAAAGGTGTTTCCTGGGGAAGCCTATGGCACAAGAAGGACTCCTCTCCTCTTGATGAACTGAGAATTGATTATCTAAAGAGTCGTGATGGACCAAGAGTTGGTGATTTGGGGGATGGATGTATTGGAAATTTGGTGGGGGGAGGAGGAAATGTTTTTGGAAGGTTTTCGTTTTCCCTGTGTGTTTCTTTTTACTTAGAGTTGTAGTTTAGTTAATAAAGTTTTTCTTTTCTTTATTTCTAAGTGGGAGCCTGCTTTGCTTATTCCTGGTCACATCTCACAGCAGACACCAGGGAGAGTGTATTTTCATGGGGGCATCGGCATTGCGCCAGTGTCAAACCATGACACAACCACGAGACCAATCACAGATCCACCTGTTGCATTCCACAGCAGCAGATAATTATTGTTTACATTTTGTTTCTGAGGCCCCTCAGCTTCTCAGGAGAAAAAATCCTAAGGAAATGATTTTTCATAAAACATGTCTGTGACATATCACCCTTTTTATTTTAATTAAATTAAAAAGAAAAGTGTTTGTAATTTCATCTGCTGGGCCCATGCAGAAGAAAGAACAAACACTTGAGAGGTTTATTTGTTGCCAATCAAAACCTCAATCAAGTGCTGATGTGGAACGATCAGGAGATTCTTCACCTGTAGAACATAAAATTCTATCATATCACCAAAACAATCTTACAATGTAAGAAAATGCAAAAACAATGCAAAGAAAGTTCATTGCTTCAAGTCCAAACAGATGAGTTTCAGGAGAAAGTCCATGGACTGAAGATGTTCCTCTTTGACATCTCTGGAAGTCCCTTTTGGTCCTGAAACAGGCTTGCAGAATCCTGAAACAAAGAACTGCTAAAGAAAATCCATCAATATTTATCAAAAATCCATTGATAGTTATCAAACAATTTTGAGAAAATTTCTGGAATGTCTTGGCCACAGCTCTTAATTGAACCACTTGGGCTGAGGGTAATTTTTTGGCTTTTCAATGCTTTTGAGCTGCTAGCTCTTTCAACTCTTTTTATTTAATTTTTTTTTTTTGAAAGAGCAGCAGCAGAGAGGAGCCTCTGAGGCCCTGCGGGGGCCCTGGCCCTCATGGAAGGACCAGGAAACTCAGACCTGGCCCACGGAACGGTGGCCCAGGCCCTGACAGGGGAAGCTAAGCCCCCAAACCCAACAGCCAGGTGGGTGGTGGCCCTGGCCCAGGGAACAGAGCCAAACAGCCCAGACCTGGTCCACGAGGCGGGCTCTGTGTTCTCACAACCCGGCACCCTGCTGCCAACGCAATGGCAGCATGAGTGACCGAACTATTCCTCCCCGCTGAAACAGTGTGCACACCAGCAGTTGAGGAAGAGAAGCCATCCCAGGGATCAGTACCCCGGATCTGGGGGTGTTTTGTCCCCACAGCAAGTGAGCGATGCTCGCCTTCCACTGTTTCTCTTGCCTCTGCAATGGAAACGCAAAAAGTGTTCCTCCTTCCTGCCCCTTGGTACCACCCACCCCCTCTGGGCCGGGGACCAGAGGCAGAACTCTCGGGAGCCACCGCCCCCTCGCCGCTGGGGCACACGAGGGACGGCAGGCATTCCAACCCCCAACGAGAAGCCACTGACCAAACGCGAATTGGCCCACGAAAAACGCTGAGTTTGAAAGCAGGCAGCCGGGCTGCACCTGCAATCAGCTGTAGATCCACGCCTCCTCCACGGAGTGGCAGGCTGGTCGCCAGAGCCCAGCCCCAGCCGGTGCCCCAGGGGCAGACGGCTCAGGGCTGTCTGAACTCAGACAAGCCACCGGTTCCAGTGCAGCCTCTGATGCAGACGCTGATGTGGAGGACGGGGTCCCCAAAGGCGGCAGAACCACTGGGGGGGCTGGTGGGGGCAGCAGGGGTGCGAGAGACCAATCACAGATCCACCTGTTGCATTCCACAGCAGCAGATAATTATTGTTTACATTTTGTTTCTGAGGCTTCTCGGCTTCTCAGGAGAAAAAATCCTAAGGAAAGGATTTTTCATAAAACATGTCTGTGACAGACAATAACCAGAGAACACCCTTTGTTTGAAAAGAATTTATGCATCATGTATAAGATATATGAATATGCAACAGGCTATTGCTTTTATGAGTTAATCCTTTGTTAGCGAGCCATTCTTCTTTGAGGAAAGCATCCGAATGTTCATAATTCTTTGCTTTTATTTTCCTTTATTGTTCTAACTCTGATTGTCCAAATTCTTATTGCTCTAATTTGTATTACTATTTTTATAACCAGTTTATTACTATTAAGCTTTTAAAATTTTAAAACAAGTGATTGGCATTTTTCACAGGAGGCAATAATTCTTCTCTTGGAGATTTTGGTGTCTTGTTGCTGTTATCTCAATGTGAAGAATTTCTTGATTATCTTATCCATTTCTTGAGCTACTTACAAAAAGTATCTTACATCACATAGTTTCTATTTTAATATTGTGCTATAGCCTAAAAACTATATTTACCACACTACTTAAAAGAGATTAGTACAGGATAACTTTCTAACATAACACATATAGTATTCATTTTAATATTTGCAAAGAGTCAATCATATAATATGCATTTTTCGCTACAATGTAAGAAAGACGTTAAGCTATTGGAGATTGTGCAAAGGAGGACAACAAAGATGGTGAGGGGCCTTGAGGGTAACCGTATGAGCAACAGCTGAGGTCACTTGGTCTAGAGAAGAGGAGACTGAGGGGACACCTCACTGCAGTCTAAAACTTCCTGGTTGTCTTAGGTTACAATGTAAGATGTAACCAAAAGTATGTATTCTATTACCATCTTCATTGATGCCTGGAGAGGCTACCTAGAACAGATGCTAGAAAGAGTTAGAAGTTAAAAGTAGGTATTTATTGAAAAGCCTTCAAAGGGTACACCTTGGGCAGTGCAGGAGTCTCAGAGACTACACCCAAGATGGACAACTGTCACAGGTTTTTCAGAGAGATATAAATTTGGTCTATTTGCATATCAGATGTAATTGTCCAATTACAGCTTCAGGTAATGGATTCCCATTCCCCCAGTTTGCTCCCCCTACTTCATTGTTGTTTACATTTTTCAGGGTCTGAGAAAGTAAGGTGGCCTTGGGTTTCAGGCCTGTTGCTGTATTTGTTGCGGTTTGTTTGTGGTCCCCGGGGAGTCCCTGGGGGGCCTGCTAAGCTGCATGTTCGCTGGTAGCAGCAGGCAGGCAAAGAGACTCCACACAGCTTCTGAGGGTGCTAATTAGATGAGGGTTTATTGGGGGTCCCACCCCTAGGGGCAGCATGGTTTCTGAGGGAGAAGGGGGGAAGGGGGAGGGAGGGAGAGCCTAAGGAGAAAAGGACTGAGAGAGGGGCTGGTCTCCCTCGCACAGCTTAACAGGGAGATTCAAAGTGGGCATGGAATAAGACTTGGGCCAATGGGATTACAGCTGCCAGTGCTCCCCTCGGTGTTCAGTCCAGAGCGGGTTTCAAGAGGTCGAAAGAAAAGGGAAAAAAAACACAGTCCAGGGAACTTCTTTGCCTCAGCTAGCTAAACTAACTAAAAGCAAAAAAGAGCTCTGTCCTGCTGTCTGTCCATCCGCAGACAACACAGTCAGGAACCGGAATGTGTAGGAGGAGTGCAGTGTCTAAAAAAAACTGCCGCTTCTTCTCTCCCCCCCTTCACTCTCTGGAACACGTCTTAAAGGTGCAAAACTTATTATTCAACATAAACAGAAGGAGACGATTGGGGATAAAAGCATCATATAGTCAACCCAGGACAGATGCTTTGCCCAGGGGGAGGAACCAAATATATGATCTGATATATGGAACACCATGAGCAGCCTCACCTACTGGATTCCCAGAGGACAAGAGCTACATCACCACCACTGGACCTTCAGAGGAAGACCAGACCCTTCTACACAATCACTGCTTCAACAGAACCACATCTCTAACAGGACTGCAGCCACGATTTAATGGGACTGCTACCACCACCCTGACCAAGACTGTGTCAGGTTGTATCCTGACTGTCAGTTTAAGTCAGTGTTTTCTGCCTTTATTTTAATTTTCCTTTTAAATTGTCATTCTGACTTGGCATCTTCCACTGGTTTGTTTTCAAACTAGCACACTTGTGAGGGGAAGAGGAGGGGCAGACACTGATCTCTCCTCTCTTGTGACCAGTTGTTGAGAGTTTTTGGCAGGACATTGGACATATGCAATATATGCACAATCCAGCCTTCATAGAAACTGAGTAAGGTCACCATGCCCTTGAAGGACATTAAAGGAGAAGAACATGCTCAAAAGCAGACAGTTTAGGATGCAAAGGCAGACAAGAAAACCGCAGCGAGATGCATGTAGAGGAAAGACTAACTAAAATGAACTGAAATATTAAAATGCATGCGTGAAAAGGACTTAACCAATCATGTATTAGCTTGAGGCGTGAACAATAGATAACAGTATAAAAATGGCTTGCTTTTTGTAATAAATTGGCTTCACTTGATCATATTGATCATGGTGTGATGTCCCGTTAATGATCCTCCACATATTTTGGTGCCCAAGTGGAGGGACCTGAAGACTGCTATTTCACTGCGGTGAGAGGTACAGCGACAGCCTTTGGGAGGCGGAGAAGCCAGTCGAAAGTATCCTTGCTGCCCCAGTGAGAAGCAAAGGTGGATAAATGAGCTCTGATTGAAGAAGAATTGATCTTGCCCTGATCAAGTGAGCAGCAGGGGAGGAATGAGGTCAGACCATGAAAGAGATGGGGTCCAGAAACTCCTCCAACATATCCTCTCTAAGAGAGGGCAGAAATATGATGCTTCCACTCTGAAGGGACTTATTTACTGGGAATGGGAACGAAACCTCATACCAGGAGCGCAGGTCACATTTGAGGTATCGACATGGGAAGCCGTGGGCGGCATGTAGTGGGACTGTATTGCTTCGGGAGGACATGAGGCTAAAGAGGCATCTAAATATGCTACCCTGTGGAAAAACATGGTAGAGGTATTACAGGCGATGAAGGGGGAAAAGAAAGCCTCTACAGCAGCTTGCATTGCTTTTCCCCCAAGCCCCGACCCTGAGCCACAGGCATTTCCTGCTAGCAAGTTATTTTCAACTACATTAGACGTTCCTTCGTGCTGCCCAGGACTCTCTAGCCCAGTTCCACTAACCAAAGAGGAACTCAAAACCTCAGGACCCTCAGATGAGAAACAGAGTCAGGAAGCAGCCTCCCTCGGAGGTTCCAGCTGCCAGCCCGAGAATAAAAGTATTCAGGAAAAGGGAGCAGCTGATGGTGAAGTTTTAGAAATAACGCACTCATCATCTGAAGATAAGGCTGAAGAAGAAAAGACAAATTCAGGATCTGCCTTGGCAGAGGAGGAATTAAAAGCTTTGGTTTGCAGAAGTTAGTAATTCAACAAAGCGATAGAGTTGATCCACAAAAGGACTATTCTTTTGAAAGGACGGAGCTGCCAGCTGCTTTGAGCTCTGAAAGGGCTCTCAAGGAGTGAAGGGGGAGGCAGATACCCCCCTCGACCATGGAAGTTCGGGAGTTAGAGCTAGATCCCGAAATAGAAACAGCACAAAAAAGAAAGTGGAAAGGAGTTATTACTGAAGCAATAATTGAGGGGACATTCTCCCCTAGTACTATAGAAGCCTTCCCTGTGGTAACCCAAGCCACAGGGCAAGGATGGGACCCATTTGATTGGAAGATATTAGAAAAATTAAAAAGCACCATTACACAATATGGCTTGAAATCTCAATTAGCACAATCGTTATTGCAATTCATTTTTACAGCAGATACCTTTATTCCAGCTGATGTTCAAACTCTGGTTAGATTAATTATGCCCCCTCATCAGCAGATTCAGTTTTATAAGAATTGGGAAGGCGCATGTAAAAAAGAGGAAGCAAGACCTCGGGCTCAGGGGACCCATTGTTTGGAATTACAGCACAACAGTTATTAGAAGAAGGTCCCTGGTCCACAGCAACTGCCCAAGCCCAAAGTATTAATGAAGTTGTGCATTTAAGCCAACAACTTGCATACAACTCAATCCTTGCATTGTCTGATGGGCTGCATACTCAGGCTTTTACACAGATACATCAAGGGGGAAATGAAGACTTTGATAAATTCGTAGACCGCTTGCATAGAGCTATTTATGATCACCCCGACCTGGATCCGGAAACAAAGCAGAAGCTGTTTAAGATGTTTGCCTTTGACAAGGCTAATGATAAGACTTAGCAGATTTTAGGCACGTTGCAAAAGGGAGCAGAAGTTGTTGACATGCTAGAATTAAAGACTAGAACCACAGAGAGACAAAAGGCTGCCTATGTGGCCGCTGCAGCACAAGGTGCCATAAAGCCACTACTTTCAAAATTAGCAAAGAAGGCAGAAGGGAAAAATGTCAGATGTTTTGGGTGTGGGAAGGTCAGACATGTACAGAGTCAATGATCTGTGCCAATAAAGAAATTTTGCTCCATCTGCAAAAGGATAATCCCCACGCGAGAGTCTGTAGGTTCCAGGGAAATGAACCATGGACTGCAACCCCACGCATGAAGAGGCAAGCTAGGGGGAGCTGCATGGGTGGCTCAACCCCCTCTGGAGGACTTTACTCACTCCAATCCGCAACTCCTGGAAGGGCCGCAATGGACATGGAAACCACAGTAGATATAACCATCACTGACTCTGCAGTACATCTGGTAGAGACTAATGTAAAGGGACCTCTGGGGGGTGGGCTTAGTGCTTTCCTGTTAGGAAGATCATCTGCTAGCAAAAGGGGACTGGATGTAATTCCTGGGGTTATTGATGCAGACCATCAAGGGGTTATCAAAATTATGATTAGGACATTTTTCCCTCCTGTATCTATCCCTAAAGGATCACAAATTGCTCAACTTGTTCCTTTTAAGTCTTGTGTTCCCTGTACAGGATTGAAGGAGTGGGGAACAGTCGGTTTTGGTTCCACAGGTAACCCAGAGGTGTACTGGGCAATGGACATTATGAGAGGTAAACCGGATAAGCAGGTAACCCTGACATCCCAATGGTAATTCTATCACCAAGAGACTCACAATTGATACTGGAGCAGATGTAACAATCATTTCAAGCACTATATGGCCCAAAAATTGGCCAGTAGTTAATCCTGGTTTGGGAATTGCAGGGATTGGTGGAACCTAAGAAACTCAATTAAGTAGGGAGGTAATTACTTTTACTTTCCCAGATGGAGTGAACATAACAACAAGACCCTATGTCATGCAGACTCCTGGAAATTTGTTAGGTTTAATTGGTAGGGATATATTGAGTCAACTAAAGGTCACAATTGTTACAGTCTTTTTAGCAGTGGCTGGAGGACAGACCATGGCAATCTGAGTGTCTGGTACTAGGACTAGAAATTTTTACTGATGCAGGCAAATGGTCTAAAAGGGCTGCTTGTACGTGGCAGCAAAAGGGTTCATGGAATCAGCATATAATTCCCGGGGAAGTAGGACATACATTGCAAACCTTGGAGTTGAAGGCAGTTATTTGGGCCTTTGAGAATTGGAACAATCAGGCTATTAACATTGTTTCTGATTCACTTTAGGTGGTTGGCTGTGTACAACGCCTTGAAAGGGCAGTAAAGGAAGTTAATAACAAACATTTGCATTCACTTTCAAGCTGACTACTGAGAAATTTGAACCAATGGCGACAGGAGTATTTTATTACTCATGTTTGCAGACATCAAAATCTCCCTGGTCTGTCTGAAGGTAACACCCAAGCTGATCAGTTGGTAGCCGCTGTCTGGCCAATGCCAACCTCCGATAAATTTCAACAAGCAAAAAATTCTCATGCCTTTTAACATCAATCCGCAAAGATGTTGGTTAAACAATTTGGTATTCCTCTTACTGATGCCACTGCCATCCTTCCCAGATTGTCAAAGGGATGGCATTGGCTTAGGCACTGGTGTTAACCCAAGAGGTACCCAACCTTTGCAATTATGGTAAATGGATGTAACACATGTAGCAGAATTTGGCCAGAAGTTCGTGCATGTTTGTATTGATACTTACTCTTGTGTTATATGGGCTACCCCTTTAACAGGTGAGACAGCACATCATGTTGAGAAACATTTATACAATTGCTTTGCAGTGTTGGGAGTCCCTTTAGCCATCAAGACGGATAATGGCCCTGCTTATTGTTCTTTAAAGTTTTAATGTTTCTGTAACTTATGGGGTATTCAACATGATACTGGTATTCCACACAACCCTACAGGTCAGGCAATTATTGAGCAAGCCCATCAGACATTCAAGGGCATGCTGCAAAAACAAAAAGGGGGAATGATAGGGTTATCCCCGGAAGAAAGGACAGCTAAGGCTATCTTTGTACTTAATTATCTCAGAACAACAGGAGATAGGGACGAACCACCTATTCTTGTGCATCATGCCCTCATACGTAGGCCATGTGAGGAATTACCTGATGGTTTTCAAGTCATGCTTAAAAGCCCAGAAACGGGGATGTGGGATGGGCCAGCAACAGTGAAATTAATGGGAAGAGGTTACATGTGCTTACTTAGAGATAAGGGAATTAGCTGGATTCTGGCTAAGTGGGTGAAACCTTACCTAAAGTCACACCTGCCAGCTAATGCTCTGTCCAGAAGCAGAACGTCGGCGACAACACCGACTCCAGACGCAGCTGAACCCGATACTCCAGCACCTGATGGTTGAACAACGGTTGAACTTTTTTCCACAGCTATTAACAGATGTGGGCCAACTACCTGGACCTGGGGTTACGGTAACCTGTAACAACAGCTTACCACCACTTCCAATACAGGTCTTAAACCAAATTGAACAAGTTTGTTTTGTTCATGGCTATTTTTGCAAACCACGGATCAGGGTCCAGTGTGTTAAATGCAAACTGAAGTGGTGGCGACAAGTCCGTCAGGAAAATAATCTTTTCATAGCTCACAGGAAAAAGCAAAAATTTAGCTCTACTAATTTAGCTTGCAATAGATGTTTTAGTATACTTAACAGACTTAATGTTGAGCCCACGCTAGAAATATTTTTAGGGCCTAGTCATAGAAGACAACCTCCCCCTGAACCCCTTAGAGGCATATTTTTACAACGTTGGAATTTTAACCAGGATTTAGCCCTTATTGAAACACAGATCAGTGAGTTTTGCTTTGGAATCAATTTGCTTATTATTGGCTACACCTTCTGATCCTTTTCGTACTTGTTTAATTGGAGTTCCATTAGATTCTATGGAAGAATTTGGACCTTGGACTAAAGCCATGGTGCACAAAAATTTAAATTATGCTTGGTCAAGTTGGTGCACAGTCCAATGGTGGAATATCCAGGGTGGACCAACCTCTGCAAATTGGTGTGACACTTTTGAGATTCCAATGAACCCCCTGGGAGCACAAGCTTTTACAATTGCCCAGGGATTGAATATCACCAGCATGGAGTCACAGGAGCTAGACATCCTGGGTTCTATGCCAGGCAATTACTTTCTATTTTTTGGGTATTATTCTGTGGGCTCAGATTTGTTTAGCATAAAAGAGGGACGATCAAAAAATGATAGCATTTGGATATCACCTGGCTCCTCATGGTACTACAATACCACAGATTATTGTAACAATTGGATAAGACCTTTACCAATAGAGCAAGGTGCAGCTAAAATGCTACCTCCTGGGGTTTTCCCTCATTTGCAGGGATAGAGCCTGGCCTGTGGTGCCCCAGAAAGCATTGGGAGTACCATGTTATTTTGGCAAACTAACATTATTTGGTCCTAACATCCACCAGATGCTTAACATCAGTCACAAGTCTCAACGCCTGAAATGTAGTGCGCATCAGTTGGGCCCTGAATGTAGAGATGAGTTACAATTTTGAGACTCACCATCAGTTATATTGGCATCATTTTTCATGCCAGGAGTAGCCTCAGCACAGGCCCTCACCCAATTAAGGCGACTAGCGTGTTGGGTAGGGAAACAAATTAACATCACGTCCCTAGTGCTAGATGAACTCACCACTGATGTTGATAGCATACACCATGCTGTGTTGCAAAATAGGGCTGCCATAGATTTTTTTATTGCTAGTACAAGGGCACGGGTGTGAAGATTTTAAAGGGATGTGTTGCATGAACCTCTCTGATCACTCTGAATCAGTTCACAAGAAACTTTCGCAACTTAAAGAAAACATGAAACTTACAGTTCTTAATAACTCTTTTGATGAGTGACTAAAATCTTGGGGCGTTAATGGTTGGCTGAAAGACTTAATTCACTTTGGCATTATGTTTTTTTGCATTATTTTAGTGATTTTGCTTATTGTACCCTGCTTATTACAGTGTGTGCAAAGAATAACTGAATGTGTTATTAATTCTGTCTGGCTTGTGCAAGAACAAGACAGGGGAATTGCTGAGAGTTTTTTGCAGGACAATGGACATATGCAACATATGCACAATCCAGCCTTCATAGAAACTGAGTAAGATCACCATGCTCTTGAAGGACACGAAAGGAGAAGAACACGCTCAAAAGCAGACAGTTCAGGATGCAAAGGCAGACAAGAAAACCGCAGCGAGATGCATGAAGAGGAAAGACTAACAAAAATTAACTGAAATATTAAAATGAGTGCGTAAAAAGGACTAAAACAATCATGTATTAGCTTGAGGCATGACCAATAGAGAACAGTATAAAAATGGCTCACTTTTTGTAATAAATTGGCTTCACTTGATCATATTGATCATGGCATGATGTCCCGTTAATGATCCTCCGCAACCAGTGACATGACCTGAGGGAATAGCCTGAAGTTGTGTCATAGGAGGTTTGGGTTGGATATTTGGAAAAGTTTCTTCACCTAGAGGGTGTTTGGGCATTGGAACAGGTTCCCCAGGGAAGTGGTCCAAGCACCAAGCCTGCCAGAGTTCAAGAAGCATTTAGAAAACACTCTCAGGCACATGGTGTGACTCTTGGGGATGGTTCTGTGCAGGGCCAGGAGTTGGACCCAATGACCCTGGTGGGTCCCTTCCAACTCAGCATATTTTGTGAATCTGTGATATGCTTACTTGACTTCTGAAATCAGTCAGTAGATAGATGATAGAGGCATAGATTGATAGATACATGGATGGATGGATGGATGGATGGATGGATGGATGGATGGATGGATGGATGGATGGATGGATGGATGAAATGATAGGTAATATCATCTATATAAAGTTCTGAAGTGTGCTAGACAGCTGAGAAAATGAAACATATAAGGAAACTGGCTTGATTTCAGCATTTAAACCAATTGTAGATGGTTATCTTTGGCAATCTGTTTTCATTTTGGAATCATGTAAGGTGTTACCAGTCTTTGACTGAGGGCCCTGCAAGATAATTTTTTTCTTTCACATGGACTTACAAATCAGTCCACAATTCTGCATAACATTAGTTCATACCTTGAACCTAGAAAGACTATACATGAATTTAACTCAATATGCTATTTAAATAAAAATAACAGGCCTGTGGCCTTCATTATAAAACATCTGCCTGTTTCATTGTGGTTGTGCATTCCCCCTTCCTCCTTTCTAGGCCGCAGTGTCATCTGAGAAATGCTCATTAGGCCTCAGCCTTGAAAACAACACATGGGCTCAGCTCTTCCCGAGACTGAAACACTGCCTTGCTCCCAGGAACTGCTGTTGTCTAACAAGCTCCTGTTTTCTCTGTGAACAACCTTGGAAAATATTCAGTGCCTTAATGGTATAACATTCCTGTTCTCACATTTCCAAAGAAAGTGCTGATCCAAACTATGTCCAGAATGAAACATTGTTATGACTAAAGCCTACGTTCTTGCAACCAGATGTTGTGGTTTGACACTGGCCCAAAGCCAGACACCCACAAGAGTTGCTCACTCACCCTCCCCTGCCACAGCTAGGCAGAGGAGAGAAAAAAAAAGTTAAAGAAGGTTTCATGAGTTGAGATAAGGACTAGGAGAAAACACTCCAAGGGCAAAACAGATTCAACTTAAGGTTGCAAAGTGAAATTTATTACTAACAGAATCAGAGGAGGATAATGAGAAGTAAAATATGCCCTTAAAACACGTTTCCCACCCAGCTCCTCCCTCCTTCCCACTGACATCACAGGGAGACAGGGCATGGGGGATTTGATCAGCTAATCACTGAGATTTTCTTCTGCTGCTCTGAGAGAGGAGTCCTTCCCGTGTGAGACCGTGGTGTCCCTCCCATCAGAGACAGTTCTCTGTGAACTTCTCCAGTGTGTGTGACAGCTACAGCTAGTCTAAGCTGCACAGATAAAATTGTCTGGGCGATGTTGAGACCTTGACCAATCAGGTGTTCAAGCATGGGAATTTTGATGCCCCTATAAAAGGGGGCATTCATTAATAAACATTGGCTAATGTTGCAGAACTCGGTATGTTCAGTTGTGTGCCTGTCTCCAAAACTGTGACAAGTGATAAACCCCCAGCGTGATACAACAGCTGTCGCAGGTAGAGAAGGAAGACAGAGGGCAGTGCGAAGAGCTGCCTAACTCCATACCCTTGTAAATACCCCTGTGAATAGAAGAACGCTGCCAGAAAACATGGGAAGATGGATTTCAGTGGAAGAACAGCCAGTTATTAAGGCATGGACCCTCCTTTATGGGAATGGGATGTAGAATATGAAGAGCATGCTTTGTTAGCATTGCTGATGTGGTCTAAGAACCATGGGTTGTACACAACTAAAGAAGCCACCCTGGATTTAAAAACTTGTGAGCAGACTGGGAGATTCATAATCGAGGCAGCCTTCATAGGCAATGAAGCTTCCATAAAAGTTATAAAGCCCTGCAGGCTCATTTTGGACTTGTTTAGGCAGTTAAAAACTGAGACACACAGAGAGGATGGGGCACCGGGCATGCAGGAGGAGACAACAGGCAAGGCAGCCTTGCCAAACCACTGTGCCACGTCAAGCCATGGAGTTGTGTTGTGCCGAGACATCTCGTCAGTGGAGCGCTCTGCAGCTGCACCAAGCCACTGTTCTGCATTGGACCATGCTGCCATGCTGGGCAAGAGCTCTGCAGCTGTGCCAGATCACGCTGCATCCTTTTCCACCACAGATGTGCTCGGACTGCCTCTGCTAAAGGCTGATTGGTTTGGTTCCAAAACCATGCCTACAGTCCAGCCTCCACTTGGCACACCCACTCACCACCGTGACTCGTGGGCAGATGACGGAGATGCGTCAGCACATGTACCTGGAAGCCAAACCACCCTCATACCCGGAAGCACAAGCGGGACACAGAATCCCAGAACTGCAGTGCCATGCCTGCTGCTGCTGCTACAGCTGGAACTGGGACAGCCACAGGGACACATACTGGCTAGGAACTTTGGAGACACCTGCAGAGGGAACCTGAGCCATCACCCATCTGCCAAATGCCAAAGGAACGCCTCTGCTGTGCTGCTGACAGCTACACCCGATCCGGTCAGTGTCTGGAGACAGGTGAAGCGAGCAACAATCACGAGCGGGGATTTTGAAGGCGCAGATAAAATCAACATGCCTATATCAGGTGGTTAGGACCCTGGGGTTGGGATGGTTGAAACATACCCAGTGCTGAGAGGAAGTGGAACCATGCTAGATAAGTACACACCTTTTCAGTGGCTGATCCTCTCTGAACCGCGCCAGCTTGCTGCAAAGCATGGACTAGAGTCTCCTGCAGTAGCAAACATGCTGCGATTTCTAACTGCAGAAGAAGTAACTCTTTTAGATATTAAGCAGCTAGATAAATTGATATATACCCCAGTTCAATATATGGTATTCGAGTCCACCTGGTGATGCAGTGCAGAAAAGCAGGAACTACAAAACCTAAGTTTTGCAACAAGATCCACATTTTGGGACAGGGGTTTCTCAGCTCCTAGGATTACCACCAGTGGGAGACTCACAACTTGAAGCATGGTTACATCCATTGGTGCTGGCAAAAGTAAAAGATTTGGGGATGCAGGGTCTGTTCAAAGTGGCAAACATGGCTAACCCAACCCAACGAAATTCAAAAATCAAACAAGGGGTTAAAGAGCCATACTTGCAATTTATAGAAAGACTGCAGGATGCCATGGAAAAACAAATCGTAAATATTGAGGCCAGAAATTGATTAATTTTACAATTGGCAAAGGACAATGCTAAGGAAGATTGAAGAAAAATCATAGAACTGTTGCCAAATGAAAATCCATCTTTAGATGACATGATAAATGCCTGTGCCCTGTCGTGAACGGCGGAAGAAATGCCTCACACAATATGCGTGAATGGCAAATCCCAAAGTTTATTGAAAGCTCACACATATTTATATTGGTGTTAATGAAGCTTATACATATTGCAAAAGCTGAGCTCATTATTGGTTAAAGCACACTTAGATCAACCACACCTACTTCTACGCTCTAATGATTATTTTGTTTCTATGTTTGCATTCTTCTAGCTTCTCTACCTAGGATATCTACATTTTCTGGCAAGCGATTTTCTCCCCCATCTTCCCGTTTCAGCGAAGGTCACTATGACCTTTGTCAGTGATTGGACACTGGTTACATAATCCCCAGCTTGTTTCCCCTATCCTTATCCATCGGTATCACATCGAAATGGCCTTTCTCAGCTAGCTAATTATCCAAAAAGCTCTCTACATTTCCCCCGTTTTTCTGTTGAACAAGCATGGTTTGATTAAATGTGGTAGTTATCATCTTTCGCACTATATTCTGTAAGCATATACAAAAACAAGGCAAAACTAATATTAACAACAAAGCTACAATAGCTACTACAATGCCAACCTTAACAATAGAGCGTAACCATGACCCTAAGCTTAAATATTTGAGCCATCTATCAATACTAAGGCTTGATTCTACCTGTAAGTTCTCAGTTAACTTCTGTAATTCAGAGAGCTGTGAGTGTACAGATCGTGCATGATCAGAGAGATTCATGCAACACATGCCCTCAAATTCATCACAGCCATGGCCTTGTGCAAGTAAAAGAAAATCAATTGCAGCTCTATTTTGAAGTGTCGCATGACGAATAGAATCTACATCAAGCAAAAGACTAGAAATCGCTAAAGAAGTTGCATTTGTTTGTTTAGCAAGCCAACACCCTAACCTATTTAAAATAGCATGAGCACGTGCTGCTGATACTCCTGGAGCTAAGAAAGATGCTGCAACTATGGCCGCTGGGGACCAAAGCTTTACATCGTCCCGGCAGTCTGCTGCAAATGCATGAGCCATTCGTTTGCTCCTACGATGGCGGCGGCTCATGTTTAGTATCATGGACATGTTAGGTGTAAGTAGAGACAGCCGTCCAAGTGTACATGGTCCCCCATGCAGCATTGATGGGATACCGGCCCAAGCACGGTCTCCACATATCAGGAAATATCCTGCTGGCAATTGAATAGGATCATTTGATGAGACTGACACTCTCTTTGTTGTATAATTGCACCAGGCCGATGCATTTTGGTAGACAGCCATGCTAGAAGTTACAGCATTAGAATGGTTCTTGACTGACAGCAGGCTTCTATGGTTAAAATGAATGCATGCATCTGCCATCACTGACCTTAACAACTCCAACTCTTGGGGTTCCTGTGGTGCTATAGGAAAGTGGGAAATCCACTGATCCCAATTATCCACACTCATCCTAGCACTGCTGACCTTACAAGTTGGTACATGTAAAGTGCACGGCCAGGGATCTGCTGGTAAGCCAACCAAACAGGTTGTGAAAGGATTGCCAGGAGAAGACAATGACAGGCAAATAGTCTCCTGTTTAGTCAAGTTTGCCAGGGTGACCCGTATGTTAGTCTTGGGCTGAGGTGGGGCCCATGCCTGATGGTCCACACTGTCCACAAAAGAAGCAAAAATTAACAAAGCAATAGCATAAGGTTTCCATCAAACACAGCGGCTCGGGTCCATTTAGCAGGTACCCACAGAGATCCTGTAGGGGTAGAAACACAAAGATATCCGCGGCCCCAATATAACACCTCAGCAGGACCTTGCCATTGTCCTGTTTTAGGATCTCTGTATCTCACCCATACATCTTTCTTTACACCATCTGTTTCATGTACATAGTGACGAATCACAGCAGGAACCTTATTTTCCCCAAAAACACACAAGTGGTTCAAAACAAACAAGCACTTTAACAATCTCTCTTGTGGCTCTCTGGTATCCATATATTTACTCAAATATCTTTTCAAGGTACCATTTGCTCTCTCCACAATCACTTGCCCTGTAGGAGAATTGGGGATGCCTGTCACGTGTTCTATCCCCCATACTTGCATGAATGGCTTTATTCTTTTGCTACAGTAAGCAGGCCCATTATCTGTCTTGATGTGCTGTGGCACTCCCATTACTGCAAAACAACTGCTGAGATGTCTCTCTACCTGCCCTGCTTTCTCACCAGTCTGTGCTGTGGCCCATATAAAATGACTGTAACTGTCTATGGTAACATGTACATACCTCAATCTCCCAAACTCTGCCACATGTGTGACATCCATCTGCCAGGTCTCATTTGTGCTCAGCCCTCTTGGGTTAACTCCCAGACCTAAGCCACAGCCTCCATTATAATGACTACATATAGGACAGGCTTTGACTATTGCCTGTGCCTCCTCCATAGATATCTGAAATTCTCTATGGAGGCCTTTTGCATTCTGGTGGAACATGGAGTGTGCCTCTCTGGCTATGGTTTGTTTGGGAATCGGAATTGCTTGTGTGATTGGACTAATTTATCTGCTCGCATGTTACCTTCTCCCAGACCAATATCCCATTTGTGACTTCTGATATGGATAACACAAAAAGAATGCTTTCTTAGCTTGATTGCTCTCTGCAACTGCATAAACAGTTCATGTAACCTCATGTTTTGAACCCTTTTCATAGAGGCATCCTCTATTCGCTCACACACGCCTGCAACATACAAAGAATCTGTTACAATGTTAAGAGGTCCAGAGAAATGCATCATGGCCCATACAACAGCTAATAGCTCCATCGTTTGCAAAGTGTCCAACTCAGTAGCTCGGAGTATATGATGATGCCATTGTCCCTTTTCTCGCCAGGTCACTGCAGCAGTTTTGGATTTTCTTCCTGCATCTGTGTAGACAGTTATAGCATCCGATAAGGGCTTTAGTGATCTCTTTGGACACTGAATCCAACCCCACTGTCCTATCCAATTCAATGGTACATTGGGAATATCATCAGTGGCAGTCACACTACCGGCTCCCAATAGGGCCTCTTGTCCCATAATCTGTACTTTCCGTTCATGACCCTTTTTGAGCAAATCAGCTAAAATTTCAGTTTTCTGAAGAAGGGTTTTATGTTGTTGAAGTGGAGGAGATATCCATTCCAAGGCCCATATCTCCCCCGTTTTTTTGTTATGCTGAGTAAGTGCACCCAGTAAAATTTTTGTCCACACCAAACTGTCAGCTGTATAGGAAGATCAAGATCACATCTCCGAACACTGCCTTGTGTGACACAGTCCAATATCTGCTGCAGTGTCTCGAGGATGAAGAGCAATAGTAAAGAAGCAGTCCTTCAGATCAATAATCAAAAGTGGCCAGTCCCTTGGCAACATAGCCGGATTAGGTAATCCCGGTTATAAGGCTCCCATAGGCTCCATCAATAATGAGTGGTCCTTTTACCCCAGTTGGAACCTTTTCTGGGTGAGTAGACAGCAGGGTTACTGTGGCTAGGGCTGCCAGGTCCACTCCGAGGCTCCCAGAAGTGGCGGGCTGGAGGCAGGTCGAGCTGAAGCGGTGACAGCTGCTACTTGTGTCCGGGCGCAGGGAGCTGGTGACCAGGAAGTAGAACCGCGCCGGGCAGCCGCGGGGCGGGCGGACTCACCGGAGCCCGCTGCCCCACGGGGGGTGGGAGGCCCGTCCTGCCGCCCCCCCCGCCTCGGCTCGGGGGTCGGAGCAGCTGCGGAGCGGAGCAGGAGGTGGCCGCGCTGCAGCTGCTAGGCCTCTTAGGGCCGGGGCTGGCATGAGCCTCCCTTCGCTGTTGTGCAACGGCCCCTGCTAGGTCACTCTCTGACCCGGGGATGGGCGCGTTACTAGGCGGAGGAGGTTTAGGGTTCGACACAGGGGCAGGCGGCACGGACTGCACTGCTGGAGTACGTGCGGGGGGGGGCTGCTGCCCGAAGCAGGAACTGATAGCGGCGGGGAGCTGTTGTCTGGAGCGGGAACTAGTGTCGGCGGGGAGCCGCCGCTTAATGTAGATGCCGGTGCCGGCAGGGGACCGCCGTATGAGGCAGGAACTGAAGTCGGCGAGGGGGTGCCACTTAAAGCAAGCGCCGATGGGGGTGGGGAACTGCCGTTTAGAGCAGGAGCTAGCGTCGGCGGGGAGCCAAACCAGTCTCCGTAACTCCTGTTTCTTTCATGGGCTGTGCTAGCCTGCTGGGCAGCTCTCTCCTCTGCCTGGTATTTCAAGAATTCAGCATGCACGACTTGCCATAAATTTCCCAACTTTCTCGCGGTCTTATCATCATCTATGACTGCCTGCCACAACTAATCCCCAAATATATGGCAGTCTGATAACCTATGCACTGTGCGAGGAGTCCGAAAAAGTCTTTGAGCATAAGCATGAGCTAACAACCCATGAAGCTCTTTCTGCAAATCTATACCCTTAACCTTACGCTTTTATAAAAAGCTAGGAAATAAATTATATGCTGCTTGCCTTTCTTTATCCGTGTTGAAGATAACAGCGCGCTTCTTGCAGCTCTTTCAGGCTCCGGCAGCACGTATCGGCCGGGCCCCCCTCTGGGGTCACCCGGGGCCTTCGCACCTTCCCTTTTTCAGCGGTGCTTTTGCCGTCCTCAGCTGCAATAGGACCTGAACTCCGCTCACGCCGCCGACCGTGGCTAGTCCCGAAGAAAGACGTCCGGGGTCACCATTTGTCGTGAACGGCGGGAGAAATGCCTCACACAATATGCGTGAATAGCAAATCCCGAAGTTTATTGAAAACTCACACATATTTATATTGGTGTTAATGAAGCTTATACATATTGCAAAAGCTGAGCTCATCATTGGTTAAAGCACACTTAGATCAACCACACCTACTCCTATCTTCTAACAATTATTTTGCTTCTATATTTGCATTCTTCTAACTTCTCTACCTAAGATAACTACATTTTCTGGCAGGCGATTTTCTCCCCCGTCTTCCCGTTTCAGAGAAGGTCACTGTGACCTTTGTCAGTGATTGGACACTGGTTGCTTAGTTCTCAGCTTGTTTCCCCTATCCTTATCCATCGGTATCACATCGAAATGTCCTTTCTCAGCTAACCAATTATCCAAAAAGCTCTCTACATTTTTCTTTCTTTTTCCCCCCTTTTTTTTCTAGCATTTGGGTCCATAATTTGGTTTTCTCTGTTAAATCAATCAAGATAATAACCATGTATCAGCTTATTCCAAGGAGGAAGATGATGGTCAGTGGAGCTCTTTGACACACAGTTTACCTGCCAAAAGTTTTCAAAAGCAAAATTCTTCACAAGAAGATGTCAATGGCATCTCTGACAAGAAATGTTGAAGCAATTTCTTTTTTTGTTTCATTCAGATACAAAATGACAGTGTAGCTCTAGTCAGGTGATTTAATTTAAACAAACAAACCTCTGTTCCATGTCAAAGCACTGATTTGAAAAGACAATTCTTTGTTTTCAATCAGAAATGTCAACATTTTCAGTGTAAGATTTCTGATTCTAAAGTTTTTGAATTGAGTATTTGTTTGAGGTGGGAGTGGGGTTGATCTGAGAAGGACGGGCACAGCCTGTTGCCTCTATCCAAGCTCATGAGTTTGGGATTTGTAAGCATCATGCCAGATGTTGGCCATGTGGAAAGATCCAAAAGGAAATAAAGGTTTGGTGTGTGTTTTATCTAGGATCTTTTGCCAGAAAGAATGAGAGAAAAATCAATGGGGCCGAGGGCACATACTCATCAAATTTGTTGAGTAGGCTTATGGTTTGGTAAGGGCTATGCTGGCATCTCGAGAGCCACATAAAACTCTCCTACCCAGCTGGTGTTAGACTGGGACCTGTGCCATAGATCTGTTGCTACACTTTTTTTTTTTTCCTATGAACACAGCCTGAGAGAGTTGGAGTTGTTCAGACTGGAAAAGAGAAGGTTCTAAGGACACATTAGAGCACCTTCCAGTACCTAAAGGGGCTAAAAGAGACCTGGAGAGGGACTTTGGACAAGGGCATGGAGTGACAGGACAAGGGGGAATGGCTTTAAACTGACAGAGGGCAGGTTTAGATTAGATATTGCGAAGACAATTTTTACTGTGAGGGTGGTGAGTCACTGAAACAGGTTACCCAGAGAAGCTGTGGATGCCCCATCCCTAGAAGTGTTCAAGGCCAGGTTGGATGGGGCTTTGAGCAACCTGGTCTAGTGGAAGATGTCCCTGCCCATGCCAGGGGTGTTGGAACAAGGTGATCTTTAAGGTTCCTTCCAACCCAAACCTCTCTGTGATTCCATGACTCCATTTTCCCCTGCCCCCATCAGTGCTGCTGTTGTGTCAGGTAGTGGCACTGTTGAGTACATTAACCTAGGACTAAGCATTGCAGCCACACCGAGTGTGTGTGCGCGTGGGCACGCCTTCTCATTACCATTTATTGTCTCCCTCCCCCCTCCCAGTGCTGCAGGACTACGGCAGCGAGCAAGAGAGAGAGAGAGAGACTGAGCCATGAGCTCCTCAGATCTGCTTAACCAAATCACTGCCCCTTGCAGGGAGGGAGAGAGGGAGAGCAGGGGGAACCAGATCAAAAGACAAAATGAAGGAAATCCAACGGGTGAACAAAAAGCCACCCCCAGGCGCACCCTTTTCCAGGGAAAAGGACGGGGCTTGTGCGTGTGTGTAGCACCGACCCCCTCCCCCTCAGGAAAAGAGGGTGTTCTTTTCCCCGCCTCCCCTTCACGTCCCGGGGAAAACCTCGCTGGGAAAAGCAAAACCGTAAAAGCTTCTCCCCACCTTGCCCCCCTTACAAAGGCTCTCAAACAACCACCACCACCAAACAGAAAGCAAAAAGAAAGGAAAGGAAAGGAAAGGAAAGGAAAGGAAAGGAAAGGAAAGGAAAGGAAAGGAAAGGAAAGGAAAGGAAAGGAAAGGAAAGGAAAGGAAAGGAAAGGAAAGGAAAGGAAAAATTCCAAGAACCAGAAGCAAGAGACAAGCTCCCTCCATCGATTTCAGATCCAGGATTTTATCCAGTGCATTTTTTTGGGTTTTTTTTTCCTCGCCTTTTTTTTCTCCTCCCCTCTACCTTTCTTTCACCTCCCCTCCTCCTTCTTCTCTACCCACCCCCATTTTTCTTTTTCATTTTATTTTGAATCCTGTTTATCTCTCTCTATCTATCATTTATCTTTCGAGCTATCCGTCCATCTGTCTGTCCGTCCATCTTCTCCTCGGTGCCTTCCTCCTGCCCCCGCCCTCCTCCCTCTGCGCTCTGCGTGCGCTGCGCGGCCGGGCGCTCCCCTCATCCCCATCTGACAGATGAACACCGGCATGGGTTTGCCTTAACACAAGCAAAAGCACCTTTGGGGGTTGTGGCGAGGGATTGGAACCGGGATCTAAAAGAGAAGAGAGAAGTCGGAGGAGGAGGAGAAGGAGGAAAGAAGAAGAGGAAGCTGCTAAGAAGTCCCTGCTGCCGTTTTGGGGATATGGGTTAGTAAAGGAATAACAAAAAACAATCAAGCAAACAAAAGCAACAAAAAACCTGAACCATCGAGAAAAGGTCTGCCTTGATGATCGGGATTGCAGGAAGGTCGTACCCCTCTATCCTTTTCCTTCGCCCCTCGCCCTACTTTTTCCCTTCTGCATGCAGAAATTAATGTCGTCTTCTTTTCTTGCATGTTGTGACTTTGCAATGGCGCGAAAAGGGCTTTATTTAGTTTTTCGGGGGAAGGGGAGAATATTCCTTCTCTGTGCAATGCGTGCGAGTCCTCTCCTCCTGCGACCCCTTCCATTCCCATGCTTTGTGCCTGTTGGATGGGGGTGTGTGTGGGTGTGTGTGAGCGAGAGGGGGTTAAGACCGTGCTACTGGAAAGGGGGTGGAATTTCTTTAGGAGTTTGCATAGTTATCCCTCCTTATCCCCCTCGTTATCCCCCCCCCCCGGTCCCCTTTCATAACCTATCTGTGTTTATATGTGTAGGTGGCAGTTATGTGTGTGCGTGTGGAAATTGTGGGGGACACGACCACCCTCTCGCTTCGTAAATTGCAGATAGAGAGCAACACTGTAGCTATGGGGATTTGTGTATGTGTGCGTGGGGCTCTGTGGCGGTGCTGGGGGGAGGAGGGGGACCTCCGCTGCCCCGGGGTGCCCCGGCTTGTTTTGACGTTAAAAAGGACACACCGCCCCGAAAATCGGCGATTTGGGAGAGCAAAGAAGTATAGGGGAAGGCATGGGTGTGGAGAAGGGGAGGAGTAATTAGCAATGCGGGCCCCTCCCCCCGCTCTATGGCTTAATGATGATTAATAAGTCGGTGATTGTCGCCCTCGAGCCGCCGGTGTCCCTCCCTCCCCTTCCGGGTGAAAGTGGTATTTTAGTCTGAATATCACCGATATTATCGGGGAGGTGGTGATTTGGGGGGCAGGGAGGCAAACGCAGCCTGCAGCCGCGGGCGACTATTGTTAACCCCAGCCCTGGCGCAAGGCTCCTGCCGAGCACTCGCACAGTCAAACCACTTCCTCGCCAGGTTCCCCCGGCGGGCACTGGGAAATCGGGTCCCTCCCGCCCTTCCTGCCCGGTGTGTGTGTCAGTGTGATTGTAAGTGTGACTGTGTGTGCATCCCACCGGGCACTGGCGGTCCTCGCGCTGCCCCTGCCTCTGCCCCTGCCTCTTCCTGCTGTATTTATGTTTCCAAAAGGAACTTGAGAGAAGCATTTCCCATTCGTTTCCGCTTCAAATAAACGGCCCCGAAAATCCCGGGTCTGACGCTTGATGCTCAAAGGACATTTGGCCGCTGGTAGCCCGGCCCGTGGGGGGGGGGGGAGGGAACAAAGAGACACATGGCTCAGCCACCCCCTGGCAGGCAGGTCCACGCAAGGGGAAATGCGGCGGGCTTCATGCATGGGGGACATGCATGGGGAGATGCGGGGGGGCGGGGGGCACACACCCATCCCGGTGCCATGGGGTGGTGGTGCCTCCGCGGCTGCCGGGATCAGGGCGAGCTCAGCCGGGCTTTGGAAGGAGAAGGAGGATGGAGGGAGGGGGGTAGTGGGGGCCTGACAGGCTGTTTCCCGCAAGCAGAGGTGTTTCATTAGCCACTGGCCCGCGGCGGGGGGGACGGACATGCCGTATGTCCTTCTATGTCCGTCTGTCACACCGCAAAGAATGTGCGAGGCTAGCGGAGCTTGGAGCCAGCAAGTGCACCACTGACAGGGAGAGCATCTGAGCCTCTTGGTATTGACAAGACGACTGCAGGGGAAAATGCTGCTAATAAATTCATTCCCGTGTGGAATATTATGGGCCCAAATGGAAACAATTATTGATCCCACAGCCCCTGCAGCCAGGACTAACTTGGTGCAGGCTACAGTAATTATATAATCAGCTGTCAGCTGCCAAAGTTAGGCAGCGACAGCATGAACCTGAAAAAACTGGTGTCCAGGACCTTTTATCATAGACAGCAAAATAATATGCCTATTAGGGAATAATAGAATCATACAATGGTTTGAGTTGGAAGGAACCTTAAAGACCACCTTGTTCCAGCACCCCTGACATGGGAAGGGACACCTTCCACTAGATCTGGTTGCTCCAAGCCCTGTCCAATCATGCCTCGAACACTTCCAGGGATGGAGCATGTTAATGGGAAAATGTGCAAGTAGCTGCTTCACACACACCTTTCTGCACTTCCTTGTCCTTCATTTAGATTGCTCCCCTCATCAGAAGCTCCTTCCACTTGAAGGAGAAATTTTTTTTCATTTTCATTTGGTTTTTAGCCAAAAAGAGAAAAACCTTTCCAAACAATGGAGCTGTACTCTAATCTCTGCTCTTAGCTTGGAAGGGTTATGTAAAAGCAAGGGGAAAAAATGGGGAAGCACTTAGTGAATGGAGACTTCTCTTCCATCTCTTGTTTGTTTTGGCTTTTATTTTTTTTAAGCTTCTCAGACTCAAAGTTATAATTGAAACCAGAATTTTTTTGAGAAGTAACTGAGCCAAGAAAACCTCTGTTTTCTCTGCAACTAGGGATGGAGATAAATAATTTTTTGCTGATGCTATTTCAATTCTTTTGAGCTCTTTGATTCCTTTCAAAAAGACTAGCATAGATTGTTAGCACATTAGCATTTTAGGAGGATACACTCTCTGAAATGTAATAAAATGGTGTGTTAGGTGTGTGCAGAGCTATTAACTATGTTAGTTGTTGGCAAACAAAAGAAACAGTGGCCATTATTTATTCTTAAGGATGATAACTGAGCTATTTAACTCAACTTGATATTTACTGGGTTTCTCTACTGAGTTTGCTAAGTATAATTTCCAATAATGTAATTTGATTAAGTTGGGAACTGTTCCTTTTTAGCAATTGCTATTGCTGCATGCTTAATTACCTCGAGGAGTTAAATGCTCAAAATGGTCCAACCATCATTTTTTTGCTTCAGGTGCTGCTTAATCTCCTCTTCTGGTCTGTTTTGACCCATCCTTTGAGTTCTTTTTCCCCAGCACACACCTCTTAGGTGCAAATGCCAATTTACCAACAGGACTCTTTCCATTATAAGATCTGGCTAATCTCAGGTTCAGTGACTTTTTGCTCTCTCAGTAGGGCTCAATTGCTCACACATAATCTTTCCCTTCTGTTTTCTTTCCCCTTTGGACAATATCCTCCAGGACTGAAAAACTCTTGCCTTGTGCTCTGAGACTTGCAATTACACAGCAATTTTGACTCTTGACCCAACTAGCAGCAAGAAAGGCTATTGTCTAGTGAACCATGTAAAAACAGTTTTTGGATCCAACAGATTGCTGTAATGGAGATGAAAACTGTCCCAGTGAAGTGATGATGGATTTTTTTAACCATATGTCTTGGTGGTTTTTCTTGCTCCTCATTAAATACCCATCTCTGGAGTATCTGTGATGTGTGGGTCTGCACTGGTGTTGAAAGGCAGCATTAATAACTGCCAAAATGTAGTTCATGATGCATGGAGGGCGAATTGAATAGGATGTAATCCATGTTCAGAAAATTCAGCATTTCATTTTTGCCTACCTTAACGTGTAGGTACACAGGGTTTTGAATGCATAAGTGTCGCCATTAAACATGCATTCAGTGTTGAGACAATGACAGCAAAGCTGTGCATAAAAAAATTAGGTGGTCAGATGAAATCCATGGTAAGATCTATCCTCATTGCTGGGAAGTCCAGGCATTCTTAAGGCACCAGGAATCCAAGGTTTAGAGCAAGTCCAAAGCCTAGTGAGGAAGGTGAGAATCTGTGGGAGAACCTTAGAGGAAAAGGCTCTCAGTGTTTTGCTGCAGGGTTTGTGGTTTTTATTGGGACTGGTTTTGGTGCTGTTATAGGTTCTGTTCTCATTACTTTCTTTTTTTCCAACTTGATTAAAAAAAAAAGAGTTTCCTTTCTTGTTATTATCATTGAGGAAATAAAATGACACATGCTTTTAGGAATTTGTCATCTTGATTAAAGATGGACTTTAAAACCCCTCAACTCCAGGTTTTACTCTGGGAGGACTGTCAGATCTGAAAACAATTTCCAAACTTTGTAAGTTGGGAATGCTTTGCCTTCTGATATGGGCATGAAATCAAGTTGCAAGCCCACATTGTTAGCACAGCTGCTTCTGAGGAGCACTCAAACTCTTAGAGACAGTTTTCTTCTTCTGCCATTGTGAAAGCTTCACTTGAGGTGGCTTTAAAAGTTCATTTCATTTTTGGACCTGCTTAGAGATCTCCTGGATGCTGGAAACAAGTGCAGCTCTGCAACTGGCACCTGGATTCTGCATTCACATTTAAGTGGTTGTAGAAAGAGCAAAGGAAGTGGAATAAATAGCTGGGTGAAAAAAAGAAGACAAAATAATTACTTAAATTGAATGAAAGCTGTCAGAGAATAATGCAGCTTGTCTTTCAGAGATGAGGAAATGTGTGAAGGGAGTAGGGGGTGGTAATGTTTATCAGCTCTTGAGAGGGGGCAGAGCTAGGGGCTATTTTGCCCTTTTGGAGTTTGATTCACTTGGCAGCACAGATTGTCCCAATGCAATGATGAGCTTTTACTGTAAGATGTGGGGCAGATGGATATGAAAAGCAGTCTTCTGACATTATTTAATTTAGGATTTTGTTGTCTTTTATGAAATTAAAAATTTCAAAACTTTCTCAGGTTAGTCACCTATGTCTTCAAAAGACCAAATCAAAACTCTAGACCTCAAACACTCTGAGGATTGTGAGGATTTGATCTAAGCTTGATTATGATCTTTAGTTTATTCTAGTTTAGCTTTAGTTTAGTTCCAAGTCTAGCTGGGGACCTTTGCAAGGTCTCAGGCCTCTATATCTCTCTGATCCTTGCCTGGCTGCCTGTCCACCAAATGCATGTGCCATTGACAGTGTGTGATGATGACCCTGTTGACTTTTGGCATGAAGGGAAAAGTGACGGGGCTGAAGCATGGGTGACCAAACAGGAAGGCAGCCAGAGAAGTACTCTGGGAATAGTCGTTGGGTATTGCCCACAGATCCCAGGGTCAGGTTTACTCTTGCTTATGAGTAGGGACAGTGCTGGGGCTTGTGAACGTGTCCATTCAGCACAGGGGCTTTGCAGTGAAAAATGAGTTATGCAGATTGTAAGAATGACCCTCAGTTGTCTTCCCTATGTAGGGTAGGTGAGTCTAATGCACTTTTTTGAAAGCAAACTCAGTGTGTGGAAAAGCCATGCAGGAGACTAATTTCCATGCAAATGTGAGGTCGGAAGGTGGTGGCAAGGCTCTGACCTGCCCTGGTGAACACCAGAGCATGACATGGCACAAGGCTTGGCTCTACAGTGCATGATATATCAGGATACAAATGCCTGGCAGAGTGGGGTGCTGGGGTTGTTTCTAAATACCACTGTGGGGTGACTTATCTAGCTTCTCAATGTCTTTGAGGAGTGAATTCCTTTTCCTGTAAGGGTTGCTGTGCAGTCTGGGGCAGATAAGAGTTCTATGAATGTGGCAGCCATGACAGCAAAGTTTCCTCTACTGTACTATGATAGCTCCTGAATTAGTGCTTGGGAAAGCTGTTCAGAAGAATGTGTGGTAGGCAAACATGGGGTAACCCAGGACTCACTTGAATACTTTGAAATTAGAGATGGGTTAAAGATTGGAATCCTGAAGTTTTAAGTTACTTGGAAATTTAATCTTTAAAACCGAGATATATATGTGTGTACAACAAATCATTCTGTTTCTTCACTGGTATTTCAGCAAATGGAGAAGTTGCTTTTAAGATGGAAGGGAGAAAATTATGATACTCAAAACAGAGTTCCAACTGCAAGGCATTACAGTCACATTTTTGCTCCATGTGATTCATGTATCCTGAATATACCTTCTGATGTGATTTCTAAGACTTGGATACTGGCCTAACTTCCCTCTGTTTTTCTGGACCTAGTGTATTCTGGAGTGGTGCTATGATCTGTGCCTGCCTCTCTTGTCTTAGTCTTGCTAAAATTTTGACTTTAAGGGGTTTCCACCAAAATTCCTCTGAAATACTATTAGTTTGCTAGACAAGGAAATCCTTCCTGTAGTTTTAAATTTTTTTTTCTTCTTTTTCTGTCTCAAGCCTTCCTATAGAGTTCTATAGTGAGGATTCAATAGAATTTTATAAGGGGAATAATTCTTTGCTGAATTTCTCACTTCTTTTTCAGAAGGGATCAGAGACATGAACCTTTACTGGGGAAGTTCAGTAAGTGTTGAAACAGGATTGTATACATGTAAAGTGTTACAGCAGGCATCTGGGCAACATGCTATTATACATGCCCATTGTTCCTAAGGTTGCACACCAGTTTAAAGTATTAGTGCATACATTTGCATCCTTGTAAGCTCCATAAATCTTCATCTAATGGGCTGAAAAATGTCCTACTTTCACTCTGTCCAGTGGTGGTGATGTAGCTCTTGTTCTCTGGGAATCCAGTAGGTAAGGCTGCCCATGGTGTTCCACATCTCTGATTATATCCAGGTAGTAATGCTTGGTTCCTCCCCCTGGGCAGAACATCTCACAATGGGATGATGTAGATTTATGAGTCATGCAGTGAGGCTTGATGGCCCATTAACAGAGGATATCCCACCCAGAGGGAGTTATCAGGGATAAGTCATGGAAGAGATAAAGAACACTGCCCCACCTGGTTTTAATAGATGGTGATAGAATACATACTTTTGGTTACATCTTGCATTGTAACCCAAGACACTCATTCATAGGGCAGTGCCATGTTTTCTGTACTCTGGTCATTGAGTATTGTTTAACCCAAGGCAAGCATCTGCGTCTATTATTTTCCCTTTGGAAAAACCCTGTGACAGCAAGCACTTCGAAGCAACAAGGGTTTATGACTGTGGAAAGCTGGTTGTCTGCTCATTTATTTTATTTATTTCCCAAGTTGAGTTAAAGGCATTTACACTTAGACTACATATATTTTTTTTCATCAATTTAGCAATACACGTGGTTATTGTTCCTTGCTTTGTGATACCAGTTCCAGCCCCCAGAAATGTTGGCAAGTCTTTGCTTCAAGGAAAGACCTTGAGATGCAGGGGAAGCCCAAGCGTGCTCTGTGCTCTGCTTCAATCAGCTCCACACTCATGTTCCATATGCGTGCACATGCTAACTTCCTTTTTTTCTTCTCTCTTCTTTTAACAGTGCCAGATCTGGTCTCTTCTGAGCTCCTTGCAGCCTTTGGGCAATTAGGACATTGAATTTGGCGGACAGTTGCCATTCGTTCCCTTGGATCGTATCTGCCCTTGCTTTCCTCATCCCCTCCTGCACTCCCCTTCCCTCTGATAAAACTCCAGGGTGTTGCAGTATTGTTATGGAGCCCAGAGCGACTCTGGGCTGTTCTTGGCAAGGGGGGGGTAATGCAGATTTTCTGCGAGCCACTGTCACCTCTGTGAAGCCTCTGTCTGCCTCCTGCTGTGTGAAGGAGGCGATGCTGCCTGTGGCAGGATCGGGGAAAGGGATCCTGGTGAGTGGCAAGAGGCTGGAGCCTGAGGAAGAGGACAAGCTGGGTTCTGGGAGAGATGTGGATTCCACTTCCAATGCAGACAGTGAGAAATGGGTGGTGGGAAACAGCCTGGAGGAGCAGGAATTTTCCATCAAGGAGGCTAACTTTACAGAGGGGAGTTTAAAACTAAAGATCCAGACCACCAAGAGAGCTAAGAAGCCCCCAAAGAACTTGGAGAACTATATATGCCCTCCTGAGATCAAAATCACCATCAAGCAGTCTGGGGAGGAGAAGCTTTCTCGAGCTGGTAAAAATAGCAAGGCAACTAAAGAGGATGACAGACCACACTCCAGAAAGAAGGTAAGTCTTATTCTTTCTGTATTTTCCTTTTCTCCTGAAAGCAGAGGGAGAGGAGGGGATTAAACTTACTCAAACAGTTTGTGTCCAAGACATAACCTTTGCAAGGTTTGCAAAGCCTTGCTTGGCCATGCAGGAAGTAACACAGAGTGGGTGTCATCCTGCATCACTGCATACACTGCGGAGATGATCTTGAACTATGCTTCAGATTAACCAATTCAGAAGGGATCAAAAGTTCAGCCAGGCTTCTTTTATTTTTATGTGCAATTGAGGTTTAAGATTAATAATTGCATGAGTGGTAAATGAAGGAGCCCACTACTAAACTGCTTTGTGCCTGAGTGCTAATGCTTCAGTCTTTTGGCAGTTAAAGCTTTCACCTGCATTTTAATAATACAGGAATGTGCATTGTGAACAACTGAATCCATTCCTGTCTACCAGGCAAAGGGCTTCGTTAAGCGGGACAGCATTTTGTGAGAAACAGTATAGTTATGTTTCAGAAAATGCTTCCAGTATAAGTCTCATTTTCTCCCAGATGCATAACATCTTCTTGAAATATCCTTCTGGGGAGAAATTTTTGGTACTTTAAGTTTGGGTAAAAATTGATCTTTTTATTTTTTCATTTAGTGAAGGAGAGGAAGAGGAAAGGGAAAAGAAAGAAAATAAGAAAATCCTTTCTTTGTATGATCTGTTTAACCATTTTGTTTTGCCATTAGCTTGATTTTTCAGTAGTGTCACCTACAATTAGTCTTAAAATAAATTTAGTTTGAGTGTTTAAGCAGCGCTAGTCAGGAGAGGGACATCTGGTGACTACTCACGTCTTTTTGGGTGTAGTGCTGTTTACTGTCCTAGGCATTAGACGAAGGAGCTTTAGTCAGGTTGAGGCTTTATCACAGTACAAATAGACTCATAGAATCATATAATTAGCTGAGTTGGAAGGGACCTACAAGGATCATTGAGTCCAACTCCTGGCCCTGCACAGAACCATCCTCAAGAGTCACACCATGTGCCCAAGAGCATTGTCCAAACACTTCTTGAATTCTGTCAGGCTTGGTGGTGTGACCACTTCCCTGGCGAGCCCATTCCAGTGCTCAACCACCCTCTGGATGAAGAACCTTTTCTGAACATCTAACCTAAACCTCCCCTGACTCAGCTTCATACTGTTGCCTCGTGTCCTGTCACTGGTCATGAGAGTGAAGAGATTGGTACCTGCCTCTCTGCTGCCTCTCGTGAGGATGTTGAAGACTGCAATGAGGTCTGACCTCAGTCTCCTCTTTTCCAGGCTGAACAGACCAAGTGACCTCAGCCACTCCTCACAAGGCTTCCCCTCCAGACCCTTCGCCATCCTCGTGACTCTCCCTTGGATGCTCTCTAACAGCTTAATGTCTTTTCTATGTTATGAGGCCCAAAACTGCCCACAGGACTCGAGGTAAAGCTGCACCAGTACAGAGCAGAGAGTGTTGGAAGGGACCTTAAAGATCATCTAGTTCCAACCCTCCTTCCATGGACAGGGACACCTTTCACTAGACCAGGTTGCTCAGAGCTCCATCCAACCTGGCCTTGAACACTTCCAGGGATGGGACATGCATGACCTGTGGGCAACCTGTGCCAGTGCCTCACTACCCTCACAAGAAAGAATTTATTCCTAATATCTAATCTAAATCTACTCTCTTTCAGTTTGAAGCCATTCCACCTTTTCCTGTCACTACATGCTCTTGTAAAAAGTCCCTCTCCATCTTTCTTGTAGGCTCCCTTCAGGTACTTGAAGGCCACAATTAGGTCACCCCAAAGCCTTCGCTTTTTAAGGGATGAACAACTCCAACTCTCTCAGCCTTTCCTCATAGGAGAGGTGTTCCATTCTTCTAATAATCTCGGTGTCCTTCCTCTGAACTTGCTTCAATAGGTCAATGTCCTTCCTGTGTTGGAGACCCCAGAGCTGGATGTAGCACTCCAGGTGTGATCTCACCAGAGTGGTAGAGGGGCAGAGTCATCTCCCTCAATGTGCTGGCCACACTTCTTTTGATGTAGCCCAGGATACTCTGTCTCCTTAGTAGCATGTGGGCATCATGATGAGTTCAGACAGGAACCCAAATTTGATGAAAGACTCATGAGTATCTCCAAAACCTGGACAAATTCATCTAGGTTGTAGACACCCACTGATCAGAGCTCGGGGCATGACTTGGCTTTCTTGCTCATGCAGCTTGAATCCCTCTCCTCCCATACACACTTGAATACTCAAAGGGCTACTTGAAGCCTTGAGGAGGATAATTGCTAACAGCTCTCCCTGGACACAGCTTTCTTGGCAGACTGACTGAGACCAAAATTTTCAAAACTCTAAATCACTTCTTGAAGCATCAACATTTCCCATCGAATTAAGGAAGAGTCCAAGGGGATTAACACTGCTCACTCTGAGAGCACTTCTCTTAGAAGCTGAACTTGAAAGGAAAGTAACAATTTAAGGTGATTTTTTTTTTCTCAGAATACTGCTAAATGGCATCATCTATGTGCATGAAAAAAGTAGCTCTTTTTACCACAGCAGAGATTTGGCCTTATAACACTGAAATTTTCCCACCTTTTGAGAGGAATGGGCTGTCTTCTTAGCACCAAGCAACGTCTTATTTCCACTTCCCTTTCCTCCTGAATATTTGCAGATATGATGAAAGTCACTACAGGAGGAGGAGGAGGAGACTGGAAATGAGTGGGAGGGGTTCCAGTGCTGGCAGCACAATTACTTTCATGGCCAATGTGTGTGTCTCAGTAGTTACAGAAATTTTGGGGGGGAAGATAGTTAAGAGGAAGCAGCAAATTGAAACATGGAGCTGTACCTGTCTGGTCCAGCTATGGGTTTCCCTGGGAGCATGCAGGAGCCTTCTGCATAGAATCATAGAATATCCTGAACTGGAAGGGACACACTAAGATCATTGAGTCCAACTCCTGGCCCTGCACAGGACACCCCCACAGAACAATGGTTCTGCATGTCCTTGCAGAACCACTGAGAGCTACAGTAGTTGTTAAAGAAAAAAGTGATTGTCACATTTAAATGACTCTGGTGGTTTTGATATTTCAGAGTTAGGCTGCTTGATTGTCTGTTGCTTTAATCAGCACAAACTCCAGAAAAGCAGCTACTGGCAGCAGCAGGAGGGAACAATGCATGTAAACCAGTGGGGCAGACCTTCAGCTGGCATCACTCCACTGTCCTCTGTGGATTTTTGCCAGGAGAGTTTGGCCCAATGTACACATTTACCTTGCACATGAAAGCAGCATTATTATTTGAGTTTACCACCTTGCTCATGGATACAGGGAATATATAGAGGCCCCACAGACTGTATATAAGCTCAGCATAACCTGATCTGCAAGTGCTATTCTTGTGTCTGGTGGGTGGGAGCAGTTGTTTTGCACCTCATGAAGTAGCACCTGAATTTATTATTCCCCCTGAGGAGGAGCAAACTCTATCAGTGCTGGTTTGATCCCTACTCTTTCTAAGCAAAGCCTTGAGGCTGCTCTAAATTATGCTGGTGCCAGGTATCTGAAGCTCACACCAGCAGAGTAAACCTCAGCCTCTTCCTAGATTATGGAATAGTGGAAGAGCCCCAGAAGTGCCAGCACAGTAGGGATGCATTCTTCTAATTGCCTTTAAGGTGAAACTAGATTTGAGCAGCTGAGAGACCAATTAAGAGCTGCTCTAACAGGCAGGAGGCTCCTAGAGTTTTTACAGCCTTTCTACACAAGTGTATGGGTGCAATGCTACACAAACTCAGCTCTTTGATAGTCATCACAGGTTTCTTTTTTTGGCTAGCTTTTCTATGTACCATATTGCTGATGGCACAAATGAAACAGCTGCAGTTTGATGCCCTCCCACCAAAGGGTGGTGAGGTACTGAAACAGGTTGCCCAGAGTTGTGGATGCCATAACTACTTTGGGCTCTACCCAAAAAGAGAGCAGGCATTGATTTCTTTGTAAAAACTTCAGAGCTTAAGAAAGCAGTTTTGCTCTGAGCTGAGAACCACTCAGGCCCAGGTTCATCTTGGTCCTTGAAGGCACCTGAGGTGCCCAAACTGGACTCTGAGTCCTCCTGGGCTCCCCTGTAGTCACATGGAGGAGGCTGGTCCCTCCTGAAGGTGGTTTAATCCTCCCTGTGATGAGCAGGGAGGGTTGGATCTCAGCTGTTACCCTTCATTCTCCTTCTCCAAGGCCTGCTAGAGAAGCGCCTGTCTTGCATCGTGTCATGGATATGTTGTGATGGGAATAAGGCACAGTGTCTTTTCCAGCTGGGCCAGCTGGGTCCTCTGCCTGAGCCAGATGATGCCCATATCTCACTGTCTGCCTGCTCCCAAACAATTGTGACCTTTTTTTTTTTTTTTTAATGTAGCCAAGTATTTCTTAAGGAAGCAAACATCTGGCTGGGAAGGGATGGGTTGAAGAAGTGTAAGCAGGCTTTTACTGCTGAATATGGAGTGCCAAAGGAGGAAGACTAGTGTATTTAATTAGCTGCCATATGACCAGGGCTTGCGGGAGCCATCTGTGTTGAGGACAGGTTTTGTTTTGCAGAAGTCCCTCTCTCCCACTGCTGAATTTCAATGGCCTTCTGTGACATTTCCTTGTTTGCTTGTGCTGGGCGTCTCTTCTCAAACCATGATAAAATGTCCCCAGTGCTGGTTTTAGGGATTAGGAGATGCTGCAGGGAAGCAATAGGGGAAGTAACTGGGACCAGTGCAGGAAGCTGGGGGTCCAGCTGGCGGTCCAGCTGGAGGTCCCCCACTACTGAACCACAGGAGGGGATAGGTGCTGTTCCTGGCAGCCTCATAAAGGCTTGGCCAACTCAGTGCACACTGGTTGTTTCAAAAGCACCATGGTCTCCAGGCTAACAGAGATGTGTTAGAGATGTGACACAATGGCATGTGCACCCTGTTGCCTTCTTGTGAAGGCCGCGGTGACCTGGTTTCGGAGTCCAGCACGGCGATCCCCTCCTTGGGGTCCCTCGGGGCCAATAACGGACGCTGACACCAATGTGGTGGACGGTTAAAGGCGTTTATTGAGGGGTCTCGAGGGTATTTATGGACTAAGGGGCTTCTCTACGTCAGACAGGGGTTTGGCTATACTTTCTAGGGTTAGTATGGAGTGGAAAGTTACTGGCATGCATAGGTTAGGGGGGCTACACGTCTGGCTACATTCCAAGGGTGATCCTTATCTATGGGGAGAGGGGTAGAAGGATTCCTGTAATTTTCCGTCACAGCCCGAAATCTTCCGAACGCCTGTCCCTATGCCTACTACACTTCCCCCCCCTCTTTCACAAATGAACGAGGTAGTCTTATACATAGGCACTGAAATGAGGTAGGAGGTTGAGATCTGGCTAGGGAAAAGGGTCTTGGGAAACCTGAGTAAGTTTCTGCCAGGCAAGTCTCTTGTGACTGGTAGTGTTCTCTGTTGAATTCACAGGAACTGTTGCTGTCCCACGAACAGGATGTTAGTCCATTCTAGGCGGGCCTGAACGAATGAGACTAGCTTGTTCAGCAGGCATGGCCCGAAGGTAATAGCTAAAAGCAGCATTGCCAATGGACCTATTAGGGTAGAAATCAGGGTGGTTAACCATGGTGATTGATTGAACCAGGATTCGAACCAGCCCTGTTGGGCTTCCCTGTCTTTCTGTCTCTGAGCCAGTCTGTTTCGGAGTTCTGCCATGGAGTCTCTAACGATTCCTGTGTGGTCAGCGTAGAAACAACATTCTTCTTTCAAGGCGGCACACAGGCCCCCTTGCTGCATGAACAGGAGATCCAGTCCTCTCCTGTTCTGCAGGACCACTTCCGAGAGTGAGGAGACTGACTTTTCTAGAAAGGAAATGGACTTCTCGATCCTCTGCAGGTCCTCATCGATGGTCATCTGCAGCTGAGACAGTCCTTGGTGTTGAGTTGCTAGGGCTGAGACACCTGTTGCTGTTCCAGCTGCTCCTAGGCCGAGCAGCATTGCGATGGTTATACCTGTTAATATCTCTCTCTTGTGGAGCCAGCTGTTTTCCTCGAGAAGGTGGTACACCTCCTCGTCTGAGTGGTACAGGATCCTAGGGATGATCAGAACTTGGACACAAAAGTCGTTAGAGTTATCGAATTTGGCAAGAGACACGCAGGGACTCACTCCAGATCTCTGGCAAACCCACATCCCAGATGCGGATGGGACTACCCACTTATTATTCTTCCTGTCAGGCTCAACTACTTCGGCGCAGACGTCGCCTTTCCGCTTAGCTAGGGTTGCATTGCCAAAGCATCTGCCCTGACCTGTGACTTGACTCAGGGTAATTCCTTTGCGGGGTGTGTCCCATCTGCACTGGCGAGGGGCATCGGCTGTGGAATAGCTGAAGGGGGTATCTAAAGCGATTCCTTCGTAAAAGGGGGGTTTAACATCGTAACAAAGCCAGCAGGAGTCGGTTAGGTTAGGGTTAGATTCATTCAGGGATAGAAAGGTAGCTTCTAACATGCGAAGGATTGGGTCCGAGTCCGACCTGGCTGAGCGGCCTATCTGGAAGGCTTCCTCATCGCCAGTCGGGACCTCGGTGACCCTTGTGGGCTAGGCTTTGCGGTAGGTCATGTTTCTCCCTTTCTGTGTGCTTTTGCCTGTGGGAGCATAGGGTATGAAGATCCCCTGCCCCACTATGGGTTGGCATAGATGGGCCGTCTCGCATCCATAGCTGGAGGGGGCTGAATCCCGCATGTCCCCTCCCTCTCAAGAAGCATACGGCTTATTTGCACTATATCAAAAGGGAGTAAATCATCATTGCTAAAAAGACCGTCCACGAGAGTGGAAACTACTCCTGAGTTAATTCCTTTTTCCGAAATAGCTTTTACTATTGTTTGAACGTCTTTGGAATTAACGGGAGTATATGTTCTTTGCTGGTTCCCCTGGGGTCCTGTAATTCTCACCGGGAAGGCATGCACCGATGCTGCGGGTGCCCATCCCGCGCATTCGATTTTGATTTTACCCCAGTCGGTGAGTTCGTATTGGGGCTGGTTCTCGATTGTTTTAAAAGTTTCACTTGGTTTCGTCCGAAACCGCATTGATTCAGTTTTCTCTGCTTCCGAGTCGCTGCTGGACTCGGTGGGCTCTGTAGAGCAATCCGAGGAGCTGTGGCTCCCTTCAGAGTCGGAAGTCGACTGCCAGTGAACTTCCGGTCTCTGCTGCCGTTTTGTTCGGCTTCGGCCCCGCTCCTCCCCTCGGGGGCGGTGCCGCTCCCGCCCCCTGGGCTTGCCCTGCCTCCCGCAGGGAGGGATCTCTCCCATATATGGTGGCATCAGTGGGCGCGGCTCCCGAGCGAGTGTCCGCCCTCTGTCGCACCCCCACGCATGCGCGTCTGCTGGGATCCACAGCTCCTGGCTGGGCATGGGCTCAGCGCTGGTTTCCCGCGCATGCGTGTTCGCGGCTGGCCGCGTCTCCGGGTTCTTCCCGCCGCGGGCTGGCGGGCTCCGCCCCTCCTCCCGGCCACCCGCGCCATATTCAAACGGGTAGGGCGGCGGATCCCCTCCGCCGCTCGCCCGCGCGCCAGCCCTCTCGATATTTCGGGCTTCTGCCGCCAATCCCTCCCAAAAGGACCGTGCGAGTCCCTCCGCTTCTTGCGCTAAGTCGGCTATCGGCGGGGAAGGGATGGGCGAGGGGTCCGCGGGCACCCCGGGGGGCTCCGGAGGTGGTCTGGGCCCCGGCGGGTCCCCCGAAGGGGTCCGCGGGTCTCCCGGGGGCTCCGGGGGCTCTGGGCTCGGGGAGGGATGGGATGCGCCCGGCCCCCGCGTTTCCCCGTTTTCAATCGGTTCGCCACCGGGGGGGGTTCGCGTTATCGCCCCCTCCCCCCTCTGCGGCGTGATTAACAGACAGGAGCGCGCAGTGTTCCACGCCTCCTGTTCTTCTAATGCTTTGCGTAGGGCGGCTTCTGCCTTCCCCCACGCTTTCAGGCTTTTGCTGCTGCCTGTGGCTTTTGTGTCCTCTGCTAGCGCGACAGTACATTTCTGCCACACCTCAGAGCGTAATATATCTATGGGTCGAGCAATGACCCCAAGCTCCAAGAGTCTCGTCAATGCGAGATTAAAATTCTTGAGCTCACATTTGATTCCCCATTGCATATGTATCAAACTTACGACCTTCGCTATCGCTTCCATACGAATCGCGGGTCCCGGGGCGTCCCCCTTCTTTGCTATAGCCGTTCCGGCGTTGAGTGCTGTCCCCTGGCCAGGAGTTCCCCCGTCGCCCGGACTCGTTCCCGGTCCCGGGTTTCGGCACCACTATGTTGCCTTCTTGTGAAGGCCGCGGTGACCTGGTTTCGGAGTCCAGCACGGCGATCCCCTCCTTGGGGTCCCTCGGGGCCAATAACGGACGCTGACACCAATGTGGTGGACGGTTAAAGGCCTTTATTGAGGGGTCTCGAGGGTATTTATGGACTAAGGGGCTTCTCTACGTCAGACAGGGGTCTGGCTATACTTTCTAGGGTTAGTATGGAGTGGAAAGTTACTGGCATGCATAGGTTAGGGGGGCTACACGTCTGGCTACATTCCAAGGGTGATCCTTATCTATGGGGAGAGGGGTAGAAGGATTCCTGTAATTTTCCGTCACAGCCCGAAATCTTCCGAACGCCTGTCCCTATGCCTACTACAGCACCCAGAGCTGCAAACCTCTTTACTGGTTCTGTCTTTGTTTGCAGAGGTTTTGGGATGCACAGGGCTATGAGTCCTTCATGTACGTGCTTGCGTTACTCCAGCATCATTTTCTGCATGCAGCACTCCCTTTCCTCTCCCTCAGGGGTCCATTTCTTCTGGCCAGTGAATAAGTTGAACAAAAGTTTTTGGAGTATTTTATCACAAAGATTTCTGTTTCTGCATCAAATTTTATTAAAACTGGACAAAATATTCTAACAACATTGAAGAAAGGATCATGCAGGCAGGCAAGGAGCTTATGTGTGCATTCACATATACACAAACCCAGTGTGACATTAGCCTTGTTTCCTTAGGAAACCAGTCTATTTCTACATCAGGACTATATATGGACCTTGAACTGCAGGCAGTTGCTATCAAGAGATGGATTCTCAAGCCATGGTGCATGCACCAGTAGCATGACACTGCTTCCGAGTAGAATGGTCAGCAAACTCTACTTCTCCAGGGTAGTATCAAGCAAAACACCTTGTTATTCTTTTCTTGGTTTTCATTGTTTTGTGGATTTTGTTGGAGACGTGAACTAGTAGTGAAAAGGACAGGGTAAGAGCTAAGGTGTCTGTGCTGGTTTAGCAATAATTGATTTTTGGTGAAGGGGAAAAAACCACGGAAGTGATACTCTGTGAGGAGCTGCTAGCAGCTTCCTCTGTGCCTGGCAAAACCAATCGCTGGCTAGCTCTGATAAGTGGCACACTGCTAAGCCAATTAGAAAAGCTGGCAATGCCTCTATGATAACATATTTAAGAATGAAAAAAAAACCCGCTGGAAACTCTCTTGCTCCCTGCTCTCTACAGAGGACTGGAGAGTCCAGTCGGGCCCCCCTCCCCGGCGGGGCCGGCCAGGGCCCCTTTCCAGAGGGGACCGCTGGACCCTTTCCTGGCACAGCTGCCAGGCCATGCTGCTGCAGGCCATCCCAGCGTCACGAGCAACTATGTGGCCAGGGCGGCACTGTGCGGCTGCAGTTGTCTCGGCATTGTTCGCAACGGACTTTATTTGCTTAGCCGCTTTTAACCAGCCATGCTGAGGCCAGAAAGACAAAAGCAGCGGCAGCAGCTTTTCTTTATTCAGCATCCTGCATGAAGAAAAGGCGCGGAGTAGAGCCAGCAGCTGGCACAGCTTGCGCAGTGCTGGTGGAGACTACGTGACCAATAGAGAGAGAAGCATGGCGAGCAATTCCCCAATTGCAGAGCCTGGACAAGATTAACCTTTCAGCGCTGCAGAGCTCTATAAAAACTGTTTCAATTGACAGAACTTGAGAACAAATGGATCTACAAACACCAATTCTCTCCCAAGTCAGAGAAAAGGAAAAAGTGATGACACATGAGGAGAACAATATGGTGACACTAAGGTCGGTGCAAAAGAGGGAGGGGGAGGAGGAAGTGCTCCACTTGTTGGAGCTGTGATTCTTCTGCAAGCCATGGTGAGGACTATAATACAACAAACTCTTTCCCTGTAAGTCAGGAAGTGCGTGGGGGGATGCAGCATTCACCCACAGACTATGAGAAAAAGGCACTCGTGCTGGAGCATGTGGATGCTGAAAAGCTGTCATCTGTTGAGAGGCTTGAACAGAGAGAGAGAGAAAGCCCTTGCTTTCAGAGATAGAGGAAGAGGACGCTTGCTTTTATACTAGAACAGCTCATCCTTAAAAACTGCACCATATAAGCTAAATGGCCCACGAAAAGCAGTTGTGGGAAGACTGCAAGCCGTGGGAGGGACTTCACGTTGCAAACAATTTCCGGGTGGACTTTTAGCCGTGAAAATTAAAACCATGTTGGAAAAGTTCACAGAGAACTGTTTCCTGTAGGAAAGACCCCATGGCACAGCAAAAGACTCTTCTCCCTAAGTGAACCGAAGAAAGATTTTTAGAAGTGACAAACTGATTAAAAATCCCATGTTTTGTCTCCCTGCGCTGTTGATAGGAAGGAAAGAAGGGCTGGGGGTGGGGGAAAGGTGTTCTAATGGTTTATTTTTAGTTCTAATTATCCTCTTTTAATTCTGTTAAAAATTTTTTCTTTATACCTTTTAAAGTTTTAAGCCTGTTTTGCCCTTAGTGTTTTTCTCCTAATCCTTATGTCACCCCATGAGTTTTCTTTCCCCCTTCTCTGCTTAACTATGATTTGCTGAAGCAAACAAACTCCACAACTTTTGTGAAAGTTGTAAAGCCGATATGTTTATTACAGTGCTGGACGCATGTGGGAATCGTTCCCCTAAAATGACATGCGTACCTCTGGGAACGCCAGATCAGATCCCCTTTTATCTCCCTCTCAAATACATATGCATGCAATTTCACAATAGGTTCATACATATTCATTCCACTAATTTCGCGTGACACTTGCCACTAATTGCTAATTCTTCTTTATCAGAAAGAACTCCTGGGTCAGGTTGCCTTGCTCTGTCTGCCCCCCACTCCCCCCTTATCTCGTCCTTCGGCTGAAGCAGTCCCTCTAAGCACAGGCCCTTCACGAGAACAGGCAGTCAGACTAAACAGCAAGCTACAGACTTAAATATATACATTTCACCTCAATCAAAATGGATTTCTACTCTGGAAAACTTCAACTTTGCCTTAACTACACCAGAGGAAAATGAATAAATGATTTTTATAGGCGCACTGACATTTGACCAGCATCAACCCATCACAGTGTCTTACTATAGAAATGAGAATATGTATTTGACATGTGGCTTGGACTGTGGCCACTGTGGAAGGTAGCATTGCTGAAGATGACATGGTCATTCAAGATACACAGTCAACTGTAGTTGTGTTTGCAGAACTAAATGGGTCTCTACCTGGCTCATTTTAAGATGGTGCCTCACATTCTTATTGTACATCCATGTTTACTGTTGTTAGGTCTTATATGAAGACATCAGGAGAGCCTGTCCTCCTGCAACAAGTTCACAAACTGTAGAAATAAAAGGAGAAATGAAACCATCTTGTTTCTTAGTACAGAATGTGAAATAGAATAATAAGATTAAGTGACTCACACAAGGAACCTGTTGCAGGCCAGGGTGACAGACCTTTTTCACTGAGCTCTGGTTGCTTTACCATGACACAACTGAGTCTCCCAGGTGGTGGCCGGATCTTCAAGCATTGGGTGCATAGCCCTTCTGAAAGCCAATTCTCTTTTATTTGTCATTGAAACTGGTGAATTTGTTTCAAAACTAACTCTCTGTATCTTCACTGCTAGCTTTAAAAGAAAATTTATCTCAGGGAAGAGTTAGGGCTGGATGCAGAGATGAGAAGGGTGAATTTTTGGGGCCAACATTCAATTAGTCAACCTAGAGGCCCTTAAGTCCCTTAATGGTCTGTAAACCCCAAAGTATGGTAAGAGTGGAATGAAGAATATCTACTGGAGGACTCATTACCTTCTCATCAGTTTCTCATGGCTCTGTCTCACCTGCATGGCAAGGTTTGTAGAGAGATGGTATCTTCTATTGACATCTGTGTTACAACAACTGTACCACTTTAAAACTGGGTGGTTCACTGAGGAATTTCATCACTTTGCAGCATCCTAGCTTCCTGAGAGGCAGTCTCCATCTGCACTGCTCAGACGGGAATCAGCCCCAAGGGGATTTACAGATAATTTTGCCTTGCCCAACACTCCTCCTCTCCAGAGGAACATAGGGTCACAAGCAAATGAACTAGAGGCCATGGCCCCACTGTCCTTGCTGATGGCTCTGAGGAGGAGAAGGCTGAGAAGTGGATGTTCAATGTGTCGCCACTGATCATGCCCTTGCTTCTCTGCGCGGCAACGTTGCTGGTTCCCCACCTGGTACTTCTGTGAAAAGGCATTTCTGTAACACACTTTGCAAGTGTTTCCCAGGAAGACACATAGGAAATAGTCTTCTCATACCTCTGAGGTAGAGCCTACATTAATGTCTTGGGTTACAATGTAAAATGCAACCAAAAGAAAGAATTCAATTATCATCTCCAGAAACTGTTAAATTCAGGTGGGGCAGTGTTCTTTATCTCTTCCATGACTCATCCCTGATAACTCCTTCTGTGTGCAGATATCTTCTGTTAATTGGTCATCAAGTCTCACTTCATGACTCATGAAATTACATCATCCATCATCCCATTGTGAGATGCTTTGCCCAGGGGGAGGAACCAAGCATTCCTACCTGGATATAATCTGAGATGTGGAACATCACGGGCAGCCTTACCTACTGGATTCCCAGAGAACAAGAGCTACATCACCACCACTGGACCTTCAGAGGAAGACCAGACCCTTCTACAGGATCACCTCTTCAACAGAACCACATCTATCACTTCAAGAGGACTGCAGCCACCATTTAATGGGACTGCTAGCACCACCCTGAAAAACGGTGTCAGGTTGTATCTTGACTCTGTCAGTGTTTCTGTACTATTGCATTTATTTTAATTTTCCTATTAAATTGTATTTCTGACTTGGGATCTCCCACTGGTTGGCTTTCAAACTAGTACAACTTATTTCTAAGTGGACTTTTTTCAGTACTCTCCTCTGCACTCCAGTATATGCTAAAATATTGTGCTGGCCTAGGCAGCTCCACCTAAATGAATGATGGGTTGGTAGGTACTTGCTTGTGGTATTTTCTGAGACCCCCATCGAAGGGAGGAATAATGAATCTGACTCCATGTTCTTAGAAGGATAATTTATTATTTTATGATCTATATTATATTAAAGAATACTGTACTAAAACTATACTCAACTATACTAAAGAATACAGAAAGGATACAGACAGAAGGCTAAAAGATACTAAAGAAAACTTGTGACTCTCTCTCCAGAGTCTGACACAGCTTGGCCGTTATTGGCCAATAAGTAAAAACAAATCACATGTTGGATAAACAATCTTCAACCACATTCAAAAGCAGCAAAACACAGGAGAAGCAAATGAGTTAATCTTGTTTCCCTTTTTCTCTGAGGCTTCTCAGCTTCCCAGGAGAAGAATCCTGGGCAAAGAGATTTTTCAGAAAATATGACGGTGACACTTGCTGTATTCACAGGTGGGTAATTTGATGAAATCTAAGACTAAGAAAAATAAACCTGAGGCAGATAGTATTCCAGTGAGGAGGAGCAGCACTAGCAGGTGTTTGATCATCTCTCATTTCTGCCTCCCACCAATGTCTTTTCAGCTGCAGGGACAGTCTTTACATCAGTCTCCTTCCTAATCTGTATTAGTGGTGAGCTTGAAGACACTTGTTTTGTTGCATCTTCCACTGGGAACTCATGGTACTGGATTGATGATGTATTTTATTTCTTATACCACATATATGTGCAGGTTAGATGGGGATAATTAATTTGTCCTGCCCATTTTCTGACGTTGCATTCACCAGCACTCAGCTGAGAATTCTTCTCAAACCCATCCTGCTTTCCATGGTATACTTTTCTTCAATAATTTATGTAATCATTAGGATTAATTCCCTCCAGCCTTTTCTCTCTCTTAATTCCATAGCATTACTTGATTACTTGTATTATATTCCTAATTTGAAGGGGAGTGTGGGGGGGGGAAGCCTGCTTCCTCTTGTGACACACACTAATCACAAGAGGACCTGGGAAGAGCATGATGGGGAGAGATTGATCTGTCCTTAGGTCATCAACTCTGGGCATGGGCAGGAGCTACTGCTAGTCACTCGGGGACAGCAACTGCCAATGTGCTCTGTGGGAATTTGTGAAGCACGAGGCAGCTCTGCAAGATGGCAGCACATCTTTTGCTGCCCCCTGTACTTTGCTTGGCAGCCATGGCAGGTAGCCAAGTCATGATTCATCCTTGGAGGCAACTTGGGATGTGGAGTCCTTGGGTCTGCTTGGAGCACCCTTGAAGAGAGTGGTAATTTGTCTATGATGTCATATAGAGGGAAGAGGATATTTTAAAGAAAAGGGAGAGCAGCTTGTGATAGCCAGATCCTTAACCTGAAGCATTTGAGTGCAATAGAAGGACTGACAGTGACTTACCCTTGACTTTCTGCATCTGCTGGAATTCATATTACTGATGTGTACATAAGACTTAACTGAAGAAGGACAGTTACTAATTACTGTCTAAAGAAGCCTTTTACTGTTACATTGTGATTTTGGCTTCTGGACTTCACTTCTACCTACTAAGATGTTAGCATGAGGGATTGTCCTAAGGTGCTGAAAAGGTAGGATGGAAATATAGAGAAACTTCGTATTTATTTCAGTCTATGTGGCCTGACCTAAGCTAATAAAACTTAGCATGAGCCTGTGGGGTACAGCAGCTGCATGCTGGAGATATAAGTTGACTCTGTCCATCTTGGTGACATGGTTTAATAGGCCTATGTGAATTTCCTGAGTCAGAGGCCAGCCACCATAGCCATCTTTGTCACATCTCAGTGATGTGTATCCTGTCAGGTTTTTCTTTTTGTTCCCTCCCCAGCATGGAAAGAACCATCTGCCGGGTTGGCTTTCAGAAGATTTTTTAAAACTACCTATTTCCCTTTTGTTTTGAGAGGAGAGGGGGGAAGCACACAGACCAGAAGGGGAAAGGAGAACCTGACCTAAAACCAAGCCAGTATTTGCAGGGATTTTAGAATAGCTCATATGCTGCTTCCTACTCCCCAAGGAAGGGCTGTCCTCTTTCTTCTTTTTGATTCAATTCCCTGCCACCCTGTGAGCAAGTCAGAAGCTTCAGCTGCTGCTGTCAGCTGGGAAGGGAGGCCCCTTGTTTAAAACCCATATGTAATCTCTGCTTAGAAAAAGTCAAAATCCTTTATGCTCTCCCTTAAAGTCTCCTTTGCTCACCTGCATCTTCACTGCCTGCCTGTGGTCTTGCCACTTGAGTGAAAACTCAGATAAAAGTTGACCTGAAACAGACTCAACAAGAAGCACAGATAGAATAAAGGTCCATAAATAAATAAACAAACCCAAAGAATGAACAGCGCAACCAAATTTAGTTCTTGAGAGTGGCAAAGGAATCAGAAAGTATGTCAAGTGTGTTGGAGCAGGGCCCCATCACATGTTACTTGGAAAGACAAACACCATCACTTCGAACATCATCCTCCCTCTTGCCCTTCTTTATATACTGAGCATGATGTCATACGGTCTGGAATATCCCTTTGGTCAGTTGGGATCGCTAGTCCTGGCTGTGTCTCCTCACAAACTCCCATGCACCCTCAACCCCCTTGCCAGTGTGGCAGTACAAAAAGCAGAAAAGATCATGGCTTTGTGTAAGCCCTCCTCAGCAATGACATAAACATCTCTATATTATAAGCCCTGTGTTCAGCAGAAATCTGAAACACAGCCCTAAACTAGCCACTGGGAAGAAAATTAACTCTACCCCAGCCAAACCCAGCACAGGTCTTCCTGGTTACCTTTTCCCAGATCTGATGGGAGAGGCAGACCAGCAATGCTCACCCACCATGGCATGTGGCTGGCAGGTGGCCCAAAGCTCTCACATGTGGGCTCCTTCCTGGCAGATTACCCATGATCTCTACTTCACAGTTTGGGTGTCTGTCCCCCACCTCACCCCAGTCCCTTCCTCTCTTGTCCCAGCACTGCCAGGGAGGAGGCGGAAGCAGGGATGGCAGTGGGGAGATTGGAAGGGACAAATCTTTTTTCTTCAAATACTTTAGGCTTTGGATGTTTTTAAAGAAAAAAAGAGAAAAAAAACCCTTTATCAGTGCTTGTAAAGGTGTGCTACTGGCATATAAAAATATAGCAGTAGCAGAGGGAATAGAGAGCAACAAAGAAGTGTGGATTTAAACATTTGGGTTTTGTTTCTTAGGTTTGTCAGGAGACAATCTTAAAAAAACCCAAACAAACAACCAATAACAAAAAAAAAAAACCAAGCAAAATTGGTTTTTTGCCATTCACTGAGGTCTCTGCATCCCAGCACTGTATTTAGTTGTGAAGGACTTAAAAGTGTAGTTTCCCATCATTCCCTTTAGACATCTTTTTTTTTAATATGACAATGGAAAATCAAAGAAAAAAGTGAAAAATGCTGTAGCAGACCATGGGCTTGCTAGGGCCCCGTGGAGAGCAGAGGCTTAAAGATAGGAAATGCCAAGTCATGGTGAAATAGCAAAGAAGCCCCTGTCTTCTGCCTTTCAGACCCTTGCTTATCTCTCTGTAAGCCCATAGGTCACATCTCCTTAACCCCTGCTATTGGACAATTTTGGATCCCCCTATACCCTATATAATGGGATGTTTTAGCCCATTCTGGTTAGCATAGCCGTCGCTGGAACCCTTCACAGACCTTCAATAAAGCCATCGCTGTGGAACTCCGGAGCAGCCTTCTCTCTCTCTCTGCGTCTGCCCGCCGGCCAGTGGTGCCTTAGCAAGCAAAAGAGCTGAACTCAAAAGAGCTGAGAATCACTAAAGAGCTGATATCCCTTATGCTTGCTAAAGGTTGCCAGTGGCTGAGAGGGGCTTGGGTTTCAGGCACTCTGTCCCCAAAAGAGGACTGAGCTATCCGGCCCGTGCAGCCTGCTCAGGGGCAAACCTGCTCTCAGCAGGAGGCTGGGACAAAACATGACAAACATTCCTCTGTTCCTTTTAGGTTCAGTAAAACTCACCTTTAAACCTTATTGAGTGGGAGGAATTAACCTCACACAAATACCTTGCAAGAGATGTTTAAGTCAGAGTTACAATTTAATGGAAAGATTACAATAAATGCAATAAATTAAGAAAAACTGGCTTAAAACCACAAAGTCCGAGGACAACCTGATATCTGGTTGGCCAGGGTGGTAGTTGCCATCCGATTAAGCAGCGGTAGCAGTGCTGTTGAAGTGGTGGTTGAAAGCAGTGGTCCTGAAGAAAGTCTGGTTCTACCCCAGATGTCCAGTGGTGGTGGCTGTAAATCCCTAAACCTCAAGATTATATACCCTAAAATCCAGGCAGGAATGTTCAATACCTCCCCCAGGGTGGGGAGTTTGACAATGGAATTATGTAATCCAACGAGTCATAGGATATTTTGGGGAGTCCTTGATGGCCCATTGGCAGAGATGACCCCCTTTAGGCTGGGTGTAGTTATCACATGAATACAAAAAAACCACTATACCCTGCTTATGGGTGGAGTATGCAGCTGTTACAAACTACCTACCATTAACAGTTCATCAGAAGATGATGTAGTTGGTGGTAGAATACATACTTTGGTTACACTTTACATTGTAACTCAAAACAAAGTCATTCAGAGAGGATCAGAGAAGATGGCAGGGAAATCTTGTTTGTGTTATTTTTGGACATTCCCATTGAAAGTCTGATTGTTGTCCCTTTTACTCCCTTCCTTTACTTGTGTATGTTTTTCTTTCTTACTTCCTTCCTTTCCCTTTGCCTTCTTGAGAACTTTTTCTTTTTAAAGTATAAATTATTAATAATATAACATCACCTGAAATCTGTGTGTGTTTCTGATGAACCAAGCTGTGGATAGCTTATTTCTGTCTGACTGGAATTGGAAAAAGTGGCAGGGAGGACTGTCTCCTCCTAAAGCAGTATGAGTGGCATTAGAAGAATTAGTTGGGTAGGGATGGGAAGCTAGACTGCCATTTTGTGGGGTTCAGCTCAAGGGCAGCCCCTTTCCCTGGTAGATTGTCTTGGTCTGAAAGACAGGTCCCTGCCAAGGAAGGCGGGAACCTCCCTTGGAATGGAAAATATGACCCCCTTCCCTAGAAATTATTATAACTTTGAAAATATGGGGCTTTCAGGCAAAGATATGGGAAAAGGAATAACAGTTATTTACTAGAATAAATATATATATATGACAAGGCAAACAAACAAAAACAACAGCAGCAACCACAAGCAAAAACAGAAACCCAATAACAGCCTTCTCTCAGCTGTCAAGCACTTTCCCCTTTGGTGTAGTTATGGTCACGGCTGGCAGGGGCACTGTTGGCTCCTAGCTGAGCAGGGCAGGTGCAATGACTCCTCCGCAGCTGCAGGGGGCGCTGTGGCGTGAGCTCAGCCACCTGTCTCCACGTGTGTAAGGGTGGGCGAGCTGGTGGGAGGGATAGAAAAGGGGCTTCCTTTACAAACCCACAAGGGCAGCTGATCCCAGTGCCCCTCTGCATGGCAGAATGGACTGTAGCAGGAACCTTGGAGCAGCAGGCTGTAACAGCAGAGACAAGCAGATCCCAGGGTGGCCAACATAATGTAACAGAAATTCTGCAGCCATAGCAGGAACAATGAGGGGTTGGATAGACATGAGGTATTGCATTAAAGTGTAGCAAAAAACCCTGAAGCAGTGGCAGAAGACAGCAGGGATGGGCAGTGACAGCCAGGCTCCCACAAGCAGCTGGGTGAGGCTCCCTCAGAGGAGGGGAGGAGAGAGGGGTCCCGGGTTTTCCTCTGGGGCACTGGAGCAGATGGTGAGGGCCCTTTTCCAGTGAGGTCAAGTGTTAATAAGGTCCCAGTTCAACAGCTGCTCTTAGGAGCAAATGCTCACTCATGGTAGGAGAAGCAGTGAGAGCCCAGATTGGAGCTTCCCCCATTGCTGAGTGGCTACTTGTGAGAAGGTTGAGCAGATGTGTTGCTTGTGCTTGAGGGTCACAAGGTCTGGGGTAGGGCTTCCTCCGTCACTGAGTAGCAGGCTGATCAAAAGAGGCCTCTAGGGAGCGCAGAGAACAGGAGCGGGCAAACAGGGGTGTGGCATGTCTCTGAGGGTGTGTCATGGCAGTTTGTGAGGCAGTTCACGCAGGCAGGGTTGTAGGGTTTCTTGCTAGTAAGGTTTACTGTGTGTTGTGCGCACTATTTCTGTTGGTTAGTAGGTTTTAGCATTTCTGGTAGTAATGGTTTGTACGCAATCAAAAACTGTAGTTAGTAGGAGTGTATGTAAGCAGATGGAACCCTCCAAAAAGGATGTGTTTGTCCAGACCCATTCCTGTGTGGACTGGTTGAGTTTATCAGTGGTTTCAGGGGGCGTTGCAGAGGAAACCTGCCTGTGGTGTAAATAGGCGAACGATCTCCTTTCACTGGTGGCCGAGCTTAGAGAGGAAGTTGAAAGACTAAGGAGTATCAGGGAAAGTGAAAGAGAAGTAGATTGGTGGAGTTCAGCCCTTCCATCCTTGAGGGAGGCCGACCAAGAGTCCAAGGATTCCTATGCCTCTCACTGTCAGACAATAGAAGGACAACTGATAGATGAAGGTGTGAGAAACTTGCTTAAAAAATTTAAAGAGTTGATTAAACCTTAACAAAAATACAACAAAAGGACTAAATAAGGAAAAACAGGCCTGGAACTACCCTCATGGCTGCCTACCACATGGCTGGCTCCTCTTCAAGATGGATGCTTAGTCTTTTATACTCCTGGGGGTTGCATAAGCCAACCCAGGCCCCTCCCAAAGTCTGTCAGTCAACTCTTCATTGCTGTTTATTGGTGGAGGAGAAGACTACTTTCTTGCAACTTGACTGGAGGGTCACATGTTGTCATGCTGCACCCCACTTCCCCCCCCCTCCCCCCCCCCCCGCCCAGATACAAGCTTTTCCATTCTTTTCCATTCCCAACTGCCTCATGTAAGGGGCACATGTGCACACCCTCTTTCTACCTGTCCCAGACAATCCAGGCTGTCTGATAGAAACAATACGGGGGGAGGGGGGGGGGGTGAAGGGAATTATGGGGAGAACAGAGGACATTTAAATTACAATAACATAACTATACATCAATTAAGCTTCTCTTAATATTCACACAATATTAATCCCTTAATTGCAAAAGGCAATCATCTCATTATCTATCTATAACAAAGGGGAGTGGAAGTGGGTATCTACTCGAGGAGGTAATATTAAGAATTCCTCCCGACCCCCACTCCCAAACCAGATGCCACTTCAGAATAGCTATGAACCCCTGGATCCAGAGAGTCAGCCAGATGATTAAGAAGAAAATTATCTGCCTAGTGAGCCTCCCAATTAGGATTCATCTGTGAGAAGGATTACCACCTCTAACATCAAAAAGGAAAGAAGAGTAATCATGGTGAGCAATTCCATTCTGAGGGGAACAGAGGGCCCCATATGTTGACCGGACCCACCCCACAGAGAGGTCTACTGCATCCCTGGGGCCCGGGTACAGGATATCATTGAGAGATTTTCTGGGCTGGTTCAGCCCTCTGATTATTACCCACTGGTGACACTCCAGGCTGGCAATGATGAGATTGAAAAGAGGAGTGTCAGGGCAATTAAAAGGGACTTTAAGGCACTGGGACAAGTAGTTGATAGAACAGGGGTACAGGTAGTCTTTTCCTCAGTCCCTTTGCTGGCTGAGAAAAACAGTGGAAGGAATAGGAGAGCACACATTATCAGTAAGTGGCTCAAAGGTTGGTGCCATCAGCAGAATTTTGGATTCTTTGATCATGGGTCAACTTTTACGGCACCTGGCCTACTGGAACATGATGGGCTCCATCTCTCTGTTAAGGGCAAAAGGATTTTAGCTTGTGCACTGTCAGAACTTGTTGAGAGGGCTTTAAAATAGGTTTGAAGGGGTAAGGGGATTCAGCTGGGCTCTCCAGAAGCAGAGTTAGGGGTGAAATCAGCAGCTGAGCTGAAGTGCATGTATACTAATGGACGATGCATGGGTAATAAACAAGAAGAGCTGGAAGCCATGGTGCAGCAGCAAAGCTATGATGTAATTGCCATCACAGAAACGTGATGGGATGACTCACATGGTTGGAGCACTGCACTGGATGGCTACAAGCTCTTCAGGGAAGATAGGAAAGGGAGAAGTAGTGGAGAAGTGGCCCTTTATATTAGGGAGGATTTTGATGCCATATGTATTGAAACTAATGACAATGAAGTTGAATGCCTATGGATAAGAATTAAGGGGAAGGCCAACAAGGCTGACATCCTACTGGGAGTCTGTTATTGTCCACCCAACCAGGAAGAAGTGGTGGACAATTCATTCTATAAGCAGTTAGAGAATGTTTCTGGATCATCAGCCCTTGTTCTTGTTGCTGATTTCAACCTGCCGGACATTTGTTGGGAACTCAATACAGCTGAGAAGAGGCAGTCTAGGAAAATTTTAGTGTGTGTGGAGGACAACTTTTTGTCACAGCTGGTGGGTGAGCCCACCAGGGGAAGGACTATGTTAGACCTGTTGTTTACAAATATAGATGGGCTCGTGGAAGATGTGGTGGTTGGAGGCCACTTGGGGCATAGTGATCATGAAATTGTAAAATTCTCAATATTTGGTGAAGTCAAGAGGAACATTAATAAGACTTTTGCATTGGACTTTTGGAGGGCAGACTTTGGCCTGCTTAGGAGACTTATTCAGAGAGTTCCTTGGGAATTAGTCCTTAAAAATAAGGGAGTCCAGGAAAGGTAGGTGTGCTTGAAAATAGAGATCTTCAGGGCACAGGAACAGACTGTCCCTGTGTGCTGAAAGACAAGTCGACGAGGCAAATGTCCAGCCTGGATGGGCAAGGAGGTTTTGGAGAAACTCAGGAATAAAAAAAGGATGTATTATCTTTGGAAGAAGGGTCGGGTTTCTCAGGTAGTATTTAAGAGGGCTGCTAGAGTATGTAGAAAAAAAATAGGGAGACTAAAGCTCAGTTTGAACTTAAAATGGCGAGTTTTGTAAAGGATAACAAAAAATGTGTAAAAAAATATATTAATGGTAAAAGGAAGGGTAAGGCCAACCTTTGTTCTTTATTAGATGCAGAAGGGAACTCTATAACTGCAGATGAAGAGAAGGCAGATGTGCTTAACGCCTTCTTTGTCTCAGTTTTTAGTGAGAAGACTTGCCTTCTGGATAACTGTCCTCTTGGGTTGCTCAGTGATATCAGGGAGCAGAATGGTCCCCCCATTATCCAAGAGGAGGCAGTCAGAGAACTGCTGAGCCGCTTGGATATTCATAAATCTGTGGAACCAGATGGGATTCATCCCAGGGTGTTGAGGGAGCTGGCAGATGAGCTTTCAAAGCTGCTCTCCATCATTTACCAGCAGTCCTGTCTCACTGGTGAGGTTCCAGATAACTGAAAGTTCGCCAATGTGACGCCCTTGCATAAAAAGGGTGGGAAGGAGGATCCTGGCAATTATAGGCCAGGTAGCCTGACCTCTGTACCTGGTAAGGTCATGGAGCAGTTTATATTGAGTGCCATCACACAAAACCTACAGGATGGCCAGGGTATTAGACCTAGCCAGCATGGGTTTAGGAGGGGTAGGTCGTATTTTATCGAAGAATGCAGGGTAACCCAGACAAAGGGAATGATTGGCATCTGACTCCATTGATTCAGAAGGTTGAACAATTGCTTTATTAAATCTATATTATATTACATTATACTATACTATATAAAGAATACTATACTACAAAGAATACTAAATTACATACTAAAGAAAACTCATGACTGTCTCAAGACAGCCAGGATACAGCTTTGACCCAATCGGCCAATTATTATAAACAACCATCACCAGAATCCAATTAGGAACTCCCTTCAGGTAAACAATCTTCCTAACACATTCCACATGTGCAAAAACAACAGGAGCAGCAAGTAGAGATAAGAATTGTTTTCTCTTCTTCTCTCTGTGCTTCTCCAGGAAAAAAACTGAGAGAGAGAATTGTCTGACTGGCGGATGCAGTAAAGTCTGTTGATGTTGTGTACCTGGACTTCAGCAAGGCCTTTGACACTGTCCCCCACAGCATACTCCTGGAAAAGCTGGCAGCCCATGCCATGGACAGGGGCACTCTGCTGGGTTAAGAACTGGCTGGATAGCAGGGCCCAGAGAGTGGTGGTGAACGGTGCTGCATCCAGCTGGCAGCCAGTTACCAGTGGTGTCCCTCAGGGGTCTGTGCTGGGGCCAGTTTTGTTTACTATCTTTATTGATGACATGGATGAAGGGATTGAGTCTTTCATTAGTAAGTTTGCAGATGACACTAAGCTAGGATTGTGTGTCGATCTGTTCGAGGGTAGGAGGGCTCTGCAGAGAGACTTGGAACGGTAAATGGATGGGCTGAGTCTCACAGGATGAAGTTTAATAAATCCAAGTACCGAGTCCTGCATTTTGGCCGCAATAACCCCCTGCAATGTTATAAGCTGGGGACGGTGTGGCTGGACAGTGCCCAGGCAGAAAGGGACCTGGGGGTACTGGTCGACAGCTGCTGAACATGAGCCAGCAGTGTGCCATGGTGGCCAAGAAGGCCAATGGCATCCTGGCCTGTATCAGGAATAGTGTGGCCAGCAGGACCAGGGAGGTCATCCTTCCCCTATACTCGGCACTGGTGAGGCCGCACCTTGTGTACTGTGTCCAGTTCTAGGCCCTTCAGTTTAGTAAGGACGTTGAGACGCTTGAGCGTGTCCAGAGGAGGGCAACAAGGCTGGTGAGGGGTTTGGAACACAAGCCATATGAGGAACGACTGAGGGAGCTGGGGTTGTTTAGCCTGGAGAAAAGAGGACTCAGAGGTAACCTTATCACTCTCTACAACTTCCTGAAAGGTGGTTAGTAAGAGCCTCAATGAGAGATGTGGGACTTCAGGTGGCTCTTCCAAATGCAATTTATTGTATCCAAGATGTTACAGCACTCCAGGGTTGTAGGTGACAGAGCCTGCACCTACAGCTGTCAGCTCCAGCTATAGACAAGCCTGAAGACCCTTTAGTTTTGGTTACATTGCATTATATACTTTTCTTTGCTGAGCATGTTAATACAGAAGAACCAATCTATACCTTAAATTTTACCTATAGCCTATCATAACTACTATAATTGCCATATTCATGTTACTATTCTCCAATCACTAAAAGTTAGTACATTACAGTTTAAGCTAGAAGTTGTTTTTCAGTTTTCTAGCAGTGGAAAACTCTGAGACCTTTTTTCTACTTGCAGCATTGGCAGTCTTGTTTGCCTGTGCTATCTTTCTGCTTGGTAAAAACATCTTTTTTTTTGTGGTCAGCTTATCCTTTGCTCTAAGTCATAAAGCCTCTTTCCATCTTGACATAACCTTTGCCTTCTTAGTTGTCCAGCAAGACTGGCTCAACAATTGTCAATTTACCCATCTATTATTCTTCTATATCAAAACTTGCTTTCATTTCTATTCCTTCTTCGGATTCTACATTCAAAAATCTTTTTGCCAAGCATACATAGCATACATATCTTTGAGACTTTCTTGTCAAACTTTCATCGATCCCAACAGTGATTGTAGTCAGGTAGGGGTTGGTCTCTTTCACCAGGCAGCAACTGACAGAACCAGAGGACACAGTCTCAAGCTACATCAAGGGAAATATAGGTTGGATATTAGGAAAAGGTTTTTTACAGAAAGGGTGATAAAGTTCTGGAATGGTCTGCCCAGGGAGGTGGTGGAGTCACCATCCCTGGATGTGTTTGAAAAAAGATTGGATGTGGCACTCAGTGCCATGGCTTAGTTGAGGTGTCAGGGAACAGGTTGGACTCGATGATCTTTAAGGTCTCTTCCAACCTTGTGATTCTGTGAATTCTGTGACAAAAGCTCTGCAGTGACAGCAAATCCTCCGGGCAGCAGTGGTCCGGCACCAAACCCTACCTGTCTCCACTCTGATCCCCAGAGAGAGGGGGAGCCCAGCCCTTCACCCCCAGACAAAATCTTGTGGTATCTCTGCCCTTCCCAAGAGAAAACCACGAGCTATGAGAGTAGGCAGCTGCACCCTTCACCCTCCTTCTCCTCCTGGTCACATCTTTTGTTCTCTTAAGTACCGGTCTTTATCATCTCTTAGGAAACAAATGGGAGAAAAATCCCTGAGAAAAAAAAAAACAACCTAATCTCCAACATTATCCACCCTGAATATTTTCCCATACCAACATGTTACAACAAATTTAAACTTTTAAACTATATACATACGTGCATTACCCTAATTATATATATATATATATATATGTCTAGATCTAGATACAGGCACAGTGTGACAGGCGGCTAACCACAAAACAGGGTCCCCTTGAGGTACACATCGTGTCTCTCCATCCTTCTGCATCACTCACCAGGTACAACCTGGTCCCTGAGCAAAGACAGCCCCATGGATGGGTTTGTCTTTTGCTCAAGGTAGAATTAATCCAAACAGTTTTTCCTAGCATACCTCTCGTGTATCATCGAAATTGTATCCCCGTCTGTTGTACACAGGGGTTCAGATTGGGCAGGGTCAGCTCAATTGGTGGAACCTTGAGTGTTAACTAACCATGTAGCCTTTGCTAAATGCAGCTCCCAATTTTTGAAAGTCCTTCCACCCAGGGCTTTCAAGGTTGTTTTTAGAAGACCGTTGCACCACTCCACTTTGCCAGCAGCTGGTGCATGATAAGGAATATGGCATTCCTACTCAATGTCATGCTCCCTAGCTCAGGTGTTTATAAAGTTGTTCTTGAAATGAGTTCCTTTGTCAGACTCAATTCTCTCAGGGATAGCATGCCTCTAAAGGACTTGCTTTTCAAAGCCCAGAATGGTGTTACAGGCAGTAGCGTGAGGTACAGGGTAGGTCCCCAACCATCCAGAGATGGCTTCTACCATTGTGAGCACATAACGCTTGCCTTGGCAGGTTTGAGGCAATGTGATGTATTCAGTCTGCCAGCCCTCCCCATACTTATATTTGGACTATTGCCCACCATACCACAGGTGCTTTACCTGCTTGGCCTGTTTGATCACAGCACACGTCTCACAATCATGGATGACCTGGGAGTTACTGTCCATGGTTAGATCCACTCCTTGGTCTCGTGCCCATTTAGAGGTGGCATTTCTGCCCTGATGGCCTGAGGCATCATTGGCCCATTAAGCTAGGAACAACTCTCCTGTGTGTTGCCAGTCCAAATCTATCTGTGACACCTCTATTTTTGCAGCCTGATCTACCGGTTTCTTGTTTTAGTGCTCCTCATTAGCCTGACTCTTGAGGGCATGGGCAACAACATGACAGACTTTCACAGGTAGCTTCTCTACCTAAGTGGCAATGTCTTGCCATTCTTCAGCAGCCCAGACTGGTTTTCCCCTACGTCGCCAGTTGGCCTTTTTCCACCTTTCCAGACAGTCCCAAAGAGCATTGGCTACTATCCACAAATCAGTGTAAAGGTAGAGCTTTGACCACTTCTCTCTTTCAGCAATGTCCAGGGCCAACTGGATGTCTTTGAGTTCAGCAAGTTGGCTCAATCTTGTCGCTACTGAGTAAGAAACAATACAGACTCACCAGAAGGCTGGTTTGCATAGCATAGCGCATCTTTACTTCGGATCCTCTTTTATACATTGTTCCAATACAGATAGACCTAGTTGATCAATTAATCAATACATTTCACCTGATTGGCTAATTACCAAGATGCCTTTCTTATAAAAAATCTTTGAGAAAAACAAGAAAACGGAGAGTAGGAAAACCCCACCTGCAGGTTGTTTATGATAATAAGCTATCATTTTTTATCTTCAACTCCCTAAAGTCTCTCAGGCCAATTCTGGGAAAACTTAACTAATTTTCTCACTCTCTGACCAGGCTGTCACTTCCACAGGTCCCCCTTTTTGTTTAAAGGAGGAGGTGGTATCTGTAATCCTCTGTGGGGTCCCTTGCAGGAAGGAGAACAAACACAGCTCCAGAGGTTCCTCTAGCAGTTGCTAGTTATCAATCAGAACCTCAGTCAGATGCCATTTTGAAATGGTCAGAGTGATAAAATCTTGTGATTCCCTCTTACCAGAAACACACTATTAATCTTAAAGTCACTTACTGTCATAGTTTGACACTGGCGCAATGTCAATGCCCCAATGAAAATATATTCTCTCCAATTGCTGCTGTGAGATGTGACCAGAAATAGAGAAAAGCAGGCTCCAGCTTAGGAATAAAGGAAAAACTTTATTAACTTACAATATGTAAAAAGGAACACACACAGAACTCAGAATGAAAACCTTCCAAAACATTCCTCCTTCCCCCACCAAATTTCCAACACAGCACAGTGAGACAAAACTTTGGATTATCAATCCAGTTAGCACCCCTCAGATAATCAACTCTCAGTTCATCACCACCCTTCAGATAATCAATTCTCAGTTTATCAAGGAGAGAGGAGTCCCTCTTGTACCATAGGCTTCCCCAGGAAACACAGTCAAAACTTCTTGTATTTCCATGTCACACGTGGTGCTGCTTGGAGAACATTTGCCCTCATGACATCTTCCTTCCATGTCCAGTGCTCTCACAACTGAGCATGGACCAGGGCTGCTTCTAGGGTTCCACTTTTAAGGATGCTTTGCCCAGTTCCAAAAAAAAGCAACAGTCTCTCACTTTTGGGACACCAGTCCCCCTGTCCTGGTTTGAAAAGGAAGTGAGTTTTTTGGGATGCTGTGGTCAAACCAATAGGTGCTCAGATTTGAATATTGGCACCTGGTGTGGCCACTGAGGACATGGATACGCCTCTGGGAACACAGGGGGTTAAAAGCAGAGAACTCCCAGGGGGAAGCTCTCTTGGGTTCTGTCAGTGAAAGAAGTCAGACCTCCCCTGCCCGGCTGCGGGCTGGGCAGGCAAGGGAAGCTATGTGGCCGGGTGAGGTAGGCCGGGCCTTGGACAGGGAAGGGAGGTGAAGGCCCCTGCAGGATGGAAGAGTGGAGGAGCACCAAGAGGCATCGGGCAGCCACCCCCCCCCGAAAGAGAGACAGAGAGAGAGCGCTGGTGCTTGTGCCACATTAAAATTCGATATCATGTGCGAGCAGCACGGCCAGCCAGGAAGGAGAGGCGGGGAGGGGGGGGTGTGCAGCGAGAAGGTGCCTGGCAGGGCAATGTGGGAGTTCTGGACAGGCAGAGCCTTAGATTTTTACCCCTTTTCTCGGATGATGGAAACCTTACAAATGCTGATCCTCCTGGAGTTGAATGAGAAGAGAGATAAAGATAAGAGGAAATGGGCCACGAGAGAAGTTGAGAAGAATCTTAGGTGGGAGGTGATAATAGAGTAGCCTTTGGCTGGACTTTTCTTGTATAGCCATGGATAGAACCATTTTTCCTGTGACACAGAGACTGCATTTAGGGGGAGGCAATGGCTTAGAGCCAAGAGAGTGCAGTGATGTTATGTGAAGGAGTGCGTGAACAGAGACGAAGGGTGAGGAGGGTGGTGGTGCCCTCCATCTTCAGGGAAGAAGATCTTTTTTCTCGAGACCCCTCGGCCCCAGGGGGTGAAATTTGGGGGGGACAGGTGTCCTGAAAGTGAGAGACTGTGCTTTTTTTTGGAACTGGGCAAAGCATCCTTAAAAGGGGAACCCTAGAAGCAGCTCTGGTCCATGCGCAGTGGTGAGAGCACTGGGCATGGAAAGAAGATGTCATGATGGCAAATGATCTCCGGGTGGTGCCACCTGTGACACGGAAACACACGAGGTTTCAACTGTGTTTCCCGGGGAAGCCTATAAGACAAGAGGGACTCCTCTCTCCTTGATGAACTGAAAATTGATTATCTGAAGGGTGATGATGAACTGAGAGTCGATGATCTGAGGGGTGGATGTATTGGAAATTTGGTGGGGGGAGGAGGAATGTTTTTGGAAGGTTTTCATTCCGAGTTCTGTGTGTGTTTCTCTTTATATATAGTTGTAGGTTAATAAAGTTTTTCTTCTTTATTCTTAAATTGGAGCCTGCTTTGCTCTATTCTTGGTCACATCTTGCAGCAGACACCAGGGAGCATATATTTTCATGGGGGCACTGGCATTGTGCCAGCGTCAAATCGTGACACCAGTCCCCCCCAAATTCACCCCCTGGGGCCGAGGGGTTTCGAGAACAGAGATCTTCTTCTTCACTGAAGCCAGAGGGCACCACCACCCTCTTCATCCATCATCTCTGTTCACACCACTCCTTCATATAACATCACTCTACTCTCTTGGCTCCAAGCCATTGCCTCCCCCTAAACACAGTCTCTGTGTTACAGGAAAAAAATGGTTATGTCCATGGCTATCCAAGAAAAGAGTCTAGCCAAAGGCCATTCCATCATCTCCTCCCACCTAAGATTCTTCTCAACTTCTTCTGACATCTTTCACTTACACAAACTTTTGTCACACTTGCCCATTTCCTTCTATTTCTTCTCTATCTCTCTTCTCATTCAGATTCAGGAGGATCAGTATTTGTAAGGTTTCCATTGTCCAAGAAAAGGGTTAAAATTTCGGTCTCTGCCCGCCCAGAACTCCCACAGCGGCTGGGCACCTTCTTGCTGCACCCCCCCCCCCCCCCTCCCGTTCTCCTTTGGCATATGGTATCAAATTTCAAGGTGGCACAGGCACAGGCTCTCTCTCTCCCCCTCTCTCTCCCAGGGGGGGCTGCCCGATGCCTCTCAGTGCTCCTCTACCCCTCCGTCCTGCAGGGGGCTCCAGCCTACCTCAACCCAGGCCACATGGCTTCCCCTGCCCCACCCAGCCCGGGGCTGGGCAGGGGAGGTCTGACCTTCTTCACTGACCAGAACCAAGAGAGAGTTCCCCTGGGAGTTTTCTGCTTTTTAACCCCCTGTGTTCTCAGAGGTATATCCATGTCTTCAGTGGTCACACCAGGTGCCAATATTCAAATCTGACCACTTATTGGTTTGACCACAGCATCCCAAAAAACTCACTTCCTTATCAACCTAGGACAGTTACCTATTCTAATACAATCTCAATACTAAGTCTAATATAACAACTTATCATTAATTTCTTCAAAGAACTGACAGTCTAGCCTGTCAACAGTCATTTTTCAGAAACAAAGAAAGGATGCAATGTTCACTACCCACTCATGGAGGGGCCATCTGATTGATGGTTGACATCTTGATCATTGTTTGGAGGTTGCCTGTTGGCCACGTTCTGCTTTTGGTGTCTCAAATCAGGGCGGACACACCTCGCAGGTACCCATCCCACTCCAGTGTCTGTGGAAACACATGCATACCCATGGCCCCAAGTGATAAGGTCGTATGGGCCCTCCCACTTATTAGTGGCTAGCTCCCGTATCCAGACTTTCGCTCGAGGCAGGTGCATCTCACCAGAAGAATGCAATGAGAGAAAATTATTTAAAATGACAGGATTCTCTGAATTCTGTGGCACTGTAAGTTGATTGATTGTATATAGAGCTTTTTCCAATCGACTATGTGGGGTTTCCCCAGGCATTCCCTTTTTTTGTTGTCCCCTTTGCTTTAAGGTACCATGAGCATGTTCAACAATGGCCTGGCCCATTGGAGAGTGCGGGATACCAAGTTTGTGTGACACTCCCCATAAACGTAAAAACTGCCGCGTCTTCTGCAAGACATAGGCAGGGCCATTGTCAGTTTTCACAGAATAAGGTATTCCCAAGATTGCAAAAGCCATCCTCCAATGGGCAATCACGTCGGGACCCTTTTCTATAGTGTGAGCAGAGGCCCACATGGTGGAGGAGAAGGTGTCAATAGACACGTGCACATACTTAAGTCGGCCAAATTCAGAGATGTGAATAACATCTGTTTGCCAAAGCTGCAAGGCCTTTAGGCCTCTGGGGTTCACCCCCGGTGGTAAAGGTACAGCAAGTCCATGAAAGTCAGCACAAGAACTGACAATGTCAAGAGCCTCAGTTGGTGTCAAGTGAAATTGTTTTTGCAGGGTATGTGCATTTTGATGGAAAAAATCATGTGATGCTTTGGCTTGCGCAATCTTGTCAGGCTGAGGCACTACCCATGCAGGGTTAGTTAACCTGTCAGTCCTGGCATTACCTTCTACTATGAAACCTGGCAACTTGGTGTGACTCCGAATGTGCAAGATGTAATACGAATGAACTCAGGCCTGAATTGCACTCCACAAGGCTCTCAATAACTGAAACAAAACTGTGCTATTGTCTTCTTTCAGAAGTGAACAATCCAAACACTTGGTTATGTCTGCAACATAGGCAGAATCCGTGACCAAGTTCAGAGGCACCTGAGAAAATTTCTGGAATGCCATGACAACGGCTTTTTACTCAACCAGTTGGGCTGAGCCTGACTCATGGCTCTCCAGCATTTGCCATCCAGATTCATCCTTCCAGGTAACAATGGCTTTCCCCGTTTTTCCAGAACAGTCAGTGAAGACGGTGGGCCCTTGCACTGGCACCCAGCTATGACAGATTGTTTTTTTTGCCAACTGCAATAAATTGTGACTGGGCATATCTGTCCTGAAAAGTTCTGCAGCTCAGTTTGCAAAGGAGCACTGTTAGCAAAGCTCCATTCAAAATCTTCCCATTCTACTGGAAGAATGATCGTTGCAGGATCAGCTGCCCTCAATTGCAAACACCGTTGATGGCATTTGATTATTAAATGAGCAATCAGCTCAAACAATGAGGGTGCAGTCTTTTTTGGTTGATGGGGAAAGAAGACCCATTCCAAATTGTGCAAAGGATCAAACCATTTGTCACTCCATTGGCCAATGATACCCATAGGATAAAAATCTGGATTGGTAATGAAGACAGTGATATCAATGGAAAGGTCTACTTGATGAATGTGACAAGCAGAAACAGCCTTTTGGACCTCCCCCAGCCCTCGTCGCGCCTCAGGAGTCAATTTCCGAGGTGATCTCAGGTCAGGATCCCCCTTTGGAGTATCATACAACAGGGACAGTTGTTTGTCAGTCCCAAGTAAAGACGCAACCAACTGATGACACCCATCAATTTCTGGGCATCATTCAAGGTCTTAATAGAATCCGAGAATTGCACCTCCTGATGCTGAATAGTTCGGTCGAGAATTTTGACTCCCATATATTTCCAAGGAGGGTGCTGTTGAATTTTCTCTGGAGCTACCTGCAGCCCATAAGAATGCAGAGCTGCGAAGTGCTGAGGCCATATCCTCAGCAACTCATCCTGGGTGGGTGCTGCCACCAGGATGTCGTCCATGCTATGATAACAAGGTGCATCAGGAAACTGTTTGCGGACTCCGGACAAGGCCTGAGCCACATACCACTGACAAATAGTTGGGCTATTGTGACAGCCCTGTAGCAAAACTTTCCATTGATATCGCTGCACAGTTTTGGCATTGTTGATTGAAGGCACTGTGAAGGCAAACTTTGGTTTGTCATCCGGATGCAAAGGAATTGTGAAAAAACAATCTTTCAAATCAATGATCAAGATTTCCCATCCCACGGGGAGCATGGTGGGTGAGGGCATACCAGGCTGCAGTGCCCCTATGCTTCCCATCACTGCATTAATTTTTCGGAGGTCCTGTAACAGCCTCCATTTCCCAGATTTTTTCTTTATCACAAAGACAGGACTATTCCAGGGACTAGTAGAAGACTCAATGTGTCCCTGTTGAAGTTGTTCCTGAACCAATTCACAAGGGCGACCAATTTTTCTTTTGTCAGGGGCCACTGGTGTACCCAAATGGGTTTGTCCACCAGCCACTGTAAAGGCAGCATAGGATATCTTCCGCCCTTCAACACAGTGGCCCTAATTAAAAATCCATCCCAATTCATATTCCCCAGGCAGTCAATACATCCTGCCCCCAAAGATTGATTGGAGCTGGAGTGATATAGAGCTGAACTGCAGCTGTCTGCCCATTTACGCTACTGATCAGCACAGACCATTGGCTTACCAAGGTATGTGCTGCACCCACCACCCCTTCAATGGCCGACCCTACGGGAGCCAAAGGCCATGTAGGAGGCCACTCAGAGAGGAAGACTGTTGGGAGTGGCTGGTCAGGGGTCTGATGGCTCAACCTGGATACTGCAACCTTCCCAGAGATAGGTCCCGCAAGAGACAACTTTCTAGGAGTCTTAGGCAGTCCTTCAGCCACAGAGTAACTTCAGCAAGGGGCAGGCAGCTCAGCTCTTAGCAGTGATTTCAGATCTTAGTGATTTCAGCTCTGCTTTGCGAGGTGTACCCTGGCCAACACAGGGACAAAGAGACAGGAGCACTGTGTGGTTGTTCCACAGAGGTAGCCTTTATTCCAGCACCCTGCGAAGGACGCCAGTGACGGCAGCTCCCTCCTGAACAGGGCAGAAACTGGGGTTTTTATGGGGAAAAGCAGGGGTGGTACAAAGGGGGAAAAACCAATCAATCACAACAAATCTACATGGGGTTCCAAAGCATGCTGGGAACTCACCATGACCAAGGAGGATTTCTCAGTCCAGGAGAGTTTGAGAAGATCTTATCATAGCCCATTCAAGGGATACCTCTCCAAGGGAGAGTGCTGGCATGCCCATCTGTCTCCACAGGAGATGACTGTCACATCTGCCCCTGTGTTGATCAAACCTTGAAGCTCGATCTTCGGTGGGTGGGCACCTGGTAGGGTGAGGGTACACATCATCTGGGGTCGCCAAGCAGAAATATCTGCTGACCAGAAGATTTGTCCCGTGGATTCGAAGCCACCATTCCCACAAATTTGCTGGCCAGTCCTGGGGACACATGACTGAAAAGGCACAGGTTGAGCAATCCAAGTCCCTGCCGGAATAGTGATGGGGGGGGGGTGGGGGGGTGGGCGTGGAAACTGTAGCACAAATTTGACCTGAAAAGCCAGTCAATGACACCTGGGTGAACAAAAATTCCTTGGTGGGTTACACTAGATCTTCCTACAAGCAGTGCGCTCAGTCCTTGTCCCAAAGGTCCGAACACATCCAAAGGAACCTTAGGTCCATGACAGGATTCTAAGATGACCATGGTTGCAGTACATACATCCACCCCAGCAGAGCCATGGGTGCTGCCTCTGAGCTGGCTGGGCAGGGCTGAGCTGGCGCCATGCCCTGAGGAATCACTTGTGTCAGAGCGCAATTCCCCTGTGTGCTCATCCTCCTGTTTCCCGGGCCTACTAAAGATTGGCCATTAGCATAATATTTAGACTTACATTGGTTTGCATAATGACCTGCCCTTAGGCATCTAGAGCACAAGAAATTGGTATTTGGCCCTGTTTGCTTGTGTGTTCCTTGCTTTTTCTTGCCCTTATTTTTGCCTTTTTTCTGTTGTCTGCTCCCTGAGGATTTCTGGCCTGGATGTAAAGCAACTGTCAGAGCAGACACTTTGTGGTCTGCAGCACCTATTTTGGCACACGCATTGACCATGTCTGTTGGCATCGGGTTGCCTGAAAGAACATCTATGATCTTCTGACACTCACTGTTTGCGCTGTCCTGAGCTAACTGCTTGCATAAAACCTGCCTCAAGATATCCTCAACCTGTTTCTCCAGGGCAGCTGCAAGCTTCTCGACAAATGGCAGAAAAGGTTCACCTGCTCCTTGAGTTATTGACGTATATCATGGCCTGGGGGAGGCCATTTCAATAGTTTTTAACAATGCATTAAATCCTACCCTTTGACTCTGCTCAAGAACAGCAGAGTCCCAGGTAGCCTGAAAATCAGGATTGGAAAAGGCCTGTTCTCCGAGGAGAATGTCCACTCCCACGTAAAACCTAGGATCTCCCTGAGGCAAATACCTGTTGTCTGCTGCAACCCTTTCAGCGTCCTGCCTCCAGTTGTCCAGAAAACCCCTAAATTGCACAGGCTGGAACAGTGCCTGAGCTATATGTCTAATATCAAATGGAGCAAGCAGGTCTGTGTTTAGCATTCTGAGAACTTGCATAACTTGCATGGAGCCAAGGCCATATTTTGCAACCTTATCTTGCAAATCTTGGACCACCCACCAGACAATTACATCATGCCTGTCAGTGTGTTCTGAATTTGGGACAGCTTTATACATGGGAAAAGCTTGAATCTCTCCTTGTGGTGGAACATTGTGTTCCTGAACCACCCGTGTCTCCTCCACAGATGCTGGATTAACTGTTTGACTGACATCTGTGGACCCTTCTCCCGGATCTAGTGTGGTGTTAGCTTCACATTGTGGCATTCCCACCCTTTCGAACAGGTTCCAATCCCCAGTTTCTGAATCTCGCGTCTTAACTGCTTCCCAAAAGCGGCGAGGGTTCCCAGGGCACACGGTCACCCGACAGGGGGGCAAAGTCCAGAGATTACTCAGGGATGGTGATGCCGCCTGTCGGTGCTAGCATTCTGCTGCCAAGACACGGCCCCGCTGGGGGGCTGGCCATTGGCATTCATCGCTGTTGCTGTCCCCATCCAGGGATGGGGAGGACAGCCTGTGGGCAGCAGGGAGTGGTGGGTTGGCTGAAGGCTCCGAAGTCGAGGGGCTGGTTACAAGCCCAGATGCAGGGGGGCCGGCCGCCAGCTGTGCTGGGGCTGGGGGTCTAGAGGTGGATGGCACAGCTGGAGGAGCGGTGGCGGGCGGCACGGCCAGGGGCACTGCTGCCGTCGCTGTGGGCTGCAATGCCGAAGCTGCAAAAGACATTAAATCAACCAAGTCAGCTGCCACGCAGGGAGGAGGAGAAGGCAGTTGTTCCGCAACTAAAGGTGGGAGGGCGAAAGGGAACACAGCTCCAGTTGTGCAATTTACCATTCGGAGAGACGCTGCTGATGCAGCGGTCACAGCTGCTGTCGTCTGCGCAGGCACTATGGAAAAGGAGGGGGAAGCCGGTGGGGGGTTTGACGTTGGCTGGAAGAAACGCCCGCCAGCAGGCGCTGACCATGAGTGTGGCCAGTACATCTGCGCAGGCTCTGTGGCTGATGACAAAGGAGCTGATGGAGCATCCAGTATGGTTGTGGCGACTGCTGACAGCAGAGATGGCTCCGCCCTCACCTGTGATGTGGGGGGGGATCTTGAGCCGGGAACTGCAGCTCCTGCTGGCCATGAAGGAGTTGCTCCCCGACTTGTGGGGGGGAGAAGGCGGGGCCAGCCGGCGGGGCCAGCCAGCAGGGCCAAGTGGCCTGTGGGGCAGTGCAAAGCTGTCCCCCTGCTCCCTGCTCCCTGCTGAATGGAGGCAGCCATCACCGGCGGCTAGAGCGGGACCAGCTGTCGCAGTGGCTCGCCAGCTGCTCTTCACAGGGCAGGGGAGAACCAATCCCCTGGCTGTGGCGGCGATAGTTCCAGCGCTGCCAGTGGCGATGGAGGGGCTGAAAGCAGTGCAAACGGGTAGGGGTCGTCCCCTGGGCGTGGTCGAGATGCGGCTATTGCCCTCGGTGGTGTCGGTTTTGCAGGAGGAGGAGACGTCAGCCTTACAGAGTCATAGGGATGAGGATATTTTGGTGGAACATAATCTCTAGATGAGAGATAGGTTCTGCGAGGGGTCCCCACGTCCCCTGCCAGTCTGCACAGAGATGGAAAAAAAGCTGGCAGCTGCCCGGTCTGGTAGTCCTCCCCCCGGGGTGTCGGCACCCCCAGAGGCAACATCTTTGCCCTCTGATGTCCCCCTGGGTGTGGCCTCGGAAGACACGGGACAGGAGTCCCCATGCAGGTATAAGTCGAGGCATGGTGGGATCCCCTTGAGAAATTTCTTGCAAGAGCTGGTGGCCCAATGCCTCCCACAATTGCAGACTAAAAGCGGTGTCTAAATCTACCGTAAAGTCATGAGATTTGGCCCAGGCAAGCAGAGTGTAGACCAAATCATCTGACACAGAGACTCCAATAAAGGAAACCATGTCCTTCCACACAGAAACAATTGCACATTCTTCTCTATAGAGGTGACTCCCCATTGTGGAAACACTGGCCCCCAACCTCCAGCAAAAAGTACAGACTGTCTGCTTTGCTGGGGAATTTGTTCCCGCCCGCGCTCCCAAGCTATCAGGGCAAAACCGCCATCCCCGCCATCCCAGTGCTTTCCAGGAGGACGTGGGGAAAGGCCGTTACCTCTCCGGGGGAACAGAGGGTGTCCAGATGCAGGTGGGCCATGCTGGTGCCGCGGGGTCCCGGCAGAGGTCTGGAGCGTCTCTGTACATCCTGCGATCCACGAAGGGCCAATCAATGCAACTCACTGCATGGTCACCAGATGTCGCTATGGAGAAAGAAACAATACAGACTCACCAGAAGGCTGGTTTGCATAGCATAGCGCATCTTTACTTCAGATCCTCTTTTATACATTGTTCCTATACAGATAGACCTGGTTGGTCAATTAATCAATAAATTTCACCTCATTGGCTAATTAACAAGATGCCTTTCTTATGAACAATCTTTGAGAAAAACAAGAAAACAGAGAGTAGGAAAACACCACCTGCAGGTTGTTTATGATAATAAGCTATCATTTTTTATCTTCAACTCCCTAAAGTCTCTCAGGCCAATTCTGGGAAAACTTAACTAGTATCTATCTTCTCCCTCAGTAGCTTCTGTGACCTGTCGTGTGGGGCTCCATACAGCTGCTTTCCACTTTTGTTTCATCCCTACAGAGCTACAGGAACTGTCAGTGAAAAGAGCATATCATGTTTCTTCTGCTGGCAGTTGGCTGTACGGTGGAGCTTCCTCAGTATGTGTCACCTGTTCTTGTTCCTCTTCATCAGTCAGACCAAAATTTTCACCTTTGGGACAATTTGTAATTTTTTCCAAGATCCCAGGGTGATTCAGGTTTCCAATATGGGCACGCTGTGTCATGATGGCAATCCATTTGCACCATGTGGCGTCGTGGGTGTGATGGGTAGAAGGAACCTTTGCTTTGAACATCCACCCCAGCACCGGTGGTCGGGATTCCAGGAGGAGTTGTGCTTCATTGCCCATTACCTCTGAGGCGGTTAGGACTCCTTCTATAGGCTGCCAAGATTTCTTTCTCTGTTGGAGTGTTGTAATGCCTCTGTGATAACATATTTAAGAAGAAATCAAAACGAAGTTTGGGCACAGTTGTAATTTTCCAGACAGAGAAGAGTAGGACGTGAGAATACATGAGGAGAACAGCATGCAGACACCAAGGTTAGTGGGGAAGGAGGGGGAGGAGGTGCTCCAGGCACTGGAGCTGAGTTTCCTCTACAGCCCATGGTGATGACCATGGTGAAGCAGGCTGTCCTGCAGCCCATGGAGAATCCATGAGTGATGCAGAAATTCACCAGCAGCCCACAGGGAGGAGCCTGCACCAGAGCAGGTGGATGCCTGGGAGAAGGCTGTAATCCTGTGGGAGACCTATGGAGGGAGGGGCCCTGTTCCCAGGCTCAAGCAGCCTGTCCTTGGAGGACTGCACCCCATGGAAGAGTTACCCATGCTACAGTAGTTTTGGGAGGACTGTTTCTCATGGGAGAGATTCATGTTGCATCAGGTCACAGGGAGCTGCTGCTCTTGAGATGGACCCATGTAGGAGAAGTTTGCCAAGAACTGTCTCCCATGGGAGGGACCCCATGGTGCAGCAGGGGAATGACTCCTCTCCTTAAGCAGTGAAAGAAACCACAGGTGATGAACTGACCAAGAAAATCCCCACTCCCTACGATATTGGTGGGAAGGAGTGAAAGGTTGGGGTGGAGAAAGGTGTTTTTAAGGGTTTATTTTACTTCTTATTTTCCTACTCTGATTTTGTTTACAATAAATTTACTTTGTTTCTCCAAGTTAATTTTGTTTTTGCCCTTGATGGTAATTTATGAGTGTTTTCTCCCTGTCCTTATCTCAACACATTAACCGCTTGGTAAAATTTTCTCTCCTCTGTCCAGTTTCAGAGGGGAGTGAAAAAGAGACTTTCATGGGTGCCTGGCATCCAGGCAGCATCAAACCACAACATGATGGCATATGACGGGAAAGGAAGAATAGGAAAGATGCTGCAAAGCACTGCTTAATTCAGCTTCACAAAGCTCTTTCAGAAAAGTACTTCTCCGTGAAGAATGCATGTTTAATGTAACACAAGGCATGTGCTGTGGAAAAGTGTTCTTTCCTCTAATCTGGTTCCAGACAGAAGCATCCAAACAGAAGCCCCTTTCCCTATCACCACTGAACTGCTTGGTGTATGTGAGGAAACCCCTGAATGACAAGGCCTCCATCTGCTCTGGAACAGAGTTGCAACTGGCTGCAAATATTGTCCATATGTTTGATTTTTTTTTTAACCTTTCAACTTAGCTGCCTAATGTTAGACACCTATCCTCAAATTAGGCATATTCTCATAATAAGCTTTCCTAAAATAAAGGTAGTAGCTAATTCAGGTGATGGTGCATCTGTGGTTGGAAAATGAGATGGAATTATTCATCCAGTGCATTGCTTTTGTTTGCTGTTTTAGGGAATGGAAGAGACCCTGCATTCTTGTCCTGTCAGGGAAAAAGAAAAAATATCAAGTTTATTGTTCATATTCCCCTTCTTTTCTTGAGTTCCCAGGTGATTATGGGAAACATCTTGCAATTTGTCTCTCTTAAATAAAGCTGGGGTTACTTCCATTTGGACAGGAGAACATGGCTGTGGTTTGCTATGAGCTCAGGTTGCATGGAAGCCAGAGAAGGGTCTAAAAATGGTAGTTTTTCCTTGGTTTATGTTGTAAAAATGGTTGGAGTATCTTTTTCAACATAATGACTTTGCAGTGGATACTGGGACAAGTTGACCATCAGCAAGATATGTATGGATCTAGTTTCCTTAACACAGGTGTATGTTGCTTCTCTAGACACTCTAAGATATCCTGACTGTCCATCAGCTGCCTGTAAGGAAATTTGTGGGTCTCCCTTAGGTCTTTTTGTATTTCTAACTTGCCTCATATGCTGTGGGATGTCTAGAAAGTTTTCTTTGGTTAGACAGACAAGTCTTTCCCTGTGCCTTAGCTTTCTATCTCTAACATAATTTAATACAATTGTTTTTAGTTTAATCACTTCTTTCTCATGAATGGTGTTTGAATTTTAGAGATTACAGACTAATTTTTGAAGGACTGTAGAAATGGGGCAAGAGCAAAACACTGTTGATAGATGGGAGTCACAGGCAGAGGATGCCAGTTGGAAGTAGTCACCTGAAAACCTCAAAGTCTGACAGGTTGCAGTCTGTAGCACATTTTGTTTTGGTTAGGTATCAGGTGTAGATACAGCCTTTTCAGTGTCTTATTTTTTACAGCTTGAAAAGATGAGAAAAGAGAGTTTCTGCACATTATCTGACCTTGCTGGGACTTGCCAGATAGTGGGGTCACCATACCTGGCAAATTGCAGGCTTACCCAAGGTGACCAGAAGTTTATCTGCCTGTTTGTAATTCCTGCCACCAAAGGTCATCTCTCTGCTATGCCTTGACATTGAGCAATGGCTGCAATTCCTTTTAATCATGCCCTTTCTCTTCCTCATCATTTAGGGCATAGCACTTCCACTTAGCTAAACTCATTAACTGCATTAATGTTGAGGTTTCCTTTTCTATATAAATTCATCCAGTTGAATTCTCGTGACCCTCCATGGCTGCATTCAAGCAGATTCTCCCTCTGTTTCCTAGCAGATGTTAAGTGTTTATTTTTCAGCTGTGGACAGCAAAAACGTGAAGAAAATAAAAGCAATGTCTTTTTGTGTCTATGGGAAAGCAAGTAATTACAATGGGTTTGTGGGGGCTCAGTTTGCTGTGTTACAGTTTGAGTTCAAGGAGCATTTTGACCAAACCTGTAATTCTAGCCCCTTTCTGCCATGGTGATTTATCAAGATCTCCAAGTTTGATAAGCAAAAAATGTTTTGGTGAAGAACCAAAGTGTGACTGTGGTCACAAGGGTTTTCAGGATGAAGAAGAGACGAGAATGTTGACTCCATGATCAGAAGGCTTGATTTATTATTTTATGATATATGTTACATTAAGACTATACTAAAAAGAAATAGAAAAGAAAAGGTTTCTTCAGAAGCTAGCTAAGCTAAGAATAGAAAAGAATGAATAACAAAGATCTGTGTCTCAGACAGAGCAAGAGCCAGCTCTGCCATGAGTGGTCAGGAAATCCCAACATCCACAGGAGACCAATCACAGGTCTACCTGTTGCATTCCACAGCAGCAGATAACCATTGTTTACTTTTGGTTGCTGAAACTGCAGCTTCTCACAAGGAAAAATCCTAAGAAAGGATTTTTCATGAAAGATGTCTGTGACATGTCACCTTTTTTATTTAGTTAAATTAAAAGGAAAAAGTGTTTGTAATTTTCTCTGCTGTACTCATGCCGAGGAAAAGACAAACACTTGACAGGTTATCTGTTGCCAATCAAACTCCACTCAAGTGCTCCTGTGGAATGCACTGGGAATTTCTTCACCCGTAGGACATAAAAGTCTATCATATCACTAAAACAATTTTACAATATAAGAAAATGCAAAAACAATGCAAAGAAAATTCAAGTCCAAGCAGCTGAGTTTCAGGAAAAGTCCATGGTCTGAAGATGTTCCTCTTTGCCATATCTGAAAGTTTCTTTTGGTCCTGAAACAGGCTTGCTACAGAAAAGTCCATCAATAGTTATCAAAAGTCCATTGACAGTCTTCAAACAATTTTGAGAAAATTTCTGAAATGTCTTGCCACAGCCCTTTATTGAACAACTTGGGCTGAAGCCAATCCCTGGCTCCTCAATGCCTCTGAGCTGCTGCCAGCTCTTTCACCCTTTTTTATTCAATTTAATTTTTTTTTTTTTTTTTTTTTTTTTTTTGTCTTGTCGGAAAGAGCAGCAGCAGCAGCAGAGGAGCCAGAGAGAGGCCCTTGGAGGCCCTGGCCCATGTGGAAGGATCAGGAACCCCAGACCTGGCCCACAGAAAGGTGGCCCAGGACCAGAAGGGGGAAGCAAAGCCCCCAAACCCAACAGGAGGCCGGGAGGTGGCCCTGGCCCAAGCAACCAAGCCAGACAGCCCAGGCCCAGCCCCCGAGGCAGGCACTGCATTGGCACAGACCTGCACCCTGCTGCCAGTACAATGGCAGAAGGGGTGACCAAACGCTTCCTTTCCCCAAAATCACCGAGGCATGCTGGCAATGGGAAGACAGAAGCTGTCCCGAGAAACTTCGTCTCGGGTCTGGGGATGTCCTTTCCCCACAGCAGACAAGCGATGCTCGCTTCCTGCTGTGCCCTCTGCCTCTGCAATGCAAATGCACCAGGTGTTCCTCCCATCTGCCTCACGGCACCACCGCCACCCCCTCTGGGCTGGGGACCAGGGGCAGAACTTTCGGGACCCACCTCCCCCTCGCCGCTGGGGCGCGCAAGGGGCGGCAGAGAGATTCGCATCCCCCAGGGGGAAACCCCGGACCAAACACCCCCCAACCCGCCAAAAATGCTGATCTTGAAAACAGGCAGCCGGGCTGCGCCCACAGCCAGCTGTCGGGCCATGCCTCCTCCACGGAAGGACAGGCTGACGCCCTCTTCCCCTGTCCCAGCTCCCCCCGTAGGGGCAGCCCCGGGACAACCCGAAAAACTCGGGGAGGAAGTCACGCTGGATGCAGGAGGCGCTGCTGCAGCTGCCGCCGGCTCCAGGGCAGCCTCTGACGCAGACACGGAGGACGGAGTCCCCGCAGGCGGCAGAAATGCCGGGGCGGGCAGCGGGGCCGCCTGGGGAGGCGGCGGGGGCGGCGGGGGCGGCACGGGGTCTGCAGCATCTTCTGCGCTGGACATCGGCCGCGGAAGCGCAGTCGCAGAAGGCGGCGCAGTCCGCACGGGAGGCAGCGGGACGGCCGGGGGGAGCGGTGGATCGATCGCTGTTGCCCAGCAACATCAGCGCAGCCGCGGGAAGCAGTATTTCTGAGGTCTCAGATGCAGGCGGGGAAGCCGGCGGAACCGCGGCCGGAGCGCCCACAGGCTCCCCCGCAGGGGCGGCCGCGGGACGGGCTGCGCGGGGAAGCGCCCACACGCGCGGGGCGGGTTGGGGTGGCGCTCGCGGCGCTGGCCGGGGCGGTGCTCGCGGCGCTGGGCGGGGCGGCACCGCCCACTCCCATCCCTCCCAAAAGCAACGGGAGGGGGGAAAAAATGGCTCCGTCTGAGCATGCTCTGAAGACGCAGTAAAAAAACTTCAGCTGCGGGCGAAACTTCGCCCCCCCGCTGTGGTTCAGGGGGGCTGGGAAGCAGCAGAGCGTCCCCCTCCAAAGGGTCTTCCCCCGGAATTGGGGGGAACGGGGCTTTCCCCTTGCAGTTAGCAATCCAGGGAAAAACAGCTGCTCTCCGTTTCAAGACTAGAAAGAGCAACAAAAAGGTTGGATAAATTGAGGGGCATCCGAACCCACGGCCCAAAAAGAATTGGAAAATGGAGCCCATACACTCCCAGACGAACATATCGAGGGCATATAGCACATTTGTAAAAAACCCAAAGAGCTTTGCCCATCGAAAAAACTCATAGAAATCTGTCTCCAACAGGAGAATTCCGTCCTCTTCACCCCATCTTTGCCAGAGGGCAATAAGTTTCTCCTCTGAAGGGGAGAATGGAACCTCATCCTCTAGGGGAGAAGTCCTCCAGATGAGCAGCCACAAACTGCGAATGGCCTCATCTTTAGGAGGGGAAAAACCAACAGTACCTTGTGACAGTGTCCAGGACTCTCTGGCTATCTGCATGGTGCTGCTGAGCTTTCTGAACATCTTCCTGGAGGCTTTTCAGAAGGTTCTCTTTGTGGTCAGCCTTGCTGTGAACTCTGTCCAAATTCGGATCTTCAGTTCTTCAGCTCCTGGCTAGAATCCACTCCTGTGGTCATTTGTGAAGCAACCATCAATGCCACACATTCGGGGTTTACCCAGTGCAGCAATGCTCCTCTGGTGGTCTCACCAAGTGATGATTGTCCTCCTCAGTCGGGGGTCACCAATTGTGACTGTGGTCACAAGGGTTTTCAGGATGAAGAAGAGACGAGAATGTTGACTCCATGATCAGAAGGCTTGATTTATTATTTTATGATATATGTTACATTAAGACTATACTAAAAAGAAATAGAAAAGAAAAGGTTTCTTCAGAAGCTAGCTAAGCTAAGAATAGAAAAGAATGAATAACAAAGATCTGTGTCTCAGACAGAGCAAGAGCCAGCTCTGCCATGAGTGGTCAGGAAATCCCAACATCCACAGGAGACCAATCACAGGTCTACCTGTTGCATTCCACAGCAGCAGATAACCATTGTTTACTTTTGGTTGCTGAAACTGCAGGTTCTCACAAGGAAAAATCCTAAGAAATGATTTTTCATGAAAGATGTCTGCGACACCAAAGTGATTCAAATAATCCCCAGAAAAGTTCCACATTAACATGAGGGGCTTTACTACTCAGATCACAGTCAGTCTGATGGGTTGTCAACAAAGTAAAGGTGTTTGAGCTCAGCTTATTTCCCAAACTGTTGGTTGTAGGCAAATGGAGGGTAAGTGGACTTTTGTTTCTCTGTAAATCTACATTGGCCCCAGCATGTTATATACATTGCAGGGTCTGTGCCAGCAGTGTTGGATGAGGGTGGACTGTTGAATTCCTGGCAAGGACTTGCCAGAGGTGATATAGACCCATTGTCTGCAGGAGGGCAAGAGTCATGCTTTGACATAGCTTAGTTTTTAGTTAAGGGAAAAATCCATCGACCTCAAAGTTATTTTTCCCTGTAAGGAACATTACAACTTCCTTAATGCCTGACAGAACCAATTAGAGAAGCTGGACATGCCTCTATAAATCATATTTAAGAGAGGAGAAAACCATGAAAAGTTCTCTTTTACTTCCTGCTTTTCTGCAAAAGAGTGAAAGCCTTCCCCCCCCCCCCCCCCGCCCCGCTTCCCAGTGTGAGCAACGACTGCTCACTTTAAAATTTCAAAGTTTTATTAAACCTCAACAAACACAACAAAGGACTGAATAAGGGAATAAGGACAAAGGGACAGCACTGGGAGTGTGGCCAACTACCAGAGGCTCATCCACAAAATGGCTGCTCCACATTTTATACCCCTGGTGTTGCATCAGCCAACCTTGGCCCCTCCCAAAGTCCGCCAGTCAACTGTTCTTTGGCATCCATTGGTGGAGACCTCCTTGCAATTTGATTGGAGGTGAGGTGTTGTCATGCCAAGCCTCCCCAGCAACAAACTTTTTCCATTCTCAACTGCCCCATGCAAGGGGCACCTGTACACGCCCTCCCTCCACATGTCCCTGACAACCTTGACAACCAAGGCTGTCCAGTGGCAACAATACAGAGGGGGAAAGGGGACTATGGGGAGAACAGAGGGTGTCCAAACAACAAACTACAATAACATAACCATGCTTCAACAAAAATTTATCTTAACATACACACAATATTTATACCTTAATTGCAAGAGCCAATCATCATGTTACCCATCTATAACACCGGTAAAGCCAGCCCGCACTGGCCTGCGCAGTCTGGCTGTCAGGTTGGGTTGGGGGCCGGGGGGGAAGGGAAGCCCAGACCGAGGTGCGGTGCAGGCTACTGAAATTTTGCTGTTGCTGAGCCCTACCTGTAGTTGCCTAGCTGGGCTGGCTCTGCTGGCTCCGGGCTGGGCTGGGCCCTGCTCCACTGCTGGGCCGGGCCAGGCCATGGCACAAGGCCACTGAGGTCTTGGCTGATCCTGCTGCCACTGGGGGCTCGACGCAGGCCCCCCTACTGAAATAGCTGTGATCTATTGAGAAACTTGAACAGAGAAAGAAGAGAACCCTTACTCCAGGGGTAGAAGAAGAGAACTTTTGCTCCCAAAAATAGAAGAAAAGAACCTTTGCTTCTGATCTAGAACAGCTCAACTGTAAAATTGCACCCCATAAGCTGAGATGGCCCTCGAAAACAGTTGTGGGAAAAACTCTAAGTTGATAGGAGGGACTTTTACATAGCAAACAGATTTCCTTTTCCTGGACAGACTGGTTTGCTGTGAAATTAAAACCAAGAGAGAACTGTCTTGGATTGGGACAGATTTGGAAGGGAACTTCCTGAAGGGTCTCCTCTCCTCTAGAAAGCAAATTTTGATTACATCAAATGGAAACCGCTACATTTTTTGGTGGAAAATGCAGACAATTTATGAGAACTTTGAAATAAAGATTAATTGGCTGAGACAGAGTGGAAATTTTCCAGAGTAGAAATCCATTTTTATTTAGGTGAAATGTACATCTTTGAGTTAAGTCTGTAGCTTGCAAACATAGCTGTTTAGTCTGACTGCCTGTTCTCGCAAAAAGCCTATTCTCGAAGGAACTGCTTCAGCCGAAGGACAGAGATGGGGGGAGGGGGGGCTCGAACTCTGAAACAGAGAGGCTGCTACGGAAAGCAGGGTCAAAATGACCCAGGAATTCTTTCCGATAAAGAAAAAATTAGCAGCAAATGTCATGCGAAATCAGTAGAATGAATATGTATGAACCTATTGTGAAATTGTATGCATATGTATTTGAGAGGAAGATAAAAAAGGATCTGGAGTTCCCAGAGGCACACGTCATTTTAGGGGAACAATTCCCACATGCGTCCAGTGCTGTAATAAGCATACCGGCTTTATAACTTTCACAAAAGTTGTGGAGTTTGTTTGCTTCCACAAATCATGGCAAAAAAATGGGAAAAGCAAGTGTTAAATCATAAGGTTAAGTAGAATGATAGTGGGAAATTTATATTGTAATTGTAGTGAAATGTCCAGGGGTGGAGGTTGGTGTAAGAAATTTTTTCGTCTGTTAAGTTTAGTAGATTTTATTGTTCTAGGTAAAAATTGTATGTTGAATGTAATTTTGATAATAATTCTTAAATATGGATTCATAGAGGCAAGGGGTGGAGGTGCTGAAACCCAGACAAATATATGTCTTGGATTGGGACAGATTTGGGAGGGAACTTCCTGAAGGGTCTCCTCTAGAAAGCAAATTTCAGCAATCCCTCCCCTAACCGGTTAGGGAGAAAATTCTCCTTGGAGAGAAGTGGAAAAAACCTGTTTATTTAACAATCAAAGTACTCACAAGCATGAAAAAATGAGTAATAGAAAACAATGGAACCTCTTGATGTTCTGAAGAGATGGCGAATTCAGAAAGAGTCCTTCTGTGGGTGTGGCTCAGTCTCTCTGGGGCTCGGGCCCAGCGTGCCAGGCCCAGCGTGCAGCTTGGGGGCCCCATGGGCAATTCTCCTGATGTCTGGGACCCAATAGAAGCAACAGTCCCAGAAGAAGAAGACAGTCCAGGGAAAACCTTTCTTGCTGTAGCTAATGAGGAAAACCAGCAAAAAAAGCAAAGAAAAGGACTTCCAATCTCTGCAAAAGCTGAGAACTCTGAGAGCACTGCTTATCTCTATGTTTTGAATACAGACGCCAAAATTCCACCACGCTCCCCCTTCTCTCTGTCTCTCTCTGGCCCTAACTTAAAGCTACAAGACCCATTTTTGAGCAAAAAGACAGATGATGGGGATACCAGCATCATAAAGTCACCCCAGGACAGCAAGTCACACCTGTAAAGTTTATTTTGTGTAATATAGCCACACTAGAATTAAGTTATCACTAATTTGGAAAGGATGAACAAAAAAACTAGTGTATGAGCTTTGCCTTAAGTAATTTCAATTTCGTAATTGTGCTCTCTGAGCATGATAGAGCTTTTCCACATCATGAATCTGTATGAAAACAATGGGTTAAAATAACATGTTCCTTTTCAGCTTTGCTTGCCTGTATTCCTACTGTGTTTTTCTGAACACTTCACTTTCCTTCTGCCCCTGTCTATGTGACATCCCGGATGCCATGATATTGCCCTTTGTGGAAGTCTTGGCAGCTTGGGAGATACTCCTCTGTGAAAGGGTACCTCCCAGCAATGAAGGATGAGTCCACACGTTTCCCTAATGTCTTTTCTTCCCCTGTTCCTGCTTATAAATACAAACCTCTTGGTCTTCAGTGATTCAGATAATCGGCGATGGAGAGATGGGGACAACTGAGCTGGATCAGAAGCCAATTTTATTGAGAATACTAAGTGTTTATATAGGGTATATAGGATTCTATTTTTGGTAACAATTTCTCATTGGTTACACATTCTTCATTACATCAGTTACCTGGTAATCATTACAAAGTTTCAGGGAGCAGTTATCTGTGCCTGTCTCTCAGATGGTTTCTGCTTGATTAGGCCTGAGATATCAGGCTCCTTTATCAGTTCCATTGTACCCTCTGTCTCACTCACCACACAGATTGTGCTGATGCTTTTCTTATCTCTTAAAGGGAAAAGCTATTGGAGATGCAAAACTGCTTATGAGTTGTGGTTGCAGAAAAGAGAAAAATGCTCAAATGAAAGACTCAGATGAGATCAGTCAATATGTACCTTAACTGATTGAGAAATAAGAATGTGTTAACATCTCTTTGAACTATGCTGTTGCATATCAGGGTTCCTGGACACAAACAAAGTCCTTGACATGGCTGACAATGGTACCGCATCAATGTTTTTCTATTTGTTATTTATAGGAAAAACCCTCAAGCAAGATCAGAGATTAATTGCACTAGGGGCTGTTAATGCCATAGGCTGGCTTATTTCCACCTGATTTATTTATTCATGAATTCTGTTTCTTTATGAAAACCCAATCCAGGCAATGCCTCTCAAACAATATTGCATTTCCTTGCTGGCTAAATGCATGCAGTTTTTAGACTAATACTCTAGTTGTCTGGATGGGTAGTAGTTACAGAGAAACATGTAAGTCACTGCATGCTTTTGTTCTGAAGTGACACCATCACAAGGACATTCTTTATTAGTTCCTCAGGAAAGACATGTAAAAACTTGTTGACAAACTGATGGCCAGGTTTCAATATTCATTACTTGGAATGAATGGCCTCTTATTCTAAAATTCACAGAATCACAGAATATGCTGAGTTGGAAAGGACACATGAGGATTGAGTCCAACTCCTGGCCCTGCACAGGACACCCCAAGAGTCACACCATGTGCCCAAGAGTATTGTCCAGATGCTTCTTGAACTCTGTCAGGCTTGGGGCTGTGACCACTTCCCTGGGGAACCTCCTCCAGTGCCCAACCACTCTCTGGGTGAAGAACCTTTTTCTAATATCCAGCTTAAACCTCCCCTGACACAACTTCAGGCCATTCCTTTGGGTTCTGTCACTGGTCACCAGAGAGATCAGTGTCTGCCTCTCCTCTTCCCCTCACAAGGAAGCTGTAACTGCAATGAGGGGTCCCCTCAGTCTCCTCTTCTCCAGGCTGTATAGACCAAGTGACCTCAACTACTCGTATGGCTTCTTCTCTAGGCCCCTCACCATCTTTGTTGCCCTCCTTTGGACACTCTAATAGCTTTATGTCTTTCTTATATTGTGGTGCCCCAAACTCCACACAATATTCAGTGTGAGGCTGCACCACTGCAGAGCAGGACAATCCCTTCCCTTGACTAGTTGGTGATGCTGTGCCTGATGCATCCCAGGAAATGGTTTGCCCTCCTGGTTGCCAGGGAACACTGCTGACTCAAATTCAACTTTCTGTTGACCAGGACCCTCAGGTTCCTTTCCGTAGCACTGCTTTCCAGCATCTCATTCAACAGTCTGTATGTACATCCAGGTGCAGAATCCAGCACTTTCCCTTGTTGAACTTCATATGGTTGGTGATTGCCGAGTCCTCTAATTTGTTGAGGTCTCTCTGCAGGGCCTCCCTGCTTTTGAGAGAGTCAACAGCTCCTGCCAGTTTTGTATCATCCACAAACTTGCTCAGTATCCCTTCCAGTCCTGTATCCAAGTCATTTATGAAGATGTTGCAGAACACAAGGCTGAGGATGGAGCCCTGTGGAGCCCCACTGGGTACAGGTTGCCAGCCTGATGTCACCCCAGTCACTATAACTCTTTGTGCCTGACCCATAAGCCAGTTGCTCACCCATCGCATAATGGGTTTATGGTTATATTGACCTTGGTGGGACCACTTCTAGGGTTCAGTAATTGCAAATGAGGTGGACTGTGGCCTGAATGACAGCCAGCTGGTGGTCTCTTCCTACCTCCTACCATTTTTCACTTATTCAGACTAGCCCAATTTGTCCCTACCAAAATTTTCAATTATTATGGCCTTCTGGCTTTGTAGCTAAATAAACATTTTATAAATATTGGGCCATCCAATGTTAAATGTGGTAGAGTGAAGAAGTTGATCTGAAATATCAAATAACTTTGGTCTCTAATGTATCTTGTGAACAACATGTAACCAGGTATAGACCTGAAGGAGATTCAAACAGTGTCCACAAAGCTCCAGGAATTGCCAATAATTTAGTGACGGGAAAGGAGATGAACTCTCAGGAAGAAAAATGTTTCTCATTTTCAACATGCATGTTCATCAACCCTATTAAACAATAATGTCTCTGAGCCTTGTTTTGTCAGTGTCCGAGATCTAAGAACAGATCTATCTGTCTATCTATCTATATATATCTATCTACCTATCTACCTATCTATCTATACTTCAGTGGACTCTGTTGTGAGGAATGTTGTTCACACTTATAAATGTTTTGTAGGATTGAGTCTTTCATTTATGTTTTTTTTTAATTAGTATTTTCAACATAAGAAGTTCATTGTCATGATCTATACTATCAGCTGACCATCGAGACAAGGATTCATATTACTTTTCTTTAAAGAATAGCTTCCCATTCTCTCAAATACTAGCTTAATTTTCTCACACTGAGGTTCTAACACATCAGGAGAAAATTTATTTAGAAATTAACACTTTTACCAATTTTAATTTTTTGATCTGTACTCTGGTTGAAAAATTTTTGATTTACAACAGGCCTACAGCAGTGGCAAACCGCTTGTAGTAGAGATTATAAATGAAATAGCAACATCTTGATTGCAGAGAGGTTTTACAAAACACTATCTCAAACCTGTGGAAGAGGACCTAAAACTTATTGATGGCAATACTTTAATTATAGAGGAGGAAAACATTTTTGGAGGAAAAAAATTCCCATTCTCTTATCTATTTTCTGGGACAATGATAAATCATTCTTTGCATTTGGTTACTTTCTGAAATTTTATTTTTGATATCTAGTGAGGCATTGACCATCTTAGTAACTCTTTCTTACTGTATCAGCATAAACCATTGGGCAAATACTTGCTCCAGAGGCTGTTCAGCTCATTTGTCATGTCCCTGGCAGGGCCTGGTCTGTAGTTCAGGGGACAGGAGGTGGATGGGAGGAAACTAGTTCAGGAGAGTGGGTGGCAGTGTGGAACATTTGTCTGTGAATTCAGGATCTCAGCTCAGCTTATAAATTATCCACTGGGCCTTGTAGATAAACACAGACTTCTATGGTGATATCAGCTGGGGAAGGCAAATGCTTGCTGATGATTGTAGGCTAATCCTTCAGGACACTAATTGGCAGAAAACCAAAGAAGCATTATTTTTGGAACAACTTTTTTTTAAACTTTGTGAAGGGGAAAAACACTGCACTGGATTTAGTTTCGTTTGCAGAGCTTTAGCTCCTCCTCGTATGTCCTGTCTCAGATTTTAAAAGGATTTACCTTTATTATTGTTGTTGGGGACTTTTTTTTCTTATTTTTTTTTTTAGTATTGCTTTATGTTCTCCTGCAATTCATCTGTAAAGTTGTGTGAAAATGCAACTTAGTTTTCATTTTCATGAATGTATGCAAAAATAGGTATGTGGGCTCTATACCACTACCTATTTAAAGGATTGGATCTAACCAGCTACTTTTCAGCTGAATTTTTGTGAAAGGTGATGCTTTGCAAAGATTTTTTTTTCATTCTTTCAAGTCAATTTGAAAACTGGAAAAAAGTCATAAACACACTGCCCTACCATTGAAAATTCCCAGCTGAACCAAGTCATGACCCCATTGCTAAGGATTTAATTTACTGGCATTTCTCCAGTGTGCCTTTAGAAGAGAAGGTGTCTTAACTTCCTTGACCTGAGATCTGCTTCCCCAAGTCTGACATACAAAGGTGCAAATCACCAGTGTGTAAAACCTGACAGATAATGGCAGAAATCCAAACAGGCTCACATGGGGCTGGGATTTCACAACAGCCACAAGGAACACAACCTTCCTGTTGGATATGCACCAGAGCAGGAGAGGGACTGGTGGTCTATGTTGTCTGGCCTCCCAGTCTAAATCAATCTCTACAAGATGAGGTGGAAGGCTAAAGAGTGCAATATAAGTCCCACAAAAGCTTTGAAAACCTCAAAGGGAATACAGCTGAGTGCACTGAAAAACTAGAGTCTTATCCTCCATGAATGGTCTTGATGAAGCTTTGGGTTGGTGAAGCATGTTGACTGAGACGAGTTCCGAAATAAGGCTGCCTCTTGGCAGCAAAACCCTTGTCTGCCACTGGCACAACTGGTACTTGTTTGAGTGCTTTGTGGGAGTGAAAATCATCTGTTCTCCAAGGCCCAGAAGCAAGTCTTTGTACTACAAACATCCTGCTGTAATTGTAAGGTTCATGTATGCTCTTCATAATGGTTATTAGTTTCCCATTAACTTATACTTCCTCATAAATTATTATAATATTGCTTATTATTTGAGGTGCATAATTCCATAAGAATGTCAATCCTGAACTAGGATTTCCTTGTACTAAGTTTTATATTAGTATAAAGTAGGAACGATGGTTCCCGGGGAGTGATTTCAATTGTATATTTTCTGAGGAAAGCAAAAATGTAATTTAAAACCAGGGGGGAAATGTGTTGGTGGGAAAATAATGTGCATATTAGAGGTATGCATAAGGTTAAGAAACAGAAGTACCAGAGCGCTTCATATCCTTAGCATATGAAGCTCTGCTTTCTCGGGGTTTAGTTTTATTTGTTTTCCCTTTTTTCTCACAAAAGATATGTGACTCATCAATGTTTAACTGCTCTTATCCACTGATTTTTTTCTTTTGTCTATTTGCTTAACTTTTCCGGTGGCTCATGTGAGCTTAAGTGTTACTGAGAAGCCAGCTTCTACTATCCTTCTGTGTTTGTTTTTGGTTTCAATATGAAAAAATGTATGCCTCCTCTGGAAATGGTATCCATACTGCAGAGTAATTACTTTGTGAATGGGGGATCCACTTCATGTCAGCAAGGGTCAGATTAATAATTATTAATCATGACCCCTGCAACAGTAACCTCATCCTTTGCTAAAGTGCCACTCTTTCTTAAGTAATAGCTATTAGGGCATGGCTGGACTACAGCTCTTGTTGCACCAGCACAGGGCTCAGGACTTCTGGCAGGAGGCAGAGAATCTCGGTTCAAAGTTAAAAATAGATGCACATGGTCCATGTTCCAGAAATAGAATAGGCAACTTCTCCTGTGGGCTGATTCAGCCACATCTAAATGTCCTCTTTTCCCCTGAAGCCTGTTTTATATAAACTGTTTTATACAGTTTATTATGCCCGAGGCGAAGGAGTCCCAGTTTCTTTTGTAACTCTGCCTATTCAAGGCTGGCTCTTTCACTGTGCAGAGCTGGACAATCACTGTTTCCTGGTCAATAGCGGTGTTAATCGAGTCCACTCCGGCTATCTTGATTGATGTTATCAACAGGGCATGATCGCTCTTAGGCATCTTCCAAAGACTCGGGATAGCGGTGATCATCACGCTGGGCACGTCTATTCATAAGCTAACTGCCGATTGTTCTCCTGCCGCCTCCAGGAATTTCAGAATTCGAATAGATGTCTGCCTCTCAGGCTGCTTGTGGTCAGAGACTTGTTTGGATTTTATAATCTTCATAAAATACATTATTTAATAGCATGAATTATTTCTTAACATATATTACAATCCCTCCCCTTCAATATAAACACATTAATTCATGCTCCCACTACAACTCATACAACTATTATCTATATAATTCTCTACAACTACCCTCCACCTCCAAGGATTTCCTAAAAAGAGAAGGACCTATTTAAATTCTCCTCATGCCCCGTTCTCCTTGTGGGATTCCTTGATAGCCATTATAATTGTTCCCATTGCATCTGACCTGTTTCTTAAATTTTGCTAGGACTTCAGCAGCACTGCTTGTACACTCTACCTCTCCCAGGCTCATGATTTTGGACACGTTGTTTTCGGAAGCCAGCTCTGGGTCCACGGGCACAACCGCTATCTGCATACCCTGTACCACAGAATGTATCAGTCTAATAAAGCAAAGTATTAGACATGGGAGGAATATGACCCCTGCTACTGAATACATTACAAAGAACATTATTTTGCTCCACCAGGTTGACTGCAAAATGGAATTCCACTTCTGAACTGGGACATGGGCCACCTTTTTTATTTCGGCTGCTAAACCCCTTATGGTTTCCCCATAATCATCAATTTCAATGCAGCATTCCGACTCGCTGAATTTTCCACACACTCTCCCTTCCTCGGCCAGCAAATAGTCTAAAGCTATTCGATTTTGGTACACAAAAGCCCATATCTGGGTGTGCTGCCGGCTTTACAAGTCCAGGGCCTCCGAGGTGTGGTTCAACACACTTTCCACCACTGCCTGCAGCCTGATCAGTCGGTTCAGTTGATAAATTGGGGTCCTATATTCATAGCTTCCATCCTGAGCCCACGTGGCTGGCCCATAATAATCAATTATTCTTGCCGCCGGCCATTCTTCCTCTCCCCAAGTTTGCCTGCTGCTTATGACAGGTATCATTTTCTTCAAACTCCTCCTTTCCCTGTTTAGGGTCTCATATAATGGGGCCCCAAGCAGGTTTGCTTTTTGTCCAGGAAAGAGTGAAGAACACAGGCCAGATCATGCCCAAAGTGCATGATCCATTTCATCTGGGAGGTAACTCACTGTACGCCTTTTTCCTGCAAATCCAATAAATTCCATCTGGGGCTTTCCACCTTATGTTAGTTTTCCCTGGGTCTCCCCAATATTTTTTCAGCCCCCCCCAATGACTGGTAAGGGTTAGCTCCGGGACTCTTGACCCGGCAAAGTCCCATCTGACCATTCCATTCGCAATTTGTCTCGTTTTTCTGACTCCAATATCCTGTAGGAGGTTCTGGTTGCCAGATTTTGCTCCTACTATTCGAATTTACCGTCAGGGTGGATATACACGGGGTATATCCCACCATTTCGGTATATTCCTTCCCTCTCAACTGATGCAAATCATTCCAATCACTCGCTGGTCCAACACCCATCCCTCAGGTCTCTGCGCCAATTTTGAGACCTGTGGATTGTCCCACTTCAAAAGTTGTTCCCGAGCTAAACTCTCACCCTTCCAGGGCCAGTTTTCTGCTGATTTCAGCCCCCCCACTGTCCTGGTCTCCTGCTGAGCCGATTTGCCCCTGAGCAGGCAGCATGGGCTGGATAGCTCAGTCCTCTTATGGGGACAGACTGTCTGAGTACCCAAGCCGCTCTTAGCCGCAGGCAACCTTAGCAAGCTTAAGGGATATCAGCTCTTTAGTGAATATCAGCTCTTTTATAATTTCAGCTCTTTGCTTGCTAAGGCGCCGCTGCAGGCAGACCAAAAGGAAGACGCGAGAGAGGAGAAGGCAGCTGGAGTTCCACAGTGATGGCTTCATTGTGGGTCTGTGAAGGGTTCCAGCAATGGCTCTTCTAACCAGAATGGGCTAAAACAGCCCATTATATAGGGTATAGGGGGATCCAAAATTGTCCAGTAGCAGGGGTTAAGAGAAAGTGACCTATGGGGTTTCAGAAAGATAAGCAGGGGTCTGAAAGGCGGAAGACAGGGGCTTCTTTGCTATGACTTGGCATTTCCTATCTTTAAGCCTCTGCTCTCCACAGGGCCGTAGCAGGCCCGGAGCCTGCTGCACCCCACAAATCCAACAATTTGACAATCCAATTCAGTTGCAATCTCCTGAATCAAGTCAATGAATAACTTTTGGTCTGGGGAAGGTAATCGCCCATCAGCATATTGTTTCTCAAGCTGCTCGTACTGTTCACTCAGCGTTTTCATCCTCTCTTGCTCCACCCTTTTCTTTCTCAACTCTGACTCCCTTCTCTTCAGCTCCTGAGTAATTTGCTTCATTTTCCCCTCAGGATCTATCCCATCTTTGTTCTTTGCAAAACAGACAGCCCTATCATACTGCAGACATACTCTGTCATCGTTTGCCTGTACTAAATCCAGCATGATGGGTTCTCTATTTAGGGTGAGCCTGCTATCAAATTTCAAATTCCTTCCAACCCAGTATGTTTTCCCATTCATTACACACATTCCCAATTTTGAATTATCATAACACAATGGATTAACTTGATGATACACTACAAAAATCGATTCCATCTTTCCCCCGATCCACATTGTCCGATTACATTGGCTACAAACGGGGATTGACATTGGTTCCGCGTTTCTTTTCAATATTCGGTGGCTGAGCCTGTCTGACCGCCCGTTCTTCATTCCAGCCATTGGATCTAAACACAGCACTTCTTTACCCATTCTGCACAATTTTACCCAAGTGCCGTTTGTTGAACAGTACCTGCCTGGCTCCCTGATGCACTCCTCTGGGGCTTGGTATGCTGAGATCCCCGTCTCCTTATCCAATCAGGACAATCTGCGTACACTCACTGCACTCATCCACGGGGTTCTGGTTCCCATCGTGGAGTGGGGTCTCAATGTGCAGACTCAGCGTCCTGCACACAGCTAGGCTCAGGCCAATCAGGATTCCCCATAGGCTTACTTCTCTGCCTTTGCCTCTGCCCCCTGGGGTGCCATCAGTGGCGAGGAAGACCATCTTCGTGGCAGCAGGAGTACTCTTCAGGGAATACATTCTCAGAGCGTGCCACATACCTCCTTTTAAAGGCGCCCCACCTCGATATCTTGACAGCAGCTGAGCTGCACGGTACCTTGACTGATTTTCGTCACTCAACATCCAATATCTCTGCCTTTGATTTGAGTTTTCCACGTACCCCATTCTGGAAGATGTGGAACCACTCCTGCGAATCCAATTCAATAATACATAAATTTGTGGCTAGATTCAGAATACGGTCAGTCAGCTCAAGCTCTTCCTCCAAACACTGAGTGCACAATCCCTTTGGTCTTTGCCCCCTTCTACAATGCACAACAAAAACTCCTTGACAATATTCACACTTGAAGTGTACAAACGGATAGCATACGCAATCTGACAGTATACAACTTATCCGATCACCATTGGTCATTTATGTGGATGATGAAGCTTGATCTTTAGGTCGCCTGGAGAAGAGGTGATCCTCCACTTGGGAGCCTCCTCCTGATGCTCAACCTTTTTCACCCCGGATGCGTGTGTCCATCCAAATGGCCGTGTCTGTTGTCAGAAGGACAAGAAAGGGGCCTTCCCAGTGAGGGGAGAGGGGTACATCTTTCCATACTTTCACAAGCACCTTGTCACCCGGTTGAATTTTGTGGATAGCGAATCCCAGAGGAGCGCTCTGAGATACTATCCCCTGTTTCCTCAGTTCCTGTAGATTCTTATTTATCGCTACTAAGTAGGGTTGAATCTGACTATCCTCCAGCCTGGGGTGTCCCACCATCATCCCATGCTTATATGGCATTCCATATAGCATTTCAAATGGTGAGAGCCCAGTTTCTGAGTGAGGCATAGTCCTGATATTAAGCAAGGCGAGAGGGAGGCATTTCAACTGGGACATCCGAGTTTCCAATATCAATTTAGATGACTGTGCCTTCAAGGTCTGATTCATCCTTTCAACTTGTCCTGAGCTCTGGGGATGCCACGGGGTGTGGTATTCCCACCGAATGCCTAGCGCCTCTGCCAATTGCTTAATAATCTTTGAAGTAAAATGGGTTCCCTGGTCCGAATCTATGTAATTTACCACCCCATATTGGGACACAATCTCCTCCAATAGTTTTCTGGACACTGTTTGAGCCGTCGCCCTTGGGCTCGGAATAGCTTCCACCCAGTGAGTCAATTTGTCTACTATCACAAGCACAAATTTGTACCTTCCCACCCTGGGCAGTTCAGTAAAATCAACTTGAATTCTTTCAAAAGGTCTGTACGCAATGGGACGACTTCCCAAGATTGCCTGTCTTGCCTTAGTCTTGTTAATTTTCTGGCAGATCAGACATCCCTGTACCTCCTGTTTTACCAATTCATAAATTCCTCTGCACCCAAAAAACTTTAGAAATTGTTCTGCTAGGGCCTGAGCCCCCCCAACGTGTTTGCTGGTGCAATCTCCTCAAGATTCTCCTGGTAAAGCCTTTGGAGACTAGTTCTCTCCCGTCTGGTAATTTCCACTTACCTTCCTCCAATTTTCCCTCCATTTTTTCATAACTTTCAATCTCCTTTTGGGAGGGCTGAGGAGGGTGGTCTGGGATCTCAATTCCTTCGATCTCCGGGGTACTTACCGTCATCAATGCCGCGCTTTTTGCCTCCTGGTCTGCCAGATTGTTTCCCTGGGTTCGAAACTGCATCCCTGCCTGATGCCTTTTCACAGGGACAACCAAAATTTCTTCAGGCTCCCTTATCGCTTCCAAAATCTGCCTGATCAATTCCCCGTGCATCAGTCCCTGTCCTCGAGTGTGTATCAACCCCCTTTCTTCCAAATTTTCCCAAATGTGTGAACCACCCCGAAGGCATACCTAGAATCTCTGAAAATCATTCCCTTTCTTCCTTTCAGTCCATTCAAAGCTCTCAGAAATGCGTACAATTCACAAGCCTGTGCTGACCATCCTGCATTCAAAGGACCTGCTTCTAACATCTTTCCTGTTCTCCCATCCACAACTGTGTATCCTGATTTCCTTTTCCCTTCGATCACCCTGCTTGAACCGTCCACAAACCATTTTTCCCTTTCATCTAATTCCTCTTTTTCTAAATCTGGTCTTGTCTTGGTCTGTAATTCTACTGCTTCCACACAGTCATGAACAAGCTTTTCCGAGGCTTCCCTGAATAAAAACTGAGCTGGATTTTGCGCTGTAGTTGTTTGCAACTCCAAATCTGGTGAGTGAATCAAAATGGCTTCATATTTTAACAATCTAGCGTCCGTGAGCCATTTATCTGCCCTTTGTTGTAGTATACCCCGCACGTTGTGCGGCGTGAATACTACCAATGGTGCTCCAAAAGTTACTTTCTCTGCCTCTTCCACCAACAATGCCACAGCTACAATAGCTTGCAAGCACGTGGGCCAACCCCTGCTTACAGGGTCCAAAAGCCTAGACAAGTAACTGACCGGTTTCCTGGCCCCAGCCCAGTCCTGTATTAATACGCCGTGGGCTGCGTGACTGCTCACATCCACAAACAGCTGAAATGGCTGTTTCACATCCGGGAGGCTCAGCACTGGTGCTGCCATGAGTGCTTCCTTGACTCCCCTAAATTCGTCCTCATCCTTTTCTGTCCATTTGATTCTATCTGTGGTGAGTTTCTCATATAAAAACTTCACCTTTTCACTGTATCCTTCAATCCATTGCCAGCAATATCCCAACAACCCCAGTAACTGTCTCACCTCTCTCTTTGTTTGTGGGGGCGGCAGGGTGATAATCCCTGCCACCCTTTCAAGATCTAATTTCTTATTTTCTTTGGTTAACCAATGTCCCAAATATCTGACCTTGAGTTCTGTGAACTGCAACTTTGACTTCGACACCTTTAATCCTTTTTTCCCCAGAAAATGTAAAAGCTCAATGGTGCTTGTCCTTACATCCTCCTCTCCTGGGCCCGCAATCAACAAATTGTCTACATATTGTAACAGTTTTGTTCCTTCCGCTGGTACAAAGTGACTCAGCACTTGTTCGAGGGCTTGCCTGAACAGGTTCGGGGAATCTATGAAGCCCTGAGGCAACGATGTCCATTTGAGTTGTTGCTTTCTGTTTGTTTCTGGGTCTTCCCATTGAAACGCGAAGTAATCTCTGCTGTCTTTCGCTAAAGGACAGGTCTAGAAAGCATCCTTCAAGTCAATCACACTGTACCATGTGTCCTCAGGTGAGATGTTATTCAGCAGAGTGTAAGGATTCGAGACCATGGGGAACAGTGTCTTAGTCCTCTGATTCACAGCCCTTAAATCTTGCACTAGCCTGTAGCTACCATCCATTTTCCGCACTGCCAAAATCGGGGTGTTGTGCCGGGACATGCACGGCTCCAACATTCCTTTTTTCACTAGTTCATCAATCACTGGTTTCAGTCCCCTCCTTCCTTCCATGGGGATAGGGTATTGTTTGACCCGTATGGGGTCTTCTGGCCTTTCTATTTCAATGCAAATTGGTTCTATGTCCAAACTCCTGGCCTCCCCTTGGACATACCAAACCTTTGGGTCAATTTTCTCCTCGTCCTGGGTGGTGAGTTGATACAACCTCACCTTGAGCTGGGAATCCTGCACCACTAAACCAATTTCCAGTGCCACCATCAAATTCCTTCCCAGCAAATTGAAATCTGCCTCTTTTATTGATAACACATTTCCTACACACTTTTTGTTTTCTGTTTCTATTTCAACATCTTTTATGATCAGAACCTTAAACGGTTCCCCTTTTTCTCCGATTACCATCATTGTGTCATTGCTCAGAGAGCATCCTCGTGGTAATTGCTGCACTGTGGTCCTTTCAGCCCCACAATCTACTAAAAACCATATCTCCCGCCGGTGGGGTCCCACTCTCAATTTTATCAAGGGCTCCCTCGGTGTTCCAGACCCCAGACATAAAAGCCCCTGACACCCCTAATCTTCCTGAAACATTGTTTCGTCTTTGACCTTGTTGGGACAATTCCTCCGAATGTGTCCCTTTTGCTTGCAGTAGTAGCACTCAACGTCCTTTTTCTGGTTGTTTGAGCCCTTACCTTGGGAAGGGTTCTGTTTCCTCGTTGGCACTGTTTTTGACGAGTCTCTGACCTGTTCTTGTTTCTGTGCCTCCCTCACTGCAGCCATTAACACTTTTGCCTGAATTTTCTGCTTCTCCTCATCTCTTCTCACGTAGATCTTCTGGGCTTCTCAGAGTAATTCCCATAGTTCTCTATCCTGCCATCCATCTATCTTTTCCAATTTCTCCCTTATATCTTCCCATGATTTTGCCACAAATTGGGTTTTCAACAAGACCGCTCCAATCGGGGATTCAAGGTTCTTCCTGGAATATATTCTTAGGCTTTTCTGGAGCCTTTCCAGCCACTCCGTAGGTGTCTCTTTTCCCTGACATTCCCTGAGCACCTTGCTCATAATTTGCGCCTTTGGCACCACCTCTTGGATACCTTGTATCATCAAATTTCTAAGATTTATAATTTTCTGTCTACCTTCGTCCATCTGGGCATTCCAAGACGGCTTCTGGTCTGGCCACCTCTGATCCCCTCACTCCCCCTGTGGATTCCTGTGTTCCCAGTCCCTGATTGCAGCTTGTCTGATCATTTCCCTTTCTTCGTTGTTGAACAGCGATGTCAGGATCGCATTGAGATCCTCGTAAGTGTAGGTGCTGGTCCCTAGGAATTCATCTAGTCTTTCTGCCACACCCAATGGATCGTCCATCAGCTTTCCCATTTCCTTCTTGAAAGCCCTCACGTCTCTTGTGTCGTTCAGCACGTGTACGAAGCCAATGACTCCTGGAACTGTTGGTACGTCCTGTAAAGAGAAAAGACCGGGCTTTTCTTCCTCGTCCTCACTATCGCCAGTGGTTGCCCTCCTTGTTCTCTGCCTTGTCCAATGGGTCGGAGGAGAGTTAGCTTTTTTCGAGGGAAGGATCTGTTTCTCCTCAGTTTTGGGAAGTTGTGGGGGCTGGGACTGCTCGCCTGGGAGCAGAGGCGCTGATGCCTGTTCACTTGGGAGGGGAGACGCCGTGGCCAGCTCTGGTGGGAGCGGTGGCGCCGAAGCCTGTCCCTGCGGGATCGATGCCTCTGGGAGCAGTGTGGGCACCTGAGGTACCTGGGCTGGCGCGGGCTGGGGCAGAGGGACAAGGTAGGGAGGTGGAAGGTTTTCCAGCAGTTCCCATTCCTTGCCCCGGTTTGCTGAGCGCCTGAGAGTTTTGATCGGGTACAATCCCAAACAAGCGTATTTCCACATCTCAGCATACTCAGTTTCCTCAAAATTCTGTGGGTGGTGATCGACTACATGGTCATACAGGGTCTCGCATGTCCATAATTCAAAGGTGCCGAAAACTGCCAGACCACGTATTTTGCGATCTCCTTTTGTCCCCACTTATCCATACAAAAATGGATCATCTTTTCCTTGGATTTCCCCACTCTCCTGGGGCTGTCTTCCCAGTGTTCCAACATCCATCCCAACGGACTTCCCCTTGGGATTTCAGGCAAAACCTTTTCGGGATCCTGGGGAGGGTTTCCTTGGGGCTTTTTCTGGCACTTGCTCTTTCTCACTCCCATTTTCCCAAAAAACCCCTTTCGCTATTTTCTCACCTCGAGTCCTTTCAGCTGGGACTCTCAACGCGAGTCCCAAGTCTTTTCCGGTACCGATTTCTTAGTCTGTGAAAACTACCAGTCTACTTGGCCGCACGGAGAACTGTTCCGTGGGTTTTCGACTGGTAATGAGCTCTTGTGGGATCTCAGCACATCATTCCTGATGTTCAGAGATGCCAGGAGAACCCTTGGGGGGTCTCGAAAATCCTGGAATGTTGCCAAGAGTGTCTGGTGGCTTGATTTTGATCCATCCACAGAAATAACAAGAGTTTGAGGACAAGAGAATCACTTTAGAGTAAAAGGTGTAAAAGGGACACATTTAGAGGGTGAAATATAGATTTTAAGGTTTTTGGGTACAGGGGGGTTATGGAGACAAGATGGAGGGATCAGGGCGTGTCTTGTCCTTCTTCTTCCTTCTTCTTGTCCTCCATCTCCTGTGGTGATGTTGGCATTTGGGGATTGGTTTATGGTGAAGGTGCACTTGCCAACATGGGTGAAAAGCATTGGGAAATAAAGGTAAATATTGTGTACGTAGATATTAGTATAAAAAGACATGACCGCCCCGTGGGTGGTCAGAGAGTGCCTGTGACTGCTTGCAGATCAGACCTCTGTTGGGCAGACAGAAAATTTTGTAGATAAGAAATAATAAACAACCTGAAGACCAAAAAGCTGAAGAGTCCAGACTCGTCCTTTAAAACGCGTGCCACCCAAGAACCACCCTACCCGTGTCGGGGCAGAGACAGACAGCCGAACCCGACAAGCTCTCTTACCTGTTTTTCTGGATCAGAAGGTTGAAAAGCTCCCAAAATATTTTGAGAACATTCTTTTTCCCCTGACCCCAACTGTGATTGACCCCCCCTGAACTCCCTACGAGTCCTGGGTACCACGTGTGATAAGAAAAAGTGCTCGCTTCTGCCACGACTGACCACTTCCCTCGCGGGAGAGTGGAACTGTGATCTTGGGGTTCGCACCCGCTTCGTGATAGAATCACATCTCACACACATGTTCGATCACACCCCACTCAACCACACAGTACTCATGGTTCCTTTTCCCATGTGAATTCTTCATGCACATCGATTTTCTGAGTGAAAAAGCACCGCAGCCTTGGAGATCCCCTTTCGGATTGCTCCAAGTTTCTTGAGAGCTCTGGGTCCATTTTTATCCCTCTTCGGCTGTGGTTCTGGCTTTGGTTCGGTGTTTGATTGGTTTTGCTGACTCCCAATCCTGTCAGGCTGCTGAAATCAGCAGGGTGCCTCCTGACCAGAGAGGGGTCCCCAAACCCCAAATTCAAATAACATTGGGGTCACCAGGATTGTTATAAATGATCAATCGAGAAGCCAAATTATCAAAAATGTGAAAAGATTTTATTTATCTTTTTCCGCGACCAAAATATGGTCCTCAAAACCACCACAGCCAAAGAGACAGTGTTGAGCCCGGGATCGGCACTGGGTGAACCTAGATCCGACCTCTATCGCATCGGACCCTTCCCCGTTCAGGAGAGCCGCTTCTTGCAAGGTTGTTTTATACAGTTTATTATGCCCGAGGCGAAGGAGTCACAGTTTCTTTTGTAACTTTGCCTATTCAAGGCTGGCTCTTTCACTGTGCAGAGCTGGACAATTGCTGTTTCCTGGTCAATAGCGGTGTTAATTGAGTCTGGGGAAGTTGCGTATTCAGAGGTATCTTTCTGGCTACTCCGGCTATCTTGATTGATGTGATCAACAGGGGATGATCGCTCTTAGGCATCTTCTGATGACTCGGGATAGTGGTGATCATCGCGATGGGCACGTCTATTCATAAGCTAACTGCTTATGATTGTTCTCCTGCCGCCTCCAGGAATCTTGGAATTCGAGTAGACATCTGCCTTTTGGGCTGCTTGTGGTCAGAGACTTGTTTGGATTTCACAATTTTTATAAAATACAATCTCTCTATAGCATGAATTATTTCATAACATATATTACAACTGTAATATCTGTTGTGGGTTGTTGGAGGTTGGGTTTCTTTCCTTTTTCTTTTACTTATAGAATTTTTTTTCCCCATAAGTTGCTTGGAAACCAACTACTGGGTACTTATAGATACTTTTGAGAACTTAAGAAAGACAAAAAAACTGTGGCTGAAGTCAGGAGAGGAATGGAGCATCTGGCTATGTTTTTTTTTTTTTTCTCGGGGAGTATCTCTCCGGGGGACAGATGTACTGTGAGAATGGGGGGCAGGTAAAAAGATGGGACTGGGGGCAGCTAGGCTCACTCGCTCTTTGGAATTGGAGGAGGACGGCCAGGCTGTCGCTTACTACAGGGAGAATTCACTGGTGCTGCTGGAGCTCAGCCCTGAGGGACCTATCACCACCTGCTCGGGAGCCCCAGGAAATCTTGAACTTTGCCTCTCCCTGCTCTGCTCGGAGCCGGGCTGCCGCTGCCTCGCACGCTGTTTCTTTGGTACTGCTCTGGGTTTCTCCACGCTGTAGCCAGCACTGTCCCGCAGTTACAGCTACCACTGCAGAACTTCTGATACATCTCATCCACCACCCCTGGATTTTTGCTCATTCCTGCCAGCTGTGATGGTAACTGCACCAAAGGGGAAAGTGCCGGCAGCTGAGAAGGCTTTTACTGGGTCCTTGGTTCTGTTTTGTTGTTAATCTTGTGAAAAACACCAATCACGTGTTTTTAGATTTTTAAAAGTTTAATAGTAATAAAATGGTTATAAAAATAGTAATATAATTAGAGTAATAAAAAATTTGGACAATTAGGATTTAGAACAATACAAGCGAATAAAAACAAAGAGTTGCGGATGGTTCGGGAACCTTTTTCTGGGCAAAATAAGCCCGAAAAAGGACACACATTAACAGAGGATTAACCCTTAAAAGCAATAGCCCATTGCATATTCATACACCTCATACACAATGCATAAATTCCATTCAAACAAAGGATTATCTCTGGTCAGTGTCAACTTCTTCCTCTTCATCCTAACGGCATCTTCAGAGCTGAGTGAGGCGGGAAGAACTCGATAAGAGAGCAATAAATTCTTTTTCTCTGAAAGATTTAGGTGTCCTGTGGCTTCTATCTCAGTGCAAGTCCTCTCTTAAAAAAAGTATCTTACATAGCATAGTTTCTATTTTAACATTATGTTATAACCTAAAACTATATTTAACACACTACTTAAGAGAATTAATACAGCATAGCTTTCTAACATAACACATATAATATTCATTTTAATATTTGCAAAAAGCCAATCATATAATATGCATTTTTCACAATGTCATAGTTATTGTTGTTTTGTTTGCCTTGTTGTACATACTAGTAAAAAACTGTTATCCCTATCCTCATATCTTTTCCTGAGAGCCCCTTAATTTCAAAATTATAATAATTTGGAGGGAGAGGGTTTACATTCTCCATTCCAGGGGAGGGTCCTACCTTCCCTAGCAGACACCTGTCTTTCAAACCAAGACAAGGGTGTAGCAGAGGGCTGAGACCAGGTTTCAGACAATCTGCTTTGGTTTTGCTGACTCTCCCTTGCATTCTTCCACTTGACAGCAAGAAATGCACTGCACTGAAGCACAAAATAAAGGAGTACAAAGGCTCCTGCACTCCATCTGAACAAATCTGGATCATACCCTCATAGTTAAAGTTTCTCTCCACTAAAAGAAATAAGAGTATTAAAAATAAATGAAGTCATTGTGTCTCTTGGAAATATGTGGGTGGAAGAAAGCAGGAGGAGAGAACTGGGGGAGAGAAAGTATGCTGTCCGCAGTCTCCTGCTACAAGTTTATGTCAGAGTTTGAATTTATGCTTGAAAAATCATTGGATTCTTCATAGGTTATAAAAAGCTAAAACATGAATACAATAAATAAATAAATAAAATACAAAGAGACAAGATGTTAAATGTCTGAGGTGTCTGGGCAGCAAAGGATGCTTAAAAATACTTTGTTCATTGGATAAAACAGGCTAGGTGATCATACAAGGAACATGGGACTATAGGAAATTGTCCTAGATCATCCAGTCCTTTCAGATCTCAGGGAACTCTTACATATAGCACCACGGATAAACACATCCTTTTTTGGCACTGTTAGCTATTAAAGGCAAACCTTGTAGCCCTGTCCTCACACTCACTTCACCAATTAAACTTTTCATTTCCAAAATACTCACTCATATACTTCTTCATCTTGTTCCTGCTGCCAGATCAGAGTCTTTTCCCCCCATGATATGAATGGTGGTGTCCTGGTTTAGGGCAAATTTGGGAGAAAACCTCTAAAAAGCCCCCCCCCCCCCCCAGAAAGCCAACCCACACCACCCCCCCTCCAACTGGTTCGGGAAAAAAATTTCCTTGGAGAGAAGTGGAAAAAACCTGTTTATTTAACAGGCAAAGCACTCCCCAGCACAAAAAATGAACAATACCAGATGACAAAACTCATTCGCTGCTCTGAAGAGATGACAAATTCAGAAAGTCTCTCCTGTGAGTGGTCGCTCTGTTATCAGTCCCTCCAGCACTGGGAAAGGCTGCTGCCCAGAGTAGGCCCCGGCAGGCCACAAAGTGCAAGCTGTCGGAGCTCCCCGGGTCCCAGTCCAGAGCAGGTTCGAACAGTTCCAAGAAAAGAGAAAGAAAAACAGTCCAGGGAAAACTCGGACTGCCTCAGCTAGGTAAACTAACTAAAAAGCAAAGGAGCACTCTGTTCTGCTCCGTCTGTGCCCAGACAACACAGTTCCCAGCGCAGAATGCGGAGGAGTCAGTGCAGTCTCTGATAACAAACTACATGCTTCTTCTTCTCCCCACCTTTACTCTCAGAACCAGTCTTGAAGGCACAGAATTTAATATCCAGCATAAACAGAACAGATGATTAGGGATACAAGCATCATAAAGTCACCCTAGGACGGGTGGTCTCACCAAGATGGAACACCTTTGCTTCTCCATTCACCCACCACAATCTTTTTGCTGCTGGTGGTGCTGTAGGAAGAAAATAGTTCCACTTGGTGAACAAAAAATACTGTGGAAAATTTAATCTCAGAAAAATTTTTTAAAAGCTTGAAATCCCTTCCTCTCAACAGGATCTGATTGGGAATATGAGGTATTTGAATGAGAGACTCGCCAGCTGCCTTTTCTCTGGACCTCCCAATTTCATACAGCAGTTGTGCTTTGGAAATTGCTGAATCTAGTGCTAAGCATCTGTGTTCCTGGTGGCTGGGAAAATTTTTTGGGTTCATTCATCTGTGGTGTGGAATTGAAAAAGTTGTGAAGTGGAAGTTGGGTGAATAAGTCCCCATTCTTTGTATTTATGTAAGTTTTGGAGAGATGATGATATGAAAGAAACTTCCTAAATGTAAACCGTTGAACAAAAGAGATTGAGGTTATAGGTGTTGTTAGCAAATTCAGCTGTAATAAGTTTGTGTTGACATGGGTTACATCTCCCTTCATACAGTACCATTGCTAAATGGACATTTCAAATGACTTTTTATAATCACCTATTTCTTTTTCTCATTTCATGAATAGCCTTAGAGTTTCCCACCTTGTGGTCTCCTCTTACAGTTCATATTAATTTCAAAATGGGTTGGGCTTCCTGTAGAGTATAGCACAGTGTAGACTGAAGTTCAATATAGCCTTTCCTTTCTACAGGAAAGAAGGGACCAAAAAACTCATAGTGCCCTTTTTTGCTTGAAAGGTTTTGGAAATGGCAGTCAGCAAATTGCTTTTATTTTCTTTTGAGGCAGTTCAGAAAGCGTGTGCTAATATGGTGCCCTGCCCCTGTTTGAGATGTAAAACAGGGCTCTGACCTTTTATAGTGAATGATGATCCCATGGCACTTTCCCTCGTGAGTTTGAGCATGTGAGTCCCAGTGATGTTGTTTGGTCCAGGCTCTCATTCATATATGTTTTCTGCCAAGTTGACTTGACCTTGTGCCTTCATTGGGACACATTATTCTTCATATCCTGCCCTAAATTGCAGTGTATTTTCTGGTGGTGGATGAAGGGAAGCTGTACAATTTTGAAAAGCAATTTGAGACCCTTCTGAATGAAAAGTGCTTCACACGTGAAAAAAAGTAGTGTTATCAATTGTCATTGTCAGTTTCAAATCCTGAATTTGAAAGGGTCATTTATACTCCTTGTCCTGGTTTGAAAAGGAAGTGAGTTTTTTGGAATGCTGTGGTCAAACCAATAGGTGCTCAGATTTGAATATTAGCACCTGGTGTGGCCACTGAGGACATGGATACGCCTCTGAGAACACAAAGAGTTAAAAGCAGAGAACTCCCAAGAAGAAGCTCTCTTGGGTTCTGGTCCGTGAAGAAGGTCAGACCTCCCCTGCCCGGCTGCAGGCTAGGCAGGGGAGGGGAAGCCATGCGGCCAGGTGAGGTAGGCTGGAGCCTTGGACAGAGAAGGGAGGTGAAGGCCTTTTCAGGATGGAAGGGTGGAGGAGCACTGAGAAGCATTGGGCAGCCACCCCCCACCCCCCGAAAGAGAGACAGAGAGAGAGCGCTGGTGTCTGTGCTTGTGCCACCTTGAAATTTGATAGCACGGCCAGGAAGGAGAAAGAGAAGAGGAGGAAGTGCAGCAAGAAAGTGCCTGGCAGGGCAGTGTAGGAGTTCTGGACAGGCAGAGCCTGAGATTTTTAACCCTTTTCTTAGATGATAGAAACCTTACAAATGCTGATCCTCCTAAAGTTGAATGAGAAGAGAAATAAAGATAAGATGAAATGAGCCACAATAGAAGTTGAAAAGAATCTTAGTAGGAGGGATGATAGAGTGGCCTTTAACTGGACTTTTCTTGTATAGCCATGGACAGAACCATTTTTCCTGTGACACAGAGACTGCATTTAGGGGGAGGCAATGGCTTAGAGCCAAGAGAGTGCAGTAATGTTATGTGAAAGAGTGCGTGAACAGAGACGACGGGTGAGGAGAGTGGTGGTGTCCTCCATCTTCAGAGAAGAAGATCTCTGTTCTCGAGACCCCTTGGCCCCAGGGGGTGAAATTTGGGGGGGAACAGGTGTCCCGAAAGTGAGAGACTGTGCTCTTTTTGCAACTGGGCAAAGCACCCTTAAAAGGAAAACCCTAGAAGCAGCTCTGGTCCATGTGCAGTAGTGAGAGCACTGTACATGAAAAGAAGATGTCACGATGGCAAATGATCTCCAGGCGGTGCCACGTGTTACATGGAAACAGAAGAAGTCTCAACTGTGTTTCCAGGAGAAGCCTATAGTACAAGAAAGACTCCTCTCTCCTTGATGAACTGAGAATTGATTATCTAAAGGGTAGTGATAGACTGAGAGTTAGTGATCTGAGAAGTAGATGGATTAGAAATTTGGTGAAGAGAAGAAGAATGTTTTTTAGAAGGTTTTCATTCCGAGTTCTGTGTGTGTTTCTCTTTATATATAGTTGTAAATTAATAAAGTTTTTTTTTTCTTTATTCCTAAGTTAGAGCCTGCTTTGCTCTATTCCTGGTCACATCTCACAGCAGACACCAGAGAGCATGTATTTTCATAGAAGCACTGACATTGTGCCAGTGTCAAACTGTGACACTCCTCTAAGGCAAACACACAGCAGCAAGATAAATAACTGAAACAGCCAAAGAAAATTCGGTCTCATGTAATTTCAGGCTCTGCAATCTCAGGGAGTATCGATGCAGGGCTGACCCCCAGCCAGAGGAATAACATGCAATGACTCCATGATTCAGAAGGCTGAACAATTGCTTTATTAATCTATACTATATTATACTACATACTATACTATACTATACTAAACTATACTAATATTAAAGAAAAACCTGTGACCCTTTCCAGACAGTCACAACACAGCTTTGACCTAATTGGTCAATCAGTCCAAACAACCATCACCAGAATCCAATTAACAAATCCCTTTCAGTAAACAATCTCCATAACATATTCCACATGTGCCAAACAACAGGAGCAGCATGTAGAGATAAGAATTGTTTTCTCTTCTCTCTCTGAGCTTTCTCACTGCCTTCCCTAGGAAAAATCCTGGGAGAGAGAATTACATCTCTCTCTGTTCAGAGAATGTGCATACCACAAGGGAGCATTAATAACTATTTTGCTGTTTTCACTGATCTCTCTACATGGGTGGAGAGGGAAAGAGCTGGAAGAGACAAGCTGCACTGCAGAGATGCTCCAAGTGGTCCCATGCCCTACGCATAAGCAACTTTCCTGCTGTGAGGAGACTCAGCCAGGGAAGAGACAACATGCAGATGGATGAGGAAAAGGCATAGGGGAAGCTTTGGACTTGTCCATTTGATTATGATATAGGAAGGACCATCTTTCCCCATTGTGGTCTGGCATTCTGGCTGCATCTGCTGCCTTTCTCACTGTCTTGTCCCATTTTCCCTTAGCAGATGCCTACAAGTGAAGACACCATGGCAAGGTCAGTCTCAGTCAGCCACCTTTTAGATGACAGATGCCACATGAAACTGGAGCCCATCTACTCTGAGGTTCATACAAACTGAGCTGCCTGCTGAGAGCTGCTGAGAGTTGTGAGGTGCAAGAAAAGTGCAAAGGTTTTATGAAGGATAGCAGAGGGAGAGAAGGACCTGGTCAATGGTTGGAGTGCTGTGCTTGCAACTTTGTGGAGCACTTCACACTTATCTTGGCATGGGTGTAAAATGCTACCTAAGCAGAATGGTGGCAGGTTGCACCCTCCTTTTACTGACATTGTACCAGAGTCAATGTCAAGACAAGATGAAAGGTCCTAAATCACAGCAGGTCATCTGTCTGGAATTGTACCCAATATGGTTCTTTTGCATTCAGCAAATATTCAGTCCTGACATTGTTTATTCATGGGAAATGTATTCAGTTGAATTTTACAGCAGCTCAGGCAATGACTCTTCCTGATTTTTCTCATGGGAGCCTGTTCTGCTGTTGGGTTGACTGTGTTGATAGGACCATTTTTCTATTGTTCCATCTAAATAGTCCCTTTTACTTCTTAATATATCCCACTCCATGAGTTTCTTGTTTGTGCATACGAGTTTGGTTTGGTGAGTGACAGCAGCAGCCTAAGTGTGAAAAACACCTTCACTCTCCTGTGAAAATTTTAAAAGTTTAATAAAGGACAATAGGAGACAAGGACCATAGAGCAAAGGTCATTATGGCCAAGTGCATCTTGGCACTTAGCCAAGACCACACTCTTATCTTTGGGGATACCACTTAAATACCTTTTCCCTTCCATCAGCCTGTTGCATATTCATAGACCCTTATGCATAGTAAACTTTTTCCCCAAACTAGTTTACATGTTCCAATAACTGTTTATCATGGCTTCTCCTTGGGTTCACCTTTTTAGAGCATGCGTATTCCTTGGTTGTGGTTTTAGTCCATTCTTATCACCTCCAATTTTTGGGCCTTGGTCCACACTGTCTTCAGATGGTGAGTGCTGATAGTTGGCATATCTGTAGCAGGTGTCTTCATCCTATGTTCATTGGATGTTATCCCATCCAAGCAGGCATTTTAACACAAGCATAGATATTTCACTAAGCTTAATTAACAACAGAAATAAAAACTATATCTTTATAACAAAGTTATTTTAACACTACACATATAAAATCCATTTTAATATTTGCAAAAAGCCAATGTTATAATATGTATCTATAACACTAAGATACATGTGTATCTTGGATTCAAAGTTTCCTTATTATCATAGTTTAGTAATGGTTGGTACTCCCCAATTTAACGTTCCCACTGAAACACTCCAAACCAAGTGCTGCTTGCTTGCTTCCCCCTCCCCCCTGTGTCAGGATGGAAAGGGGAACTGGAGGCCAAAAAGGTAAAGATCGTGGGTTGAGATAAGAACCATTTACTGGAAACAGCAATGAGATAAGACAATTGACCGTAACAGCAACAATACTAATGACAGAGGGTACAAGAAAGGAACAATTCACATGTGAGTTCTCTCACCCCCAACAATACCCAACGACTCCTGCCACCATGTTGTGCAACCCAGAAAGAACCCCTTCCCCCTGTCCCTGGCAATGATATGAGGTGGTATGGAATAACCTCTGGGTCCCAGCCATGCCCCCTTCTGGCTACTGCAAAAAATTAACCCTGTCCTGGCTGGAACCAGGACACTGATATAGGTCAAAATCAGTTTTGAAAACATTACCTCCTGGAAACCACTTAGAAAGCTCTGTCAAATAAAACTGTAACCAAAGTGGTCTTTGTAGTTAAAAAAAAATCCCTTGTGCAGGGGAGAAATCATTTAAGCTATAGTTTGAAAGTCTTTATAGCAGGTAGAAGAAGGAGTTCAGTGTCTATGGAGTCAGCTCACCCTTCAGAGATGCTGGTTCAGTCCCTCAGTCTGACACAAGTTTCCTACACAACCAGATGTGTTTATTCAATTCCCACAAGACCTGAGGTAGGTTAACACTGGCTTGAAATATAGAATGGTGCTTATTAGCATCATGACAGAGGGATGTTTTATTATTTTTTTGGTCATATCTTAAAAAGAGGCAGACAAAAATATGATCTAAAGAAGGGAAAAAAAAAAGAGAGAGCCATATCATTGTCTGCAGTACTGCAATGCTGTGAGTCCCGATGAGGGGAGAGAAAATGATGCATCTGACTCCATGGATATCAGAAGGCTAATTAATTACTTTATTAGTAATTAATTACTTTATTATTCTATACATCTAAAACTGAATCTGCCAAGCACTCAACCCTGCACACAACTGCACACACACTGCACTGAATTTCGTGACTGTCAGCCGACAGCCCCAACAGGCACACACTTAGCCCTGATAGGCCAAGGAAACAAAATACCATGACTTTGGGTAAACAATCTCCATATTGCATTCTACTTTTGCACAAACACAGACACAGCAAATGATAAGAATTGTGTTTTCTTTCTCTGATGTTCAGAGAATGTGAAACCCAGAAATATTCTTGGGAAGAATTGTGCCTTGCTTTTCTCTGTGAAGAGAAATGTGGCTACAGTGCAGGACTAAATCCCCTTGGCAACTGCTTCCAGCCTGAAGAATATATTCACAGCTGGGTTATAAACCCTCAAAAACAGACAACACAACCTTAACTAACACAACATTACTAAGGCACTGCTGTAATAGGATCATTCTGCTATGGTTTTTCAAGCCGTTTGGATGAAGACAAGGCTTTTTAAAATGAATACTGAAGCTTGTGTTCTAAAGAGCAAATGGGAGAGTCATAAGTTGCTTTACCTCTTATCTCTAATTCTCCATATTCATAACATAAACCCTATCATTTGGATTTATACTCTGTGGCCTGCAGTGACACCAGAAAAAAAAGTCCTTTTTAATTCTGTGGCAAAAAAATAGCAATGCTGCAGAGTAGGAAAATATCTCCTCGTTAGCCATGCAGGTGCAGGGCGGGGTTTTCCTCTGGCCAGCGGCCGGTTGATTAAAAAAGGGCTCTAGGGAGGGCAGTGACCCAGAGTGTGGCTAACAGGAGCAGGCAAACAGGGGCATGGCACATCTCTGAGGGTGTGACACAGCACTTTGTGCAGGCAGGGCAAGCAGGTAGGGTTGCAGGTTTCCAAATGCTAGTGGGGTTTTTAGTTTCTGGTTGGTATGATTTTGTTGGTTGGTTGGTTTTGGGTTTTTTCTTAGTAATGGTTTTTACACGATCAAAAGCTGCAGTTAATAAAAGTGAATGTAGCCAAATAGAACCCTCCAAGAAAGATGCGTCTGTCCAGACCCATTCCTGTGAGGAGTGTTTGAGCTTATCAGTGGTTCCAGGGGGAGTTGCAGAAGAAGCCTGTCTGCGGTGTGAACAAGTGAATGATCTTTTGCTGGTGGCCGAGCTTAGGGAGGAAGTTAAAAGACTAAGGAGTACTAGGGAAAGTGAAAGTGTCTTAGGTTGCAATGCAAGATGCGGCCGGGGGTGTGTATTCTATTGCCATCTGTTAGAACCAAGTGGGGCAATCTTCTGTTAATGGGCCACCTGTTAAAACCAGGTGGGACAGTTTTATTTCTGTCTTCCACGACCCATCCTCCCTCCGGGAGATACCTTCTGTTAATGGGCCATTAAGTCTCACTACATGACTGATAAAAATTACATCATCCCATTGTGAGATGCTCTGCCCAGAGGGAGGAGCCAAGCATTCCTACTTGGATATAATCTGAGATTTGTAACACCACAGTCATCCTTTTCCCACTGGATTCCCAGAGAAAGACCAGGCCCATCTACACCACCACCAGACCTTCAGAGGAAAACTACACTCTTTCTACAGGATCATTGTTTTCAACAGAACTACATCTGTCACTCCAAGAGGACTGCAGTCACTATTTAATCGGACTGCTACCAACACCCTGACCAACAGGGTGTCAGGTCATATTCTGACTCTGCCAGTGTTGTTTTGTGTTGCTGCATTTTTATTTTTACTTTTATTTTCTTAATAAAGAACTGTTATTCCTACTCCCATATCTTTGCCTGAGAGCCCCTTAATTTCAAAATTATAATAATTCAGAGGGAGGGGGTTTACATTTTCAATTTCAAGAGAGGCTTCTGCCTTCCTTAGCAGACACCTGTCTTTTCAAACCTAGACAGAAAGGGAGATAGATTTGTGGAGTTCTGCCCTTCCATACTTGAGGGAAGTCCACCAGGAGTCAGAGGACTCCCATGCCTCCCTTCATCAGGTAATTGGAGGACACCAGATGGATAAAGAAGAATAGAAATGGGTTCCTATTCGGGGAGGTAATGGAAATTCCTCCCGACCCCCATCACCTACCCAGGTGCCACTTCAGAAGTGGTATGAGGCCCTGGATGAGGAGGGTCATCTAGATTACGTAGAAGAAAATTATCTGCCTAGAGAGCCTCTCAATTACGCTTCATCTTTCAGACAGATCACCAACTCCAACATTAAAAAGATAAGAAGGGTAGTCGTAGTCGGTGACTCCCTTCTGAGGGGAACAGAGGGCCCCATATGCCAACCAACCCATCCCACAGGGAGGTCTGCTGCCTCCCTAGGGCCCAGGTATGGGACACTACCGAGAGACTCCCTGGGTTGATTCAGCCCTCTGATTATTACCCATTGCTGATTCTCCAGGCTGGTAGTGATGATATTGAAAAGAGGAGTGTCATGGCAATTAAAAGGGATTTCAGGGCACTGAGTCAAGTGGTTGATAGGGCAGGAGCACAGATAGTGTTCTGCTCAGTCCCTTTGGTGGCAGAGACAAATGATGAAAGGAATAGGAGAACCCACATGATCAACATGTGCCTTAAGGGTTGGTGTCATCAGGAGAATTCTGGGTTCTTTGATCATGGGGAAACTTTTATGGTACCTGGCCTGCTGGAACATGATGGGCTCCATCTCTGTTAAGGGCAAAAGGATTTTAGCTCATGAACTGGCAGAGCTCATTGAGAGGGCTTTAAACTAGGTTCAAAGGGGGAAGGAGATGCAGTTGGGCTCTCTGGAAGCAGACCCAAGGGTGGTAAGCCTGAGTTAGGGGTGAAATCAGTAGTCCAGCTGAAGTGCATGTATACTAATGCACGCAACATGGGTAACAAACAAGAAGGGATGCAAGCCATCATGCAACAGCAAAGCTATGATGTAGTTGCCATCATGGAAATGTGGTGGGACGACTTGCATAACTGGATAGCTGCACTGGATGGCTGCGAGATCTTCAGAAGAGACAGAAGGGAGACAAGGTGGATGGGTGGCCCTTTATTTAAGGGAGGATTTTGATGCCATGGGTATTGAAACTAATAACAAGGAGGTTGAATGCCTATGGGTAAGAATTAGGGGGAAGACCAACAAGGCTGACATCCTACTGGGAGTTTGTTATTGTCCATCCAACCACAAAGAAGAGGTGGACAACTTATTCTATAAGCAGTTGGAGAATGTTTCAGGATCACCAGGCCTTGTTCTTGTAGGTGACTTTAACCTACCAGACATCTGTTGGGAACTTAATACAGCAGAAAAAAGGCAGTCTAGGAAGTTTTTAGAGTGTGTGGAGGATAACATTTTGTTGCAGCTGGTGAGTGAGCCCACCAGGAGAGGGACTCTGTTAGACCTGTTGTTTACAAATAGAGATGGGCTGGTGGGAGATGTGGTGGTTGGAGGCTGCTTGGGACATAGTGATCATGAAATAATAGAGTTCTCGATATTTGATGAAATAAGGAGGAACATCAGTAAGACTTTTACATTGGGTTTCCAGAGGGCAGACTTTGGCTTGTTTAGGAGACTTATTCAGAGAGTTCCTTGGGAAGCAGCCCTTAAAAGCAAAGGACTCCAGGAAAGGTGGGCGTGCTTCAAAACAGAGATCTTGAGGGCACAGGAACAGACTGTCCGTGTATGCAGAAAGATGAGTCAAAAAGGTAAATGTCCAGCCTGGATGGGCAAGGAGGTTTTGGAGGAACTTAGGAATAAAAAGAGGATGTATCATCTTTGGAAGGAGGGTCAGGTCTCTCAGGAAATATTTAAGGGGGTTGCTAGGGCATGTAGGAAAAAAAAAATTAGGGAGACCAAAGTTCAATTTGAACTTAATTTGGCAACTTTTATAAAGGATAATAAAAAATGTTTTTACAAATATATTGACGTCAAAAGGAAGGGTAAGGCCAACCTTTTTTCTCTACTGGATGCAGGAGGGAACTTACTAACTGCAGATGAGGAGAACATGGAAGTGTTTAATGCCTTCTTTGCCTCAGTCTTTAGTGGGAAGATGGCTTGTCCTCAGGACAACTGTCCTCCTGGGCTGGTAGATGGGATCAGGAAGCAGAATGGTCCCCCTGTTATCCAGGAGGAGGCAATCAGAGAACTGCTGAGCTGCTTGGATGTTCATAAATCTATGCGACTAGATTGGATCCATCCCAGGGTGATGAGGGAGCTGGCAGATGAGCTTGTGAAGCCGCTCTCCATTTACCAACAGTCTTGGCTCACTGGTGAGGTTCCAGATGACTGGAACCTGGCCAGTGTGACACTCATTCATAAAAAGGGTAGGAAGGAGGATCATGGTAATTATAGGCCAGTTAGCCTGACCTCATTACCTGGTAAGGTAATGGAACAGTGAGTGCCATCACACATCGCCTACAGATGGCCAGGGTATCAGACCCAGCCAGCACCAGTTTAGGAGGGGTAGGTCGTGTTTGACCAACATGATCTCCTTTTATGACCAGGTGACCCACCTGGTAGATGTGGGAAAGGCTGTGGATGTTGTTTTTTTGGACTTCAGCAAGGCCTTTGACACTGTCTCCCACAGTATACTCCTGGAAAAGCTGGCAGCCCACGGCTTAGACAGGAGCATTCTTTGCTGGGTTAAGAACTGGCTGGGTGGCCGGGCCCAGAAAGTGATGGTGAATGGTGCTGCATCCAGCTGGTGGCCAGTCAGCCATGGTGTCCCTCAGGGGTCTGTGCTGGGGCCAGTTTTGTTCAATATTTTTATTGATGGCATAGATGAGTGTATTGAGTCTTTCATTCATAAATTTGCAGACGACACAAAGCTGGGAGCATGTGTTGATCTATTGCAAAGTAGGAGGGTTCTGCAGAGAGACCTGGAATGGTTGTATGGATGGGCAGAGTCCAATAAGATGACATTTAATAAGTCCAAGTGCCAAGTCCTACATTTTGGCCCTGCAACGCAATAGGCTAGGGTTGGTGTGGCTGGAAAGTGCTCAGGCAGAAATGGACCTGGGGGTAATGGTCAGCAGCCAACTGAACATGATCCAGCAGTGTGCCCTGGTGACCAAGAAGGCCAGTGGCATCCTGGCCTGTATCAGGAATAGTGTGACCAGCTGGACCAGGGAAGTCATTCTTTCCCTGTACTTTGCATTGGTGAGGCCATGTCTTGAGTGCTGTTTCCAGTTCTAGGCCCCTCAGTTTAGGAAGGACGTTGAGACGCTTGAGCGTGTCCAGAGGAGGGCAACAAGGCTGGTGAGGGGTTTGGAACACAAGCCCTATGAAGAACAACTGAGGGAGCTGGGGTTGTTTAGCCTGGAGAAAAGAGGACTCAGAGGTGACCTTATCACTCTCTACAACTTCCTGAAATGTGGTTGTAGTCAGGTGAGGGTCGGTCTCTTTCTCCAGGCAGCAACTGACAGAACAAGAGGATGCAGTCTTAAGCTGCACAAGGGAAACATAGGTTGGATATTAGGAAGAAGTTTGTTATGGAAAGAGTGATAAAGTACTGGAATGGTCTGCCCAGGGAGGTGGTGGAGTCACCATCCCTGGATGTGTTTGAAAAAAGATTGGATGTGGCACTCAGTGCCATGGTTTAGTTGTGGTGTTAGTGCACGGGTTGGACTCGATCTTAAAGGTCTCTTCTAACCTACTGATTCTGATTCTGTGATCCCCACAAAAATTTAGGACTTAAATGTTTCATATTGGGCATAAGATTTTGGTGTCTTCTTCCCCTCCCATTTGTCCCCCTCCTCTGCTGTTATGCATCAGTCATCCTCTTTCCTAGAGGCTAGCACGTAAACAGCATAATCCCAGAGGGAAGGGATACTTATACAGCCAGTCCTGCACAACTTCTGCTCTGTCCTTGAAGATGCCATTGCTAAATCTAATGACAGGATTTTGCTGATAGAGTGTTTAATCTAGACTGGAGAAAGCAATAGGGGCAGTAATCTAAGAATCCAGCTTTGCCACCATTAGGTGATCTGTTGTATCTCCATCCACTTCTATTTTTAGTGATTTTCTAAACTTCACTTTCCTTTATTACTTCTTTGCTTTTCTTATCTTGGCACTTAGATAAATACAGTTTCCTCACCAGTAATATTTTTAATTATAACCTGGAAATGAACCTTAGACCTGAGTCAGCCAACCCAACTGAAATATTCATAACACATCAAGGATTGGTGTTGAATTAACCAATGATTTTAAAATCAAGAAGGATTCCTGTATAGACTGCTTTTTGGAGAAAATGCCACAAGCTCAAATGATATTCTGTTAAGTGGCCATCAGAAGAGATTTTTGGGTTTGTTGGTGTCTTGGTTTGAAAGACAGGTACCTGCCAAGGAAGGCAGGAACCTCCCTTGGAATGGAAAATATGACCTCCTTCCCTCCTAATTATTATAACTTTGAAATTACAGGGCTTTCAGGCAAAGATATGGGAAAAGGAATAACAGTTCTTTACTAGAATATATACATAAAACAAGGCAAACAAACAACAGCAGCAACAACAAACAGAAAAAAAAAAGAGACCCAATGACAGCCTTCTCTTGGCTGTCATGCTTTTTTCCCTTTGGTGTAGTTATGGCCACAGCTGGCAGGGGCACTGTTGGCTCCCGACCAGGCAGGGCAGGTGCGATGATTCCCTGGGGCTGCAGGGGGTGCTGTGGTGCGAGCACAGCCGCCTTTCCACATGGTTAATAGCCGCTCAGCCGGCAGAAGAGATAGAAAGGAGCTTCCTTTGGAAACTCATAGGGGAAGGGGGCAGCCAATCCCAGTGCCTCTGTGGATGGTAGCAGGAACCTCAGAGCAGCAGGCTGGAACAGCAGAGGTGGGCACATCTGGGGTGGCAAACAAAGTGTAACAAAAACTCCAGAGCTGTGCCAGGAGCCACTGGCAGTCTAGGCAGACATGGGATGTCTGGTTAAAGTGTAGCAAAAAAAACCTGAAGCAGCGGCAGAAGGGCTGCCACAAGCAGCCAGGAGACACTCCCTTTGGGAAGGGGTCAGGGTCAGGTTCCCCTTCCCAGTGAGGTCGGGTGTTGAAAAGGTCCCAGTTCAACAGCTGCTCTTGTCAGCAGACATTCACCCGTGATAAGGAGACACAGTGAAGGATGAAAACTGCACAGTCGCAGTGAATCCTCTGGGCAACAGTCCGGCACCAAAAACCACACTCATCCCACTCCAATCCTGGGAGAGAGAGTGTGAAGAGGTGAGCCCAGCCCCCTGACCCCACAGCCAAAATCTCGAGGTATTTCTGCATTTCCCAAGAAAAAGCTCCCCAGCTAAGAGGGTAGACATCTGATGCCGAATTTTGCCCCAAAAGGCGAAAATAAGCTGCCCAGAGACTGGATTTGAGGTCTATAGGCAGGAGGTATTTATTGGCAACGCGTTGGAGAAATCACTAAATGGATTTCCAAATTGTGTACAGCAAAAGCAGGTTTTTATACAATTTTGAAAAAGGATTACATCATTATTACATGCATATTCATAGGTAGGCAGGAGTACAGTCGGAGTCTTCCAGGAATTCTTGGTCTTCCTTCGTTAAATTTTAAGCTTTTCCTAATTTGGGCAGTTTCCTGTTATTCTTGGCATGTTTTTCCATGGCTTGGCAGAAGTTATTGTTGTAGTTGGCTTGATTCTATGGCTTGGCAGGTCACTTTAACTTATTGGCTTCCATTTCTGCTTTTTCTTCAAATATTCTAATTCCAATGTTTCCTCTTCAAATATTCTAATTCCAAAGTTTCTTCTGTGTGTGTTTTTTGGTTAACTTATCTAGATATATGATCAAAGTTAGGGCTCCCTAACAGTGTATTTTAGGTTATTTATTAACTTATCCAAATATCTGATCAGAGCTCTTCCTAATAGTGTATTTTAGGCTATTTATTAACTTCTGCGATTCCCTTGATATACTTTTAAATCTCTTTTAATTCTTTTATTTCCCAAAAACTTATTGTTCAATATAATGAATGGCTTCACATCTGTATCTTTTCCCCTCCTCCTCCTCCCAGCCACATCTTTTATCTTGTAGGTATCGTCATTATCATCTCTTAAGCAATAAATGGGAGAAAATTCCCTAAGGAAAAAAAAAAAAAAAAAAGGAAAAATCCTACTCTCCAACAGTTGGGTTGGATTTTTTTTTTTGGTCTGAAAGTCAGAAATGTGTTTAGAGGAGGTGCTGTTACTCACCTCCAGAAAAATACCACAACAGTTTATTCAGGAGAAGTTGATGAACAGTGGTTGACTTTGGGGAAGTCCAGGCAGCGACAGCTTTTTTTGCAGCAGCACTGCATCCCTGCTTCTGTGTTTATAGAACCAGACTTGAGATCACATACTATTCTGCTGGCAAGTTTGGGAATGACCTTTGATGGGAACCCAGAACTTTCTTTAATCTTCTAAGCCTTTAATAAACCCCACTATTTTTCTAACTCCTCCCTGGACTTTGAATTACACTTCAGTGAACATAGCAAACATGAGTACGAGCTTAAGGTCTATAATGGGTGGCCCCATTAACAAAGACCATGTTTGCTGTCTTGGCTGCAGAGCCATTCCAAACATTGCTGCTCTTTTTATTCCCCCGGCATTCCTCACTTGCCTTTTTTTTTTTTTTTTCATTTTTTTCCATACCCAATCTAATAATATGTGTTTTAACCAATTAACTTTGGAACCAAAATAGTAACTGCTTAAGAAGCATCTTTTCTGAAGGTTCATAAAATATGTATCAGAGTAAGGAATATAAAATTATTCCATTTTGTACCAGAGAAAATGTATAAATGCTGAGTGAAAATTAGGAGGGACCCAACTTAAATCTTTGAAAAATCACTGCCAGTTCCAATGTGCTGTGTCTATTTTTGCATGGAAGGCTCAATCCACTCCAGATGAGTTCATTTGGTTGAGAGCACATGTCTGCGCTGAGCTGGGAGGGAGGAAGAGAGCTGGGGTTTTCTGCACAGATTCAGATTCTCCATGCCTGATGCTTAGTCTGCTTTGTGGTTTGCTTGCTCTGAGCCACAGACATGGAAAAAGCCTGTTGAGTCACTGACTTAATTGCCTGTTTACTCATTGCCAACACAAAGTTGCCATCTGCAATGGGCTTGAGCCTCTTCTCCCTTTCTAAGATTTTACTCCTCACAGCTGGCTTTTATTACTGATTTGCAGCAGAGAAAACCAGCAGAGACACACCTGTATTTCCTGTTTTTAACCCCAAGATGCACTGTCACATGGGCAGTGCTGGACATGCAGTTACCACACTCCTGAACCTCCAACATGAAGCCATGATATTTTCTGAAAAATCCTTTCCTTAGAATTTTTCCTCCTGAGAAGCCTCAGGAACAAAATGTAAACAATGATTATCTGCTGCTGTGGAATGCAACAGGTGGATCTGTGATTGGTCTCACACAGTTGTTTCTAATTAATGGCCAATCACAGTCAGCTGGCTCAGACTCTGTCCGAGCCACAAGCCTTTGTTATCATTCCTTCTTTTTCTATTCTTAGCCAGCCTTCTGATGAAGTCCTTTCTTCTATGCTTTTAGTGTAGTTTTTATATAATATATATCATAAAATAATAAATCAAGCCTTCTGAAACATGGAGTCAAATCCTCATCTCTTCCCTCATCCTAAGACCCCTGTGAACACATTCACACCAACACTACCTGGTTGTTACAGTGTAAGCCTGGGCTGAGGATTTAGAATGAAACTTCCTTTTCCAGGAGATGTCTCTATTAAAAAATGACAAAAGAAAAGGAACACAGTAAAGGGGAGAAGTAGGATAATCTTAGCTTTATATTAGCAGGATGCAAACTGCATTACTGCCCTTGAAATCCACATAAGCTGTTGGTCCATGTCCCAATCACACACAAGGGTGGACTCTCAGCTGGGTTCTACAAGGGGTGGCAGTGACAAAAGGGACCCAGGAGAGCTGAAGGAGGAAGGAAGCACCCGGGCCAGAGGAGGAGCTGCCTGTATTGACTTTCACTCAATTTATTGGAGTAAATTTCAGTGAAATGTGAACGGTGCTCAGTCAGCTGCATACTGAGACACTTCTGTCACTACTGTCAATAGCATCAAGTTTCCGATCCTTTCTCAGATTAGCTCTGAGCCAGAACATCAAATAAAAAGCTGTTTGGTGTATGGGGAAGGGAGAAACCCCAAGCAGTTACCTAGGAATTGGTTTACAGACTTCAAAGTGCTGTCAGATTTATTCTGATGGCCTAGAGCAATGTGCAGGGAGCCTTAATGCATTTGGAGTGTAATGTAGACTGTCCTCTTCAGCCCCACTTTCTCTCAAGGTCTGGGAGGCAGGAATGGGAGAACAGAGGTATCTCTCCCAGTGAACCCTATTAGCATGCAAGTGGCTTGCCTCCTCTGGAAGAACTGCTCTTCAGCTTGATGGAATAAATTGCTTTTCTTATCTTACCTTTCATCCTGAAGGATTCCTCTACATTTCTCTCGGTGCTGAAATGAAGCCTTTTCCTGGTAGAGCTGGGTCATGTAGAGGAATCACCTTTAAAAATAGGACAGAAGTGAAAAGAAGGGGGACAGGTTTGTCATACAGAAGTGATGAAGGGAGAGTGAGCGAGGTCCAGCCAGCCCATCTGAGCAGTTTTTGGCAGTGCTGAGCCTTGAGTTGTCGGGTTCGGCTGTCTGTCTCTGCCCCGACACGAGTAGTGTGGTTCTTGGGTGGCACGCGTTCTAAAGGATGAGTCTGGACTCTTCAGTTTTTCGGTCTTCAGGTTGTTTATTATTTCTTATCTACAAAATTTTCTGTCTGCTCAACAGAGGTCTGATCTGCAAGCAGTCACAGGCACTCTCTGACCACCCACGGGGCGGTCATGTCTTTTTATACTAATATCTACGTACACAATATTTACCTTTATTTCCCAATGCTTTTCACCCATGTTGGCAAGTGCACCTTCACCATAAACCAATCCCCAAATGCCAACATCACCACAGGAGATGGAGGACAAGAAGAAGGAAGAAGAAGGACAAGACACGCCCTGATCCCTCCATCTTGTCTCCATAACCCCCCTGTACCCAAAAAACCTTAAAGTCTATATTTCACTTTCTAAATGTGCCCCTTTTACACCTTTTACTCTAAAGTGATTCTCTTGTCCTCAAACTCTTGTTATTTCTGTGGATGGATCAAAATCAAGCCACCAGACACTCTTGGCAACATTCCAGGATTTTCGAGACCCCCAAGGGTTCTCCTGGCATCTCTGGACATCGGGAACGATGTGCTGAGATCCCACATCTCCCCCTTCTGTTTGCACTAAGAAGACTTCTTTGGCAACTTGACTCATGACACGTCTCACACACAAAAAGATGCATGGGACGATGAGCATGAGGACTAAGAGAATTATTAAAATATAAAATCCCATTTTTAAAAACCCTCTCCATAAGGGAGAAAGATCAAAAAATCCCGCCAAATCATCAATCCATGATCCAGTGACTTCGCCTAGTTTCTTTATACTGTCTTTTATGTTTTGAATACTTTCATGAATTGATCTTGAATGATCTGAGAGATTCATGCAGCACATTCCTTCAAACTCTTCACATCCATGTCCATGAGCGAGCAATAGATAATCGATTGCTGCTCTATTTTGCAAAGTTGCCTCTCTCACACTGCTTACGTCTTTCAACATATCACTCAAAGCGAGAGAGATTGATTGAGCATGCTTGCTCAACCAACAACCCATGTGGTCCAGTTGAGTCAAGGCCACCCCCGACGCTGTCTGAGGTGAGAAAATTGCTGCCGCAATTCTCCTTGCCTTGTCCCAAGTGTACACTTCATCATCACAGTTTACACTGTAATGTTGCAAGGACCTTTTTTCTTTGTGTTTTTGCTCTCTTAACACTTTCAAATCTGGTGACAACATTGAAATTCTCCCAATGCTGCATGGACCTCCCTTGGCATTTGCAGGAATGCCGTGCCAAATTCTGTCCCCACAAATTAAAAACAACCCACGTGGCAATTGCACTGGAACCTGGATTGATCCTTTGGCTGTCGTCACTGTGTGATTGCACCAGGCTGATGCGTTTCTATAATATTCGTGATTTGGTGTGACATCAACACTTTTGTTTGCCCTTGACACATTCGAAATTTCGAATTTCATGCATAGCTCCATTGTTGTGGACCCAAAAATTTCCAGTTCCTGCGGTTCGGTAGAAGCCACAGGTAAAAGATGTGTCCAAGCACACCATTCATTCACAGGATCTTTGATGACCTGCGAAATCTCCATTGGAGAATGTCCTGGAATTGGCCATTCGCCCACTGGCAACCCAACCATGCATGCTGTGAATGGTTTCCCTGGTTTCGAATGTGTCAGGCAGATACTTTCTAAATTTGCTGCCTGGGCTAACGCTTCCCAAACATTTTGTTTTGGCTGACTGACAGGTAGATTTGCTCTATTGCTTAAAGCAACAGATGAAAGCATGAGCATCATGAAGCTCATGACTTCACCCTTATAAAATTTCATTGTCATGCTCCCACTCAAAGCCACAAAGGAAAAAACCCCCCAAAGTTTTTATTCTTTTCGTTTTTCTTCCGAGTCGCTGCTCACTACTTGAGTTTCCTCCTCCGTCTGCGCACTCGTTTCTCTGCCTCTGGGATCTGTGCTCTCCTGCTCTCTTCCCCGAAATGGCTTCACGTGCCGCGCTGACACCCACTTCAGCCCTCGCCCTGTGGAAACACAAGCGAAACCCTTGCCCCAAGTGATTAGTTTGAAAGGACCCTCTATTTGTCCTGTCTCTGGGTTTCTGATCAAAACCAAAGGATTCTCCCTTAGTTTTGCCTGAGAGCTGTTTGAAAAATGCCTCACGATTGGCGGATTGGGTTCAGAAGACGAGCTGTTAAGAAAATTCAACACATACAATGCTTTGTTTAATTTCATGTGTGGTGTCGCCTCTGGCTCCCCTCTTTTCTGCCTGTCCAAAAGGGATTTCAGGGTGTGATGTGTTCTTTCAATGATTGCCTGACCTGTGGGTGAATGTGGAATGCCAAATGTGTGTCTGACACCCCATTTTTTCAGGAATCTGTCAAGCACCCTGCCTGTATATGTTGGACCATTATCTGTTTTTATTTCTTGAGGCACACCTAATGATGCAAATGCTTGCAAAAAATGTCGACAAGCATGTTCTGCTGTTTCCCCTGCATGTGCTGAAGCTAAGACTGCCCCTGAGAATGTATCTACTGACACATGAACATTTTTGAGTCTCCCAAATGATGGATATTTTGTGACATCTGTTTGCCACAGCTGAAGACTTTGCAGTCCTCGTGGATTGACTGCTCCTGTTGAAGCAGGTGGTTGCACGAGTTGACAATCTGGACAAGCACTAATGATTTCCCTCGCCTGAGTTTTTGTGAGACGAAAGGATTCCATCAGCGCTTGCGCATTCTGATGAAAAAATGCATGACTCAGTCGTGCTTGCTCAAAAATGTCCGGAAGTGATTGTGAAATGGGCATTGTCAATTTGTCTGCCTGAGCATTCCCTTCCGCTAGAAATCCTGGAAGTGTTGTGTGCGCTCTGATGTGAGTGATGAAATATTCTTCTTTCCTGCTTTCTAGCACTGTTTTCATGCTCACTAGATAGGAATATAAAACTTCATTGCTGACTTCTTTCAAGAGCGAACCTTCCAATCGCTTGACCACACCTGCAACGTATGCAGAGTCCGTGACCAAATTGAGCGGTTGTTGGAACAACTGAAATGCTCGGACAACAGCTGCCAATTCCACAATTTGCGGAGAGCCTTGAACCGTCTTCACGTTTGATTCCCATTCCCCTGTCGTTGAGTTCATCCACGTGATCACCGACTTGTGTGTCTTCCCTGAGCCATCAGTGAACACTGTGATCCCGTCCAGAGGTTCTTCACTTATTTTTGGCTTTGCTCTGTAGCATATTTGCGATTGCAACATTCTATGTTGTGGAAAATTGATTGTGCAAGCTCCTGGAAAAGCTAACAATGCAATTAACAAATCTTTTGATTTCTGCATCGCCCAATCAAAATAATCTTTTTTCAAAGGCAGATAAATTTTTGAAAATTCTCGTCCCGCCATTGTCAGCAATCTTGTTCTCCCCTTCATGATGATCTGTGCTGCCATCTCCAAATCTGTCAGAATTGTCTTTGAAGGCCTATACGGTAGGAAAATCCACTCTATGATTATTAAAGGATCTCTCTGAGATGCGTCCCATTGGAAGATCAAACCATGGAATTGTGCTTTCTTTCCCAACACTGCCAACTGGAAAGGCAACGATTCAACGAATCGATGTGCCTGTCTCTTCTGAATGGCATCTGTAACTTTCTCCAACTCCCTCTTTGCTTCCTTGGTGAGCGTCCTGGGAGATCGAATGTCTGCATCTCCTCTCAAGAGATCAAGCAACGCTGGAATGTCACTGTTTGTGATTCCCAAAATCGACCTCATCCAGTTGATTTCCCCTAGAAGTTGTTGTAAATCATGCAGATTGTTGACTCTTGTGCTGATTTCCATCTTTTGAGGCCTTATTGTTTTCTCTGAGATTTTCCACCCTAGATATTTCCAAGGTGCGACCTCCTGAATCTTCGAAACACTGATTTCCAGACCTGCCTTTTGCACTTCTGCAATGACACAGTCACGAGCCTTTTGCAGCTCTTGTTGTGTTGACGCCGCAATGAGCAAATCATCCATATAATGAATGATCCTCACCTTCGGGAACTTCTTCCGCGCTGGCGACAAAGCTCGTGCCACGTACCATTGGCAGATTGTCGGCGAGTTTTTCAGACCCTGAGGAAGGACCACCCAATGGTACCGCTGCAGAGGCGTTTCCTTGTTGATACTTGGAACTGAAAAGGCAAGCCTCGGAGCATCATCCGGATGAAGTGGAATGCTGAAGAAACAGTCCTTGAGGTCAATGACCACAAGCGGCCAATCTCTGGGAATCATCGAAACAGATGGAAGACCCAGCTGAAGTGGTCCCATGTCTTCGAGGACTTCATTGATCTTCCTGAGATCGTGCAACAGCCTCCATTTGCCTGACAGCTTCTTCTTGATGACGAACACTGGAGAATTCCAAGGGCTGTTTGTTGGCTTGATGTGTCCTTTCTGCAACTGTTCCTGGACCAAGGTTTTCAATGCACTCAACTTTTTTCTCTCCAGGGGCCACTGATCCACCCAGACTGGATCATCTGTTTTCCAAGTCAACTTCAATGTGGAGAGTGCCGCAGTGACCCCTACTAAAAATCCACCTCGATCTTCGTGCCCCATTGTGCCAAGAGATCTCGTCCCCAAACTGTGATTGGCTTCTGCACAACGAAAGGACGAATGATCGCCGTCTTGTTTCCTGGTCCCGTGACAACGATGGCATTCTCACTCTGCAGACACAGAGAAACTCCCCCTATGCCTGAGAGCGATCCCAAGGGCGCAATCAAGCTCCAGTTGCGAGGCCAAAAGATGTAGGATATTACTGTGACATCTGCTCCTGTGTCGAGCATGCCTCTGACCTCTATTGTTCTGTCTCCACAAGTTAATTGGCATGTGAGTGTGGGTCGATCTCGACCTATGTGTTTTACCCATGTGGTATGTATTTCGACATGTTCCCTCAAAGGAAGCCCTTCTTCATCGAAGATTGACATGACTTCAATGGCGTGTGGTGGCAGAGCAAAAGCTCTCGCGATCTGAGTGTTCTCCGCCACGGTCAATGGTGGACGAAGTGCTTTTGCCAGAACTGTCAGTTCCGTATTTTTATCTGCGGAAACAACTGATGGATAAACAATAAGTCCAAGGATTCTGCTCCTGTCCTGTCCTATTATTAAGAAATCTTGTTTTTTGTATGAATCTCCGCGGATCCCTGTTGGAACCTCTGCATGACCTTCATCCAGAAAGCAAATTAATTTGGAAGTTGCCAGTGTGCACTGTGCCCCTGGTGGAAGGAGTTCTGGGTCGCTTGAGAATCGGCTGAGGAGTTTGCTGAGGGCGTCTGCTTGACGATCCCCGATGACTGTCCTGTTGGTTGTTGTGTCACCGCCATCACTTGTGTCGACGCGCGCTGACGGTTTGTGGGCGCGCTCCTTCTCCCGTTTCCCGGAAGCGGTAGAGGATTCCCTTCCACGTCTGTCTGGGAAAAACATTCTTTCACAGAGTGTCTTCTGAAGCCCCTAAAACAGTTACTTTCAAGAGATGATGGGTTAAAGCATAGAATATAAAGCAGTTATGGGAAATATTCAATGTTAGGAAATCACATAGAGCAATAAATTGGGTAAGGTGTGGAACACAATGACAGGGAAGAGATAAGGACAGACAGTGATAAGTTCAGTGCATTTCAGAGCCAAGAAGAACTGCTGGGTAAGGCACGTTTAGGGCCAACATGTCAAATTGACCCTGAGACCCCTGCCAAGGCCTGGAGGCTAAGCCAACTACACCGGGAATTGACCAAATTTGGGGAGAGGTTCAAAAGTTTAAAGAGGAAGACTCCTCGAAGTTGATGAAGGCCGACCGGAACGACCCCTGAGAAGATCCTCAAAAGAGAAGTCCCCGCCCACGCTCCGCCTACACCACTCCCCATATGTATATGCATGAATATGATGTAATCCCAAACCTAAAATTGTATAAAAAGGTACGCTTTTGCTGTAAAGATTCAGAAATCCCATTTTAGGATTTCTCCGACGTCGTAATAAAATACCTCCTGCTTATTTGACTGAGTCTCTTAAGCAGTAATTTCTCGCCTTTTGGGGCAAAATTCGGCATCATTTCTGGCGACCCAGATGGGACGAAGCAGGGGATCCAGGATCTGAGGAGTCCCCTCGCTGGGTCCGGGGCTGGGACCCTCTGGGCGCCCCTGACGACTTTTTGTCAGAAGAGACTCCCCCTCGGACCAAGCGCTCTTTGGTGGACGAAGAGTTCCCTGCATCTCCTGCTTCTCCTGCTCCAAATTAAAGAGGTATTTTTTATCATTGTTCATTGGTTTTAGGATAAAGCGCTTTATGGGAACACGGGGTCAGACGTGACCACCGGAGGGTAAACCAGAGGACGCTCTGGTAAAGAATCCCTAATTGGTATTTTTGGGTACCTTTTGGTAATTGGTGTCTTTGCTAACCAGTAATTGATGCCTTTGGTGGGTACCTTTTGGTAATTGGTGTCTTTGCTAACCAGTAATTGATGCCTTTGGTGGGTACCTTTTGGTAATTGGTGTCTTTGCTAACCAGTAATTGATGCCTTTGGTGGGTACCTTTTGGTAATTGGTGTCTTTGCTAACCAGTAATTGATGCCTTTGGTGGGTACCTTTTGGTAATTGGTGTCTTTGCTAACCAGTAATTGATGCCTTTGGTGGGTACCTTTTGGTAATTGGTGTCTTTGCTAACCAGTAATTGATGCCTTTGGTGGGTACCTTTTGGTAATTGGTGTCTTTGCTAACCAGTAATTGATGCCTTTGGTGGGTACCTTTTGGTAATTGGAAAAAAAAAAAAGGAAAAAAAAAAAAAAAAAAAAAAAAAAAAAAAAAAAAAAGAGGAAAAAAAAAAATAAAAAAAAAAAATAAGGAGAGTAAGAAAAAAAGAGGCAAGACTCTAATGCACTTGTTCTTGTATTGATCTTGTTGGTTTGTTTGAAACTGTGATTTAAGGGTTAAAAAGAGTGGTCAGTTTTTGTTTTTATCTGAACTGAACTAAATCCCGGGACTCGGTCCAATTTTCTCCACTCCCTTGGAGGAACTTGGAAGGAGTGTATACGTTTTATACCTTTGTTTAACCCTGTTGTATGCTTTGATGTATTGACTGTAAGATTTTTGCAAAGGGACGAGTTTAGTGGTTTTTATGTTGTCTGAAATTTGTTGTGATATTATCGGCAAAACCGTACTATTGATTTACAGTTTTGCGAGTGTGTGACGGCCTGGAGCCGACCAATATCGGTATCTTACGGTCTGCCGGCGACATCTTACGGTAAAGCAGTGTATTCTGATAGAACGGAAAGGTAGGACAGTTTGAATGAATTGGCACCGTGTATGAGAGAGTGTGTCTGAGACGCAGCCCGGCTGCGAAGCGAGTGGGAGTCCGGCTCTGCAGTTCCTGTCCCTCGCGAGAGGCCAGGTCAGAAAAGGACGAAGCGCTTGGATATTGTATGAATGAGGTGCTAAGATAAACTGGTATATAGTGCTTGTGGGAAAGAGATTTACTTGGTGGGATAAGAAACACGGACCCAGAAAATAGCAATGGGGAGTCAACCGAGCAAAGATATAAATATGAAAACCCCCTTAGGATGTATTCTGAAGCATTGGAAGGATTTGGGGGGGATTCCAGGAGGAAATATAAGTAAAAAGACACTCCTTAAATACTGCACGCAGTGGTGGCCGTTGTATAAATTGGATGATGGTGAGAAATGGCCACCAGAGGGGACAATTAATTATAATACCATTTTACAACTAATGCTCTTCCTCCGCCGGCTCAATAAATGGGATGAGGTAATGTATGCAGACATGTTCTTCACCCTGAGAAATAAACCTGAGTGGCAAAAGGAGTGTGGAATTAATGCAGCCCCTCAAGACCCTCTAGTACTAGCCCTGGAAAAAGATAAGAAAGGCTCAAAACCTAAAGAACGTTGCTGCGATGCATGTAGCATTGGGCAGCGATGTCTTAAGCTAACAAGGAGGGACAGTGGAAAAGAGAGTGAAATAAGCCTGTGGGAATACCATCCAGGGCCCCTCCCCAAACCAGGAGAGGAACGAGAGGATCCGACCCCATTAAAAGAACTGGAACGATGGTGGAAATCTAAGTTTGAGTGCAGCCCTGATAAGTTAGATAAGAGTTGGGGGAAGGCTAGCCCGTTAAGGTCGGAAGATAACAGGGGAGAAGGCAGCCCACAGGGATTGGATAGCCCGCAGGGGTCGGGAAGCTACAGAGATGCTGGAAGCCCACCTAGATTAGAGATTGAGAGAGAGGAAGGTAGTCCGACGGGAGCAGAGAGCCGAGGGGAGACGCGTAGCCCCCCCGAACTAAGCTTGTATGGGGACGGTAGCACACCCAGGAATGGAGGTGCTCGTAAAATGGAAACCAGCACACCAAAGACTGGGGACGAAAGCAACTCACCGGGAGGTGATGTCCCCAAATTGAGATACGGTGAAGAGAACAGTAATGAGACACGCGAGAGCGAGGCAGGGAGCAACTCACAGAAACTGAACATAGTAATTCAGATAGAGGATAAGAGAAGTGGAAGCGGAGTAGAAGATGAAAGGGACAGCAGCCCGGGACAGGATAAGAGCCGGCAGATACAAAGGAGGCAACAGACGCAGAACGAGAATCGGGTGGATTGTGTAATAGAGATAAGAGAGGAGACTGAAGAGCAGGAAGGGGAAAAAAGAAAAGAGAAGAGAAAGAATCGAGAAGGCACCGAGGTACAGGAAGAAGATCCCGGGGAAGGGATCAGCCACTCGTATTATACCAGATCTGTGGCACGGGAGGAAGCAAAGCAAAGAGAGGGGGGGAACCACACGATAGCTCCCCTCCGACAAGTTGTGCCAATGGTAGGGGAAAGGACAAGAGTAAAGGTGCCGTTCTCGACCAATGATTTAAATAATTGGAGGGATGAGGCAAAGAATTTTAGAAGGAATCCGGAGGGAGTAGCAAAGAGGTTTGAATTAATGGCAAAGAATTTGGATATTGATTGGGAGGATATAGAGGTGATGTTGTCAGAGCTGACAGATACAGAAAGGGAACTCGTATTGGAAACAGGAAAGCGACATGCTCAACTATTATCGGGGAGACTAGAAGATAATTTTCCCAGCAGCAAACCAGAATGGGACCCGGGCAATGCAGACCACTATCAGCGGTTAGTGCAGTATAGAAAACTGATAGCAATGGGCTTGCGTAACGCGATCCCCAAGGCTATCAATTGGTCAATGCTATATGACATCAGGCAGGGAAAGGATGAGACCCCATCAGAGTTCTTGGATAGACTTAGGGCAGCCATGAGACAATACACACCCCTAGACCCAGCGACGGAAGAAGGGAAACAACACCTGTTAGGATTAATGATGGGACAAAGTAATCCAGACATCAGGAAGAAATTGCAAAAGCTTGAGCATCCAGCAAATAAAAACCTGGAGACACTGCTAAATGAGGCATGGAAGGTGTATAATAATAGGGAAATTGAGGAGAAGAAAAAGGAGGACAGGAAGATAGCTCGAGTGGTGGCTGTAGCCGTGGCAGCTCAGAATACAGGTTACTCGGGACCTGGATCACAACCCCGAAACTCGGTAATTTATAGAGAAGATTCACTTGGAGAACTACATCCTCAAAATATAACCTTTGACCCTCACCCTCTCCTCTTTCCTGTGGGAAAGATCGTAGCATCTAGCGGTCCCGAGGAAGGGAAAGCACAGTGTGAGATGGCATTTAGATTAGATCAGTCGATGACGTTCGCATGTGAAAGGGAGTCGAAAACGCTGGAACAGGGTACTAGTTTCCCCAGACGTGTTACCAGATACGAAGTGGCATTACCGGAAGACGTGATCTCCTTATATCCAAATTTAGACTTGCCCCAAGAAATTACTCCACCAACTGAATGTAGAAAGGTGCATAACTTAACCTTTATCGGGCCCCAGGTAGTAAGGAGGTCAAATGAACTGAAACTGCTGCTAGACCCCACGTACTCTCTGAAAAAAGTGCAGATGAATATTCAGACTAACATTACCCATCTGCAAAAGGACTGTCAACCGTTTATACAACAAAGCCTTAAAGGATGGGAGGCATGGCTAGCTACTAGGTCTTATCACAGGCGGGCGCAAAGGGATATAAGTGGATGGGTCGGCACTGGATTTGGAATACTGAATACCATAGATCAAGAGGTATTGGTTAACAAATTGAGTACTGTCACCACCAACTTAGGAAAACTTAAAGTGCCCCTGAGTTCATCCATGCTTACATTGGCAGAAACACAATCACTGGTAGTTAGGTTACTAACCCTGGTAGCAAATCACACTGCTGAAGATTTTGCTAGAATTGCCGGCTATACAGGAGACATTAGCAAGGAAATTGCGCTCGCTATCCAATGCACACAAACACAACAGTGGGTACAGTCAGTGGCAGCAGGGATAATAAGAGAAGGAACGTCAGGAACGCTGTCCCAGGAAATAAGAGAAACGATACTGAGGGATAGTCATACTACACAATTTGAAAGGGACCATCAAGCCTGGTGGCAATTAGTAAACTTTACTTATGTACCACAGCATGAGCACATTGAAGCCTATGTTCTTACCATCAGTGCTGCAGAGGAAAGGGCAATTTTCCCTATCCTTACCTTAGGGACCGTACATCAGAATGTCCTTGTTAGGCCAGTAGATCATAATGTTTGGGCGAGTTATGATGACGCCAAAAATAAGTGGCAGTCTGTTAGTACAGAAGCATGTATTCCTAGGGGGCAACTAGGATACATATGTGAAAATGCTATAGTAGAAACAGAAGATTTATGCTTAGATGTTGAAAATAGTGTATGCACTTTTGAAATGCTTCCACACAATAGAGCACGGTCGCAGGTTTATTATGTAGGGAATAGATGCGCCTGCGTCAGAACAGCTTGCAGTAACGTAACTGTAGATAGTTGCCAAGAGGAAACTAACAATACTAACTTTTGTGTATGTAATTTTACCAAGATTATAGGTTGTGATTTTAACTATACCGCTCCTGTAACCACCCAGCAGCTAATTAATGCAGACTACGACCTGTATCATGAGTTGCCAAAATTACAGATAGGTATGGATGTTGAGGTTCTTAAGGCGATGCTCGTGCATCCAGAAGTAAGAAGACTGGTGCAAAAAGTGAACCAAACAGTTAAGCGCATGGTCCTACAGGTGGAGCACAACTCGGAAAGAATAAAAAACATCCTGACTGAAGTAGAACAAGTAGGCCAACATCACTGGTGGGACGTTTTCACAGGATTTTCCCCAACAGCAACACAAGTCTTTCATTACCTGGTACACCCGATACTAATTTTAACTATAGCAATGCTTATACTGACTTTTATGAACCTATGCTTGTGGTGGAGGCTGAAATCCTTGATGAGTAAGATCCAAATGATTTGGGCGATGGTGCGGGCGTATCAACGCCCCGAAGGATTAGAACTTGACGAAAGAATTCGTAAGTTATAAGAAAAGGAGGGAAATGAAGCCCCTAAAACAGTTACTTTCAAGAGATGATGGGTTAAAGCATAGAATATAAAGCAGTTATGGGAAATATTCAATGTTAGGAAATCACATAGAGCAATAAATTGGGTAAGGTGTGGAACACAATGACAGGGAAGAGATAAGGACAGACAGTGATAAGTTCAGTGCATTTCAGAGCCAAGAAGAACTGCTGGGTAAGGCACGTTTAGGGCCAACATGTCAAATTGACCCTGAGACCCCTGCCAAGGCCTGGAGGCTAAGCCAACTACACCGGGAATTGACCAAATTTGGGGAGAGGTTCAAAAGTTTAAAGAGGAAGACTCCTCGAAGTTGATGAAGGCCGACCGGAACGACCCCTGAGAAGATCCTCAAAAGAGAAGTCCCCGCCCACGCTCCGCCTACACCACTCCCCATATGTATATGCATGAATATGATGTAATCCCAAACCTAAAATTGTATAAAAAGGTACGCTTTTGCTGTAAAGATTCAGAAATCCCATTTTAGGATTTCTCCGACGTCGTAATAAAATACCTCCTGCTTATTTGACTGAGTCTCTTAAGCAGTAATTTCTCGCCTTTTGGGGCAAAATTCGGCATCACTTCCTCTTCCACACCGCGCACAAAGTGGCTTTGCAGGCTTTTGTGTCTGCACTTGTGTGTGTGCATGTGGACAATTCTTTTTCAAGTGTCCAAACGCCCCACATTTGTAGCATTGTCCTCTTGATGGAGTGCTCTTCTTCTGGATAGTTGCAAGAACTTTATTTATGTTTTCACTCTGTTGTTGGAGTACTTTTTCCAGCATCTTTTCAACCTTGTTCTGATCTTCTGACTGCCTCTCCGGGTTTCTTCTTATCTGTTCTCCCCATTCTCCTCTCAGTTCATCCCTCACGATCGACGCAACGTGCTGAGGTGTTCCCACTCTGCTGCATGCCTCCACCATCTCTGCCAAGGATGGCCGTCCTGGCATTGCGCTGATGACCCGTTGACAATCCGGGTTGGCATTGCCGAAAGCTAGACTTTCCATGAGAGGTTGCTTCGCCTCATCAATCGTCACCTGTCGATCCACAGCTTGCGTGAGCCGATCTATGAAAGATGAGAATGGTTCTGTGGGACCTTGCCTGACGCATGAGAATGGGATGTCCGGAACTCCCGCCGGAGCAATCTGCAAGATTGCTTTGCGTGCTGCTTCTTTGATGTCATTCAACACCCGTCGTGGAAGCCGTGCTGCTTGCTCCACTGGATTGTCATCTGGAGGATCTCCTGCTAGCTGTGCTTCTGTGAGGTTTGCGTTTGGCCCACCTTGATAGCTGGCTCTCAACTCTGTGAGATATCTTCTCCATCTTCTGTCCCAGATAAGACTTTGTGTGTCAGTGAGAATCATCGACACAAGACATCGAATGTCGAATGGCGTGAAATCATACGTATTGAATGTCCCCTTCAGGAGCTGTTTGAAGTACTGCGAATTCAGACCATTGTTCTGAATGGCCTTTGATAAGTCTTTGATCACCTCGTGACCCAACCTTTCCCACCTTGGATTTTGGCCTTGTGCATCATACGTCACCGGCATTATTATGTCTCCTGATCCTCTGATCAAACCCTTTTCTTTTGATAATTCATTCCTAATTTCCTTCCAATCTATTGGTTCTATTGGCTGTTCTTCTTCCTCCTCTGGAAACTCCATTGGCCATTGCCTGCACAATGGAATCGTGGAGGCTCTTGGTGATCCTTCGTTCCATGCTCTTCGACTTGAGGTCTTTGGTCTTGCTCCTAAATCTGGAAATGAAACTTGAGGCTCTCTTGAACGTGTTCTTTTTGCTGCATCAAAAGACTGCAGGAGATTCTTTGCTGCTTCCGCTGCTGAAAGCATCCATGCTGGAATTCCCTCTCTTGCTGTAATGCGTATCATTTCTTCTTCTTGAGGCTGTGCTTCATCGGAGCTGTCTTCAACTTCATATGATCCTGAAGTTGATGGAGTATTATCCTTTTGCTGTGTTGTTTTTGTTTTTGTTTTCTTTAATGTAGCTTTCTTTTTATAAATTGTTGGAAAAAATTGCTGCATTGTCGCAGTTTGGCCAGCAGGTGATGTGGTGGCGCTGTCGAGCAGTTCCGACATGTCCTGCAATGTGGTCGTCCCTCCACGAGGTGGCGCTGTCGCCTGCCTGGACAACCTTGATGACGACATGAACTCCGTCACTTCCTGCTCGGCAGACTGCAACGCTTGCAGCCGTGTTTGAGACCGAGTTTGCATGGCTGTTAACTGAGCTGACATTGAGGGCTGAATACTTGAATGCTTTTGAGTGGAAGGGGTTTGAACCATAGGATTTGAAACTAAAGGCATCGGGCTCGGAGAGGGGGTGGAGCCCCGGGATGTCGAACCCCGAACGTGGCCCCTCCTTTTCGCCCCAGACGTCACAGAGGATCGGACCCGCCCCCGACCTCGCTCCGCCGGCACTTCCCACGCATGCGTGCCTTCGGGGACGCCCCCTGCCTCCCCTGTACTGACGTCACTGTCTCCGTCCCGCTCCACCTCCGAAGTCTCCTCCCTATTGTCTGTTCCTGCCCCTCTCTCCTCCTCCTCTGACGCTGTATCCACACCCCCCGCCGAAGCGCGCAGCCCCCCCCCCGCGGGTGCCCCCCTTCGCGCTGCAATTCGAGCCGATCTCCTGGTCCAGATTTCCGGGTCTGACGTCACCACCGCGCGTCTCCTGTGTCCCTCCATGGCAGCTCGCTGGAGCTCTGCAGCTGCTCCGCCCTTGCTGCCCGTGTCTGACGCCGCCGCGCTGGTTTGAAAGTCCTCCCCGGCCATCCTTTGAGTCTTGCTCGACCCGCGCATTTTTGACACCGCGCTAAATGGAGCCGCCGCTGCTTTCGGCGTTGTGCTCGTAAAAGCCGCACCAGAACCCGTGTCTCCCATCGCCTCCACGCCCCCCCCGCCGGCCGCCGCCGCTTCCGCGTCGCCGCGCATGCCGCGAGAGAGCGCATCCCCCCTCCCCGCTTGTTCCCTTTGAACCCCCCTCCCCGACTCCGCCACTTTTTCCACCTCCTCTCCCTCTGATTCCTCGATATCGCTAGGAGAAAACTTTATTTCATCAGGGAGTAGAATGGCATCATCTGTGTCTGAGTCAGAGTCTGAAGCCCCCACACTCTCTGGAGTTTCGGGGCGCTTTGGGGTTCCCTTGGGTTTTCGGGATGGTGGGACTGAAGGCAATGACATTTCTCCCGGTCCCCTTTTCTCGGGCACCTTTCCCCCCGGGCTAATTGAGATCAGAGCCAATCTCTGCTTGGAGCCTTGCTCTGGTCCCTCCGCCCTTTTGGGACCCGCAACAACTTGTTGCCTGGCTGACCCTCTCAACTGAGTCGAGGTCGCCTCTAACATGATTCTTGCTGAAGACAGCAATTTCAAGGCTGTCTTATCATCATTGGTGGCTAGAAAATATAGGTGTCTGTTAACTTCTTGCCAAAAGCCTACTTCAAATAACAACCGTGTTTCTGAGTACGGGTAATTACACCGCACCCACAGCAGTAATTCTCTAAGCTTTTTCTTTGGGATCCCCCTTGTGTGTGTGTCTGCCACGCCCTGTAGGTCGGACAGAATTTCTATTTGTTCCTGGGAAAGTGTACCCCCCATGTTCTTAATTCTTGACCTTCTCACCGAATTCCTGTCGTCAGAGCAGTCCGAAGGCTCCTGGTCTCTGGCCTGCAGGTCACAGGAGATGGATTCGGAGGCGCCTTTTCCGATTCCGATCCGGGCTGTCCTGCTACGAACTTTCTTCGGTGGAGGTGGAGTGCGGTGTTCTCTGCGGCCGCCGCTTCTGCAGATTCTGCTGGCTGCTTTCTGGCTGTTTTCCCAAGGAGTTATCAGTGCTCTCCTGGGAATGAGTCCAGTTTGGGAGCTGCCCACTCGGTGCTTCAAGGCTGCCCCTGTGCAAGAGGTGCACAACAGAGCTCACCGTGGCTCAGCGAGTGCTGCCGGATGCTGCTGGATCGCCGGTTGCTGCCGAGTAGCTCCCCGGATCGTCCGCCGGGTGCCCACCGGGTGCCCACCCAGGGACGCCAAATGTCGGGTTCGGCTGTCTGTCTCTGCCCCGACACGAGTAGTGTGGTTCTTGGGTGGCACGCGTTCTAAAGGATGAGTCTGGACTCTTCAGTTTTTCGGTCTTCAGGTTGTTTATTATTTCTTATCTACAAAATTTTCTGTCTGCTCAACAGAGGTCTGATCTGCAAGCAGTCACAGGCACTCTCTGACCACCCACGGGGCGGTCATGTCTTTTTATACTAATATCTACGTACACAATATTTACCTTTATTTCCCAATGCTTTTCACCCATGTTGGCAAGTGCACCTTCACCATAAACCAATCCCCAAATGCCAACATCACCACAGGAGATGGAGGACAAGAAGAAGGAAGAAGAAGGACAAGACACGCCCTGATCCCTCCATCTTGTCTCCATAACCCCCCTGTACCCAAAAAACCTTAAAGTCTATATTTCACTTTCTAAATGTGCCCCTTTTACACCTTTTACTCTAAAGTGATTCTCTTGTCCTCAAACTCTTGTTATTTCTGTGGATGGATCAAAATCAAGCCACCAGACACTCTTGGCAACATTCCAGGATTTTCGAGACCCCCAAGGGTTCTCCTGGCATCTCTGGACATTGGGAACGATGTGCTGAGATCCCACATTGAGTGAGCTTTTTTTCTTTTTGTATAAAAAGGCAAGAGCTTTGTAGCTTCTTAAGTTCTTCCAAGACCCATTTCTTGATGTTTAACCAATTGGAGCTGGGACGGCCATTATCAAGAATGTTTCCTTCATGATGGATGACAATACGAATGTCTATTTATGGGAAGAATAACCCACCAGGAGAATTTATTTTTTAACTTTGAGGATTTGAAAAATCTCTTTTCTCTGAGCTGAAACAGCTTATGGCAAGTTGATCTCACCCATTTGCAAAGAACCCAAGAAGGTAATGTCAATTCTATTGGAAAAATATCTCCCACCAATAATAATGATAGGGGTAGAGAAGCAATCCTTTTGAGGCAATTTCACTGAGTAATTCCTGTGAATTTGCTCTTTTCTTCTCAGAGTTGAGATGTTAAACACTTTGCTATCAATACATGAATTATAAAGATTACTATTTCCTTTCCACTCTTGAAAAAAAAATTAAGCAAGGGAAAAGCTGCAGTCTAGCATTATTACTAGAGGTATGTGTCCTTCAGAGAATACGCCTGGGTTTTGATGAATACTGTCTCAAAGAGTGAGGCAGTGTCCATAGAGAGGATGTAGTGGGTTGATGCTGGCCAGATGCAAGGCACCCACCTAAGCTGCTCTATCACTCCCCTCCACAACTGGACAGGGGAGAGAAAAATTTAACAAATGGTTCATGAGTTAAGGACCCTGAGACACCATTCATCAAATACCATCACGGGCAAAACAGGCTCAAAATTAGAGATATTATTTGAATTTATTGCTAACAAAATCAGAGCAGGATAATGATAAGTAAAATAAACCCTTCAAAACACCTTTCCCCCACCCCTCATTCCTTTCCAGCTCTACTGTATCGAAAACAGGGTGCCCCAGACAAAGGAAATGATTGTCATCTGAATCCATTGATTCAGAAGGCTGAACAATTGCTTTATTAAAACTATATTATATTACATTATACTATACTACACTAAATTACATACTAAAGAAAACTCATGACTGTCTCCCAACAGTCAGGACACAGCTTTGACCCAATAGGCCAATTAATACAAACAACCATAACCAGAGTCCAATTAAAAACTCACTTCAGGTAAACAATCTTCCTAACACATTCCACATGTGCAAAAACAACAGGAGCAGCAAGTAGAGATAAGAATTGTTTTCTCTTCTTCTCTCTGTGCTTCTCCAGGAAAAAAACTGTGAGAGAGAATTATCTCTCTCTGTTCAGAGAATGTGAATGCCACACTACTGCCTACTCCAGTGGTGCAAGGAGACACAGAATGGAGGTTATGGTCAGTTCATCACCTGTGGCTTCTCCCATTGCTCCAGGAGAGGAGATGTTCCCCTGCTTCACTGTTGGGTCCCTCCCACAGGGGATACTTCTCTGTGAACTTCTACAACACGAGTCCATCCCACAGGCAACAGTTCTCCGCAAACTACTGCAACATGATTCCATCCTATGGGCAACAGTCCTCCCTAAACTGCTGCAGCATGGGTCACTCTTCCATGGGGTGCAGTCCTTCAAGGACAGGTTGCTCCAGTGACAGTTCCTCTTCTCCACAGGCCTCCCATGGGGTCACAGCCTCCTCTCAGGCATCCACCTGCTCTGGCATGAGTCTCCTCCACAGGCTGTGGGTGGATCTCTGCATCCCAGTGGATTTCCATGGAATGCAGGGGCACAGTTGCTTCACCATGGTCTTTACCACAGACTGCTGAGGAATCCCAGCTCTGGTACATGGAGCACCTCCTCCCCTTCCTTCTGCACTGACCTTGGTGTCTGCAGAGTTGTTCTTTTCACATGTTCTCACCCTGCTCTTCTCTGGCTGCAATTACATCTGTGCAACAACTTTTTTCTTTCTTCTCAAATATGTTATCACAGAGACTTAACCACCATCTCTAATTGGCCCACCCTTGGTGTTACAAATTGAGGGGGGAGTTTAAACCAGTCCCTGCTTCCGCCCAGGTCTTTGGCAGTAGACAAAGACAGCACCCCATTGAGGCAGCCAGCACCCTAAAACCTACTCTTGTTCTGCAAGTTCTTAATAATGGCTGATTAGGTCTATTACAAAATGAATGATTTATTAAATAGACCAAGGAAAACAGACTTAAGACTTAAAGTAGACTTCTTACTACACAGGATAAACAAAGAAACACTACTAGTAGATAACATACAGTGCACAATTAAGGTACCAAATTTTACAGCTAGCAAAGAAATAGTATAAATTAGGATTCAATGTGTCTTATAATCTAATTACTAATGGGGCATACATCAAATCTTTCCTCTCAATTTCCTGAGAAGTATCTACGAAGATGCGTCCAAGCTTCATAGGAGAAGGCCTACATGTTTCCAGGGAGTGTGTAAGAGGCTTCTATCTCCGTAATAATTTGTGTGGCTTTTATAGTTGTAAAGAGTAGAGTCTTTGGGTCAATGATGTTTTTATCTCTTCCCACATCTGCTCTCCAGACCAAGATGTTGATTCTTAGTTAGGGGTCTCAGTCCTTTTGGTGCCAGAGATGACCCCCTGCCAGGCATTTGACCCAGCTGGGGTTATCTCTTCCATATGCACCAGCCATCGGGGGGGGGGGGGGGGGGGGGGAAGGATGACATCCTACCATCCATCTTTGGAGCTTCCAGAGGTTGGATCTGCTAGACATGGAGGAAGCTTCTAGCAGTTTCTCACAGAAGCCACCCCTGTAGCATCCCTGCTACCAAAACCAGGCCATGCAAATCAATACAACTCTGCATAGCACTAATCTAGTTTTTTCCTAGAATGCAATTTTAAGACTTCTAATTTTTTTTTCTGTTACCCCATTCCATTATTAGGTTGCTTTTGGCCTCAAAACATCAAAAGGTTTATCTTTTCCTCATTAAAGATTCTTGAATCACTACTATCCTTCCCAAGTAGCAACTGCTTTTCACCACTTAATATTTAAGCAACTCTCTGTCCAAAACAAACCATACCTTACCTCCTCCTTGATTGCTTTAAAAATCAAACCTAACCTAGTTCAAAGAACTATATAAGTGATCTTTAACATCAGAGGCAACCTTGTTTGCTTCTGTTGGTGACATGAATGTGAGAAGGCCATGCAATAGTATGAGAAAGACAACAAAGGAAAAAACCCACCACATTCTCCTTATAGAGTATTTCAAAGGAAATTCTGGATACATTCCTTTCTTTAACCTTTTCCTTAAATTAGTGGTATAGGCAGCTGCTGTGCTTTTATTACACATTCCAGTGCAGGCACTGACTTGCAAGCAAGGTAGGTGTGTCTGTGCATGTGTGCACACACATGTGTTTGTTATTCAACCTATCAGCCAAAGGTCTTCAATACTGGTTTTACCTTTTGTTTTTTCATAGTTTCCAAGGAGGAATGTGGTTGTTTCTGGACTTTGTTTATGTTCACTGGGTGACAAGAAACTTAGGAGCTTTTAGTGAATTCAGATATACTCTGTGAAACTCCAGACATCTGGGTTTAAAAGATTTCATTAAGTCTGAGAATAGAGGAAGAAAATAAACATTTCTGCTACTATCTATCTACAGAGTAATGAAAGGTTTTCAGTCTGTGGGCCCCACCAGGATAGTGCCTCCTACAAGGGGAGAAAATGAAGGCGAAATAAAAAAGGCTTGAATTGCAAAAAATTGCAAATTAGAATCTTAAAGCTACTGTGTTGTCATCATATTGCAAAGGTTCCATATTGTTGTTTCCTTATTACAAGAGTTTCATACCTCCTTGATGTTTCTCAAAGAGCAGCTCCTCTTAGCACTGACTCTTCCCTCTTCTCAGAATAGCCAGCTGACTCCAGTTCCCCCTTAACCAACCCATCCACTCTTTTATAACACTCTTCTTCTTATTGGCTATAGCTGTGGCCTGTTAAAGTCAGGCCTGCTCCTAATTTTTAATAATTAGCCCAGCTGCAACTCCTTAGGGGTAAGATTACTTTCTATACTACCTTTATTTACTTATATTCTATCCCCCTACACTACTGCTCAATTTGAATTTGATCTTCATTTTACCAAGACCCTGTTGAACTGGTTGGCCTTGGTAAGAATCTAATGGAGCAGAGTGTGCCCATCATCCATGGGATGGATTTCATGGGAGGGGTAATGGCTCTAACAAAGGCATGAAGGCAGCTCTAATGATTCCAGCTAATTGCATCCACCCCAGTGGAAATGGACACAGGCAGGGTCTGCGCTCTCCCTCTCCTTGCTTGACCTCCCTCACCTGGGAAGCTAAATGGGCTATTGCCGCTGCAGGCAGATGCTGATGGCAGTATGGAGATGGACATGTGTCTGCTCTGTGTCACTGCAAGAGAGATTTAGTGTTACCAAACTGAGAACTAGCCCATACACCTGGCTCTGCCTCATGACATAGAGACAGATGATTTATCTCATGGTCTAATGTATCCCCTGCCTCTACCCACCTGTGGGCTCCTTGGGGCAGGTACTTCCCTCAGATCGTGTGTTCATGCAGTGCCTAAATTGCAGATGCAAGGGCAATATAAATAATAAGGTTAAAAGTTGCTCTTTTTGAGGGGAGGTGAAAAAAGAATGGAAATGGAGCTGCTGCTCAGCTTCCTGGCTTTTCCTGGAGTCAAAAAGAGAGTGCAAAGGGTATTGCAGGATATATCAGACTATTTAGTTTTGAATCATTTGCCATCTTGGTTTTATTACCCTGCAGATATATTTCAAATAAAGCGTTTAGGTGGAGCTGATGATCTCACTTATGGTTGAGGTTGCCTATGACTTTCTATGATAAGTCCCTGATTTGGTTGTTTGGACTGTGGCAACTCCCAGTGTTTGAGCTGAAACTTCCCCTTCTGCAGGTCAAACTTGCACCAAGTTAATTTCAGATGAGAGGAATTTTCAGTGCCTCACTAAAACCATGCTGGCTTTTATCATTTGGAAAGAGGATTCCTACTTTTTCATCTTTCAATATTTGAATTGCCCATACTATTCCAGATATGCCATTATACACCAGCTTTTAAAAGTGATAAGAAGTTCTGATATTAAGTGGCTCCATATGCTGGCCAGCACCTGGGGTGTTGCCTCTTTTTCTCCTCAGCACGGGCTTTCCCAGTGATGCCTTTTTCTCTGGTCCTAGAAATATGACCCAGACACAGTTAAGGTGATAAAAAGGGATACCTTTATATAAGGATCCTTAAGTGCACAATTCATCAGGTGGAAAACACCGAAGATGCACACCCTGAATGACGCGTGTACAATTTTTATAGATTTTGCAAATGAGCATATCTGACAAGAGCCCCCATTAGAAGCACACTCAGTGAAGTAATGCCCCCAGCTCTAGCATCTTTGAAATCCTCCCTCCTCAGATGAGGACTAGGCTCTGTTTATAAAAAATGTCTCAAAGAGCTGGTTTCAACCTTGATTTGTAAGGAGAACCAAGATAAGCATAGGGATCCTGAAATTTGTTTTGTCTTTCTGCCTAGGAAAATACTGAAGCTAAGTTACAATAATAGACTACAAAGCTACAAATATATGTGTAAAGAATACAGAGAATATATAAAAGAAAAAAAGGTAAAAATCAAGACCGCATCACCAGCAGTGGCAGTCCAGCCATTTTTAGTCTGGAGAAAAGGAGGCTGAGGAGAGACAGTAGATGTGGCACTTGGGGACATGGTTTATTGATGGACTTGGCAGTGCTGGGTTAACTGTAGGACACAATGATCTTAGAGATCTTTGCCAACCTTAATGATTCTATGATCTTTCCAGAGAAAGCAATATCATAAAAAGAAACCAAATTAATAAGGGAGGTGGCAAAAGAGTTGGAATGTCAGGACATCAGTGGATTTGAAGGCTTTGCCTTTGTGTGTTGTGTCATTAATAGACACAATCTCAGGTCCAAGTGAACTACTGCTAGGTGTGCATTTACGTTTTCTTTTCCAATGTCTTCAGGTGATGATGAGGAAGGCTTTTGGATGAGTTTTCTGGGAGAGTGAATTATCCATTTGTCTTGGGGTTTTGCTTGTTTGTTTGGGTTTTTGTTTAAAATGTGTGTAGAATTACATGGAATTTCTTGGGCTTAGTTCAGTCCTCGTACCATTATTGGAAACTCATTAATGATTGGTTGCCAGAAGAATGAGTCACTGGCCCCATGGACAGGTACACCGATTCCAGAAATGATTGGTGGCTGATATTGCCATTGCTCAGGTTTCGGTGGCAGTAGTGGTGTTGTCTCTGATCCTGAGTGCACACCATCTGGGTGTTACAGTAGTTACACTTAGTAGATGGGCGTTAGAAATAAATTGCTACTTCTAGTTTTCAGCTCCTCCAAGTCACTTGACCTGTATTTCTTCAAGACCTGGTACAGTGGTGTCTCAGTTGAACAAGGGCCCTTCTGTAATAATAATGAGGTTATTTGTTTCATATTCATTTTTACTTTTCCTTATTTACCCAAGATTGTGAGCCAAATTGTCCCCTTCTTAAATCAAGTCTTTCCTGGCCCACTGTAAATCATGTCTGAACTCTAGTCATCTCCAGCCTTGCTGAGTCACCCTGGAGCTTGGCTTTGAGTTTTCTTGACTGATAAGAGGTGGAGAGCAACTCTTAAACTTTAGAGACTGGTTCCAGGAGAAATCCATTAGTAAACATGATAAAGGATTTCAGTTACTCCATTAATTCAAGCTGTATAGCTATTGAAAACAAAGTTTGCATCTATGTGTGGACATATTTACATATATACATGATTGTATGAGGATTAGGACTAAAAGTAAATTAATATAGATTTTTTTTCTCTTAAATAATAACAGTTGCTCTTGAATTGTCTAATGTGCTGCTGCCTTTTTCAACCTAGAAATGAAACTCGAGATAAAATTAATATGGGAGGTAATAGAAAAGTGTGTCTTTTTTGAAGGCCTTCAGGGGCAGTTATGGAAAGATGTCCACAAAAGCCCACCCACACCGGGTGAATACAGTTTTTATACGTTTAGCAAATTATCATACTTGACAAAAAGCACCAATTAGGAGGACAAGTGGTGATGGAATTCCCTCAGGTAGAGCCCCTTCTCTGGAGTGCCCCCCCTTGGCACTAGCTGTACTTTGTCCATGAAATGTATCTCAAAGAGTTGTTGTCGGCCTTGGTAGCCAGGAAGAACCAAGATAGGATAGGGGCCTTGTATCCTCCAGGGCTTGGAGCTCTGGAATTTGTTTTGTCTTTCTGCCTAGGGAAAGGGCATGGAAAATTGCTGAGAAAACTAGCCACTAATACAATAGACTACAGAGCTACAAATATATATGTGCAAAGAATACGGAGAACATAGAAAAAAAGGCAAAAACCAAAATGGCATCAAATGAGTGTTAGAAGTTTCTTCCCCCAGTATATTTACTTCTCTGGAAAGGATGCTCACAGCATAGATTAAGTAAATAATGTATCTCATACTGGGGAGTCCCTTTTACCACTGAAGCATCATTCCCAGCTGTTCCCTATTGTACAATGCCCTTCTCTTCCTCTCACTTCCCACCTTCTCTACATCTCCACCCATAGTAGCAAATTGTCCTTCTATATCAGCTGCCATTTACTCAGTAATGAAAAAGGCAGTGGAGCACAGTTTCCATTTAATCTCCACAGATTCATTATGCAGCAATGAAAAGCTTTCATTTTTGCTATGCCAAAACTCCTGACTTTGCCAATTTATTTCAGTTTGCTCGAGCATCAAGATTTGAATCTTTGCCTCCTGCCTGAGTTATCCAATGAGCACTCAGCTGGATCAAAGGGTGGAAGGATGGTTGGTTTGCATAGACTGAGTTTTGTTTTGGGAGCTGCATAGCCAACTCGTGATTTTTAAGTGTGTTATGACATGAGGTGTGCAGTGGTTTGGTTTTTTCCCTGTTTTGTGTTTTTTTTTTCTTTTTAAGCATCTGCAGCTGAATCAATCAGTGATGAGGTTAAATGATAAAGTGCCTGAAACTCAGAAGTCACAGAAATAAGATGCAATTTGTATAAATTTAAAACTAATTCAGAGTTTTTAAGGAGCCTGCCCCACAATCTTCAAATATTTTGACTTCAGCAGTATTAGCAACTCCACTTATAATGCTGCTGAAGGTGGCCCGCATAGAGGTATGATCTTTAATCCTAAAGCAGTTATGATTCACCACCAAATCACTCACTCTTCCATGTTGGCTGTCTTAGGTTGGAAATGGGGTGTGTATTCTATTCCTGTCTGTTAGAGGTGGGGCAGTTATCTTCTGTTAATTGGGCAGTTTTCTTTATCTTTTCCACAACCAATCCTCCCTCCGGGGAGATATCTTCTGTTAATGGGCCATTGAGTCCCACTGCATGACTGATAAAATTACATCATCCCCTTGTGAGAAGCCCTGCCCAGAGGGAGGAGCCAAGCATTCCTGCCTGGATATAATCAGAGATATGAAAGACCACAGGCAGCCTTTTCCACTGGATTCCCAGTGGAGCAGCCTTTTTCCGCACTAGATTCCAAGAGGAGCAGCTTTCTTCTCCACTGGATTCCCAGAGGAGGACAAGGGCCCATTTACACTACCACTGGATCTCCAGAGGAAAACTACACCCTTCTACGGGATCACTTCTTCAACAGAACCACACCTGTCACTACAGGAGGAATGCAGCCACCATTCAATCAGACTGCTACCAACACCCTGAGCAACAGGGTGTCAGGTTGTATTCTGACTCTGTCAGGGGGGTTTTTTTGTTTGTACTATTGCATTTGTAGTTTTAGTTTTCCTAGTAAAAAACTGTTATTCGTATTTCCATATCTTTGCTGGAGAGCCTTTTAATTTCAAAATTATAATAATTCAGAGGGAGGAGGTTTACATTTTCCATTTCAAGGAAGGCTCCTGCCTTCCTTAGCTGACACCTGTCTTTTCAAACTAAGACATTGGCAGATGCAACACTTCTCCCTTTGTAGTGGGTTGACACTGGCTGGATTCCAAGCATCCACCAAAGCTGCTCTGTTACTCCCCTCTACAACTGGACAGGAGAGAGAATATATAGTGAAAGGCTCATGTGAAGAGATAAGGATGGGGAGAGGTCACTCGTTGATAACCATCACAGGCAAAAGAGACTTGACTTGGGGAAATTAACTGAATTTATTACCAATCAAAATCAGAGCAGGATAATGAGAAGTAAAACAAATCTTAAAATCACCTTTGCCGCACCCCTCCCTCCTTCCTGGGCTCTACCTCCTCCCCTCACAGAGGTGCAGGGAGACAGGAAATGGGGGTTATGGTCCATTTGTCACATGTTTCTGCCTCTGCTTCCTCCACAGGGAGAGTAGTCTTTCCCTTGCTTCAGCATGGGGTCCATCCCATGGGACATAGTTCTCCATAAACTTCTCCAGCATGATTCTTTCTCATGGGCTACAGTTCTTCAGAAACTGCTCCAAGATGGGTCACTCTTCCATGGGATGCAGTCCTTCAGGAACAGGCTGCTCCAACATGGGTCCCTCACAGGGTCACAAGTCCTAGCAGGAAACCTGCTCTAGTGGGGGCTCCTCTCTCCACATGTCCATGGGTCCCTGACAGAACCCTGGTCCAGCACAGGCTTCCCATGGGGTCACGGCATTTTTTTGGACATCCACCTGCTCCAGCGTGGGTCTTATCCACAGGCTACAGGTGGATCTTTGCATTCCCACTGACCTCCATGGGCTACAGGGGAACAGCTACTTCACCATGGTCTTCACTACAGACTGCAGAGGAATCCCAGCTCTGGTGCATGGAGCACCTCCTCCCCCTCCTTCTGCACTGACCTTGGTGTCTGAAGAGTTGTTCTTTTCACATATTCTCACCCTGCTCTTCTCTGGCCACAATTGCATCTGTGCAATCACTCTTTTTTCCTTCTTAAATATGTTATCAGAGGCATTACTACCATCTCTGAATGGTCCAGCTTTGACCAGCAGCACATGTGCCCTGGAGCTGGCTGGCATTGGCTCTGCTGGACATGGAGGAAACTTCTGGCAGCTTCTCACAGAAGCCATCTCTGTAGCCCCCCCCGCTACCAATACCTGGCCATGTAAACCCACAATACCTTTGTAAAAGCTGGGACCTCTTCCTAAATCTGTGGTAGGTTTATTGGCCCATTTTTCTGCTTCCTTCCAACACTCCCAAGACTAAATATCTAAAAGTTAAACTAGAAAATTTGCTCTGCTCTTTCATATTACATGCAAATAGGGGTTTTGTACCATGTCACTGACTTTTCCTGTAAAAAGAGAGAATGATGATTTTCATTTTTACATTCTAAAATAGCTATAAAACCTGAACACTAGGTTCTAAGTCACTATTTAAAGTAGGAGAAACCTCATATTTTAAAGTATTTTTTATCCAGTAGCTCCAAAAGTAGTTCCCTGGTTTTAAAATTGGGCTGACATTTGAATTGAAGGAAGCATGAAAGGATCTTTCAATTTTCTGAAATGCTAGAAAATACTAGAGCTGCATTGTAAGCATTTAATCTTCAGCAGCAAGGCTGAAAAATTTTACTTAGAATGATAGTCATAGAATCATTAAGGTTGGAAAAGACCTCCAAGATCGAGTCCAACCTTTGACCAAACAACACCATCACCTAAATCATAGCACTAAGTGCCACGTCCAGTTGTTTCTTGGACACTTCCAGGGATTGTGAGTCCACCATCTCCCTAGGCAGTCCGTTCCAATCCTTAACAAGCCTTTCCATGAAGAAATTCTTCCTGATTTCCAATCAAAATCTCCCTGGTGCAACTTAAAGCTATCCCTAGTTGCCTGAGAAAAGAGGATGACTCCCACCTGGCTACAACCTCTTTTCAGGTAGTTGTAGAGAGCGATAAAGTCTTCCCTTCTTTGGACATGCTCCAGCACTTCAATGTCTTTTTTGAAGTGAGAGGCTGTCTTGGTTTAAGATAATTTAAAGGGGAACAGTCTAAAATTATTTGTCCCCCTTTGTTTAACCAATCCCTTTCCACCAATACAGAGAAACTAAATACAAGTAGAAATAAGTTAAAGAAGTGAAGTAGAATAAGTGAAAAAATAGCAGTTTAGTAACAAGTGAAACAGCAACAGGCAAAAAAATAACCGTAAATAATCACTAGAGACAAAATTGTTAAATCTTATGAACTCCCTGAGAACAAAGAGAAACCCAATATGCCAGAAATACCCTTTCCAAGATGGTGCTTGACATGGGTGACTGCGTGTAGGGAGACAAAGGGAAAAGATGGTGGCAAACCCTCCCCCAAAAGGGCAGCTTTCACAGGCTACCATGTGGTCCGGGAGACAAAGGGAAAAAAATGTCAGACTAAAAGAAAATCATCACAGAAAGGTTAGAGCTTACAAAGCAGTTCTTGTGGCAGATGAAAACTGCCAGTGTGTGTTGGGTCAGCACTGCTGCTCACTGCCTCCTCCTGCTGCCCACTGGACTGTGCCAATGTTGGTGCTGCTGTCTTCTGAACTGTGGGTGAGATGGGGGGCAAAGAACCAGTCTGTCAGTACCAACACAGGGTGACTCAGACCCAGGGACCAGCTTAAGCTTTTTGCTGCTGATAGCATTTGCAAAGTTCACTCTGAACCAGTTTACAAAGTGCAGTTTTTCTGTTACAAGCCCAGAAAAAAAACCCAACTGCCCAAAGCAACCCCCTTCACAGAGGAGCTTCCACCTTCTGCAAACACTGCCAGGTGAGAGAAAGTTTTCTGCTTCCAGGGTCTGACTTAAAAAGGACCATGGCAATGCCTCCGCCCTTTGCCCCCCCTTCATTCTAGTTCCAGACACAGTGCCAGGTCTTAAAGAGACAGTAATGATTTTTTTTGGCACAAATAGATATGGAATACAATAAAATTTTGAGTTATCCATGACAGGGGCCTAGAACTGGACACAGTATTCAAGGTGGGACCTCAACAGTGCCAAGTACAGTGACACAATCACTTCCCTGGTCCTGCTGGCCATGCTATTGCTAGTACAAGCCATTGGCCTTCTTGGTCACCTGGGCACACTACTGGCCCATGTTCAGCTGGCTGTCAACCAGCACCCCCAGGTGCTTTTCTGCTGAGCAGCTTTCCAGCCACTCTTCCCCAGGCCTGAAGCATTGCATGGGGTTGTTGTAACCTAAGTGCAGAACCTGGAACTTCATCTTGTTGGACCTCATACAATTGGTCTAAGCCCATTGATCTAGCCCCTTCAGATCCCTCTCCAGAGCCTCCTACCCTCCAGCAGATCAACACTCACACCCAAATTAGTGTCATCTGCAGTCTTGCTAAGGATGCACTTGATCCCCCACTCCAGATCATCCACAAAGTTATTAAACAGGACTTGCCCCAATACTGAGCCTTGGGGAACCCCACCTTTCACAGGCTGCTAACTGGATGCAGCAACATTCACCACCACCCTCTGGGCCCAGTCATCCAGCCAGTTTTTAACTCAGCAAAGAGTGCACATTTCCAAGCTGTGCGCTGCCAGCTTCTCCAGGAGTATGCTGTGGGAGACACTATTGACAGTGATGCCTAGACAACACTGACAGCCTTTCGTCATCTGCCAGGCAGGTGTCCTTGTCCTGCAAACTGTGGGCAATGCCATTACTTAGTGGAATACATTTCCCAGAATTTTCACATCTCCAAACATTCTTTTCTGAAGAACAAGTGAATAGACTGCTGGAAAAATTACAGGCTTCCCATATTTTAAGGCTGATCTCCTCCTCCAGAGACCATCCTCATTGCAAGGGGTTTACTCCATGCTAATGAATTTCTAGAGAAATCATTTTGAGAAGCACAAACTGATTTGGTTTCTTGAGCTGATCTGGCTGAGATAATCCATGCCTTGCTGTTTAATGCCAAGGATTTTTAGTATTGCCCCATCCTCTGAGCCCTCAGGTGGATAATTTGGAGCCACTCCACATCCCCATGAGACATTTCCATGAACCAACTGGTTAGTGGCATGACTCTTAAGGGTAGGGGGATTTGATGAATCCTGCACTGTTCCTTGCAAGGGTGGGACATAGCTGTTCCCAGATATGGAGAGACACAAACAGGTATCCGTCTCCACAGGTGACTTCTCTCCATCATCTCCATCAGTGCCTTGGATGACCATGAGAGGATAGAGAAAGGCAACCCTTTAGAATGAATTTATTCTAATGCCTCTGAACCTAGAGGTTTGAAAAGAAATCCAAGACCACAGGTTGTACCCAGTCTTCACTGATGAGCCAGTGTGTTGCTCAGGCAATATTATCCAAATATTTTAACCTCCTTAACCTCATTCCTTCCTGACCCAGTTGGGGCTTCTCTGTTGCCTCCCATCCTGGGTACAAGTCTGAAACAAGTCTCAAATAGCAATGCTTTTGAGTGTTTCATCTCCATACCTTTGTAAACAGCAGTCATAATCTTTAGTAAGTGAAATCAGAGGCTTTTGCTGTGCTCTTAAACACATCCTTATAGCACCTTTATCTCCCTGCCCCCCTGCCCCTACCTGCTGCCTTACAGTAGTAGTAGTGTGCAATAAGCATAGGCCAAGGCCCGGCTTATTGCAATGATCTTTTTCTCCTTAGAATTATCACAGTACTTCTCTTTCAGGTATTTCCCCACCTCTGCTGGGTTTTGTATTTGTTCACGTGGAAAATCCTAGGCTATATGGTCAGAAAATTCCTTCAGGGTTTGGCCCATATACTCCCATTCTCCACACCACTCAGGATTTTCCATGCCTGGGTCTACTTCTGGGTTAAGGGCCTCATCAGGTCCTCTGAAAATCTCAGCCCTCACTCTAGAGAAGTTGTAGACTGTATAGAGGAAGCTTACAAGATGAAATAGCAGGAAGGTGATATCCTTGGTATTCAGGGGAAAGTGAACATTTTAAAAAAGTGACTTAGCAGATTCAAAGGAGAAGGAAAGGAAAGGTTGAAAATCTTCATCCCCTGCTTCTCCTCTAACAAGCTGAGTGCAATTACTAATAAACCCCCAAAATATGCTATTGGAACTAGGATGTAGGGTAGGGCGAAGAAACCATAAACTATATTTATCTTGAACAGATTCCAGTTCCTTTGTAAACTCCCTATAAATCATGATCACCGAGCCCAGCACAATAGCTATTCTAATCCATGCTCCTCTACTGTAAAAACTACATGTTATGGATAATATCGGAGCTATTTCTGGATAAGAAAATAAACCTAGGGACCAGAAAGGTATTAAAACCTCAAAAAAGCCTAGGAACCAGAAACACATGAAGGCCTCTACTCTGAGAGACATTATGAATTCAAGTAACATGGTTACTGACTGCTTTATCCCAGTAAGCACAACCAAAATGCAATCAGTACAGGTTTTTTTCCACTTTCTGAGCCTCACGCTAGGTGCCAAAAATTGTATTTGTTCTGGTTTAGGGTAAATTTGGGAGAAAACCTCTAAAGGGGTTTCCTTTAGAAAAAAAATTCAAGTGGCCCCTTCCCCAATTGGTTCAGGAAAATTATTTCCTTGGAGAAAAGTTGAAAAAACCTGTTAATTTAATAGGTAAAATATTTACCAGCACAAAAAAATTAACAATATTAAACAATAAAACTTCTTGTTGCTCCAAAAGAGTTGACAAACTCAGAAAGTCCCCTTCGTGGGTTGAAGTTTGGCTAATTCAGTCTGTTATCAGTCCCTCTGGTGCTGGAAATGCTGCAACCCAGGCCCGGTCTGGTGGGTCACAGGTGTGAGCTGCCAGTGCTCTTCTGGGTGTTCAGTCTAGAGTAGGTTTAAATAGGTCTAAAGAAAAAGAAAAATCACAGTCTAGGGAACTTCTCTGCTTTAGTTAGCTAAAAACTAACTAAAAGCAAAGGAGAGCTCTGTTCTGCCATCTGTCCATCCACAAACAACACAGTCCAGAAGTTGGAATGAGTAGGAGTGATGGCAGTTTCTGAAAACAAACTCCGCGCTTCTTCTCTCCCCCACTTTGTTTTCGGAATCAGTCCTAAAGGTGCAGAATTTATTATCCAGCATAAACAGAACAGACGGTTGAGGATACAAGCATCATATAGCCAATCCAGGACAAGTACCTAAAGGAGTCCTACAAGAAAGACAGAAAGGGACTTTTTACAAGGACATATAGTGATAGGTTAAGGGGTAATGGCCTTTAAGCTGAAGGAGGGTAGGTTTAGATTGGGTATAAGGCAAAACTCTTTGCTGTGAGGATGGTTAGGCACTGGAACAAGTTATCCAGAGAAGTTGTGGGTGCTACATCCATGGGAGTGTTCAAAACCAGGTGGACAGGGCTTTGAGCAGACTGGTCTAGTGCAAGGTGTCCCTGCCCATGGCAGGGAGGTTGGAACAAGATGGTCTTTGACATCCCTTACAACCCAAACGATTCTAGGATTCTATGATATTATTCTCTGATTTGTGATGTTCAGGTAGTGGTTGTCTTTAGCCTGACTTCCAAAGGGTGCTACTCCCCCAGCCAATGCCACTGCTGAGGTCTGGGTCATTAGACATGAGACTATTTCTGTGGTTCATCAGTGGCATTCAAAACTAAATGTGACCTTTGTCATCACAACACTGTGGTGTCACACATGGCTGCAGGGGGTACATGTGAGTGTCAGGGTTCTCTTTTGGGTGTCACTTCACCATATGTCTTTGTGTGACCAGAGGTGTTTGATTATGTTCTGGGTTGCATGGTTAAGGAAAATTTTCAGTTAAACCCCAGTCTCTCTGAATGCACCAATGTCTTGGGGTGATTTTATGATAATACTGTATTCCCCTATAATCTGCTTTATGCCCAGAAATGGGTCCTGTAGCTTTAAGTTGGGTCTGGGGGGAGAGATGGGAGCCGGGAGAATTCTTGCGCAGTGTTGTGTTCAGGCACTGACTCCCCCAGGTGCTCAGCTCTGCGGCGGGGAAGAAGCTACATTTTTGCTTTTAGCTAGCTTGGTTCTTGTTAGCTGAGGCAAGAAGTTTTCCCTGGACTGCAATAGCAATCCTCCGGTGACTTCTGTGGCTTCTGGAACTGTTCAGCTTAGCTTTGGTCCGAGAACCAGACCATCGGTGGGAGCTGGATGCTGTGGACCAGCGGGGTGCTGCAGGACATAGCATCCCATCTCCAGACCTCGGGAGAACTCTAAATCCACCAGCTTTCTCTGCAGCAAGGAAGTTCAATATTTAACAGGTTTTTTTTCTCCCTGTGCCCTGCAGGCACTTTGTTAAATAAACAGCTTTTTTCACCTTCATCCTAGAAATTCCTTTCTTATAGGTGGGAGGGGAGTGCCAAAATCTGTTTTCTTTAGAGAAAACATTCATTCCAGAGTGTTTTTCACCTAAAATTGTCTCCAAACCAAGACAAAATTTGGCGCCCAACTTAAAGGGGCCTGAGAAAGTGAAAAAAAAGCAGTAATAATTACATTCTGGTTTTAAACACTTTGTATTGGGGTACAGTAGTCACCATGCTGTTTGATGTAATAATGTGTCTCTGGTCCCTAGGCATGTTTGCCTATCCACAGATAGAGGCAATTTTGTCCCTGACATATAACTTTTACAGAGCAGGGATACGAATCAGGATTGCCATATTGATGTGACTGGTAGTAATGATTTATAGAAGGTTAACAGAGGTACTGGGAGCTGCTGAAAATGTGTATGCTCTGTTGTTTCTCCATCCTAGTCTTGGTAGCCAGCTTTGGGGGTTTATTTGTAATTACACCCAGTCTGTTAGGGGGAAAGCAGGGGATGATGTTTCCCAGCCCTTCATCTCCTTCTTCCCCTTCAAATCTGCTATGTTATCTTTTGAGAATGTTTGGTTTCCCCTGGATGTTAAAGATACCACCTTCCTGGTGTTTTATCTGGTAGGTTCCCTCTATACAGTCTGCAGCTTCTCTAGAATGAGGTTTCCAGAGGGGGTGTCCAGACACCTGCTCCAGGCGTGGAAAATCCTGAGTGGTGTGGGGTATGGGAGGACATAGGTCAAACCCTGAAGGAATTCTCTGCGCTGATAGCTTGGAACTTTCCCCCTGAACAAATTCAGAACCCAGCTGAGGTAGGGAAATATCTGAAAGAGCTGTACAATGAGAAGAAAAAGCTCATTGCAATATGCTCAGCCCTGGCAAATGCTTATTGCACACTGCTAGATACTGTAGGGCAGCAGATATAGCCAGAGGGGCCAGAGGATGAATCAGCAGTCACTCAGGCTGCAGCTAAACCAGACAGGGAGCCTAAGCCAATAGCAGTTGCCCCTGTCCAGAGAAAGAAACACAAAGCCAAATTCATTTGCCCAGTGGATGATGATGGGGAGCCAGCATCCTTACAGCCAGCAGAGGACTCAGAACCAGAAATCATTACTGAGTCTCTGTCCATAGAAAACCTTCATGGCCTAAGAAAGGACTATATCCAATGGTCTTATGAATCTAAATTAAGTTGGTTGGTCAACATCTGGAACGCTGCAGGTGATAATGCAATTCTGCATGGTACTAAAGCAAGGCATTTGGGAACTCTGTCACATGATGCAGGTATCGACCAAGGGATGGCAAGGGGGCCTGAAGCTCTCAGTCTCTGGACACGGCTCTTAAGGAGTGTGAAGGAAAGATACCTGTGTCCAGAAGATCTCCAGGTGCAGCAAACTTCATGGAAGACCATAGAACAAGGGACTCAATCCTTGAGAGAACTGGTGGTGGTAGAGATGGTTTTCTCAGCTGACCAAACAATTAAGAGTCCAGACATGGTAAAATGTACACCACTGATGTGACTAAAACTCATACGACTTGGGCCACAAGAATATGCCTCTGCTTTAACAATGATGAAGTGGAATGAGGGGGATGAGATCATGCTTGCTATGCTGAAGAAGCTCTGAGCATATGCAGATACCGTGCATGCAATAATCTCAGCTATGGAAAAAAGGCTGTCAGAGCACATAGAGAAAACAGAAGATAGGATTGAGGAGACTCACCAGAAACTCATGAAGGAAATTGAAGAGAACCTCCTCCAAATCTTGTAGGTATAGAACAGAGGCCCTGTTACCAGAAGTGGGCATCCCCCAGTTAGGGAGAGAGGGTACACCCCATGAGCTGAGCTGTGGTTTTTCCTGTGTGACCATGGGGAAAACATGAGGAAGTGGGATGGAAAACCCACCGCTGCCCTGGCAGCACAGCTGCATGAATTGAAGGAGGGCAATACTCAGAGAGGAAGTTCCACCAGAAGGGAAGTAGCTCCAGTTGCCTGTAGCTGAGCTGCCAGGCATAAAGGAAGAGAAGATGACATGTCCAATCCCCTTGAAAGAACCTTTAGAACATATGCCCAGGGAGGAAATGATAACCAGGACTAGAGGGGCCTTGCCTCTAGCCAGGTAGAGGCCAGGGAAAACCACATCTTTTGGACTGTGTGGATTCGTTGGCCTGGCACATCTGAACCACAAAAATATGAGGCCTTGGTCAACACTGGTGTGCAGTGCACACTAATCCCATCGAGACATGGAAGCAGAACCTGTTTCTATTGCTGCCATGACAAGTGGATGGCAGGAGTTGACCCTGTTGGAAGCTGAGGTGAGCCTGACTAGAAAAGAGTGGAAGAAACATCCCATTGTGACTGGCCCAGAGGCCCCACGTATTTTGGGCATAGACTTCCTCCAGAGCAGATATTTCAAAGATCCAAAGGGACTCAGGTGGGCATTTGGGATAGCTGCTGTAAAGACAGAGGGCATTAAGCAATTGAACACCTTGTCTGGACTATCAGAAAACCCTTCTACAGTAGGACTTCTGAAGGGGGAAGAGCAGTGAGTACCAATTGCCACCTCGACAGTGCACTGCTGGCAGTACTGGACAAATCGAGATGCTGTGATTCCCATCCATAAAATGACCCGTGAGCTGGAGAGCCAAGGGCTGGTCAGCAAGACCCACTCACCCTTCAACAGCCCCATTTGGCCTGTGCGCAAATCTGAAGGGGAATGGAGATTGACTGTGGACTATTGTGGCTTGAATGAAGTGACTCCACCGCTGAGCACTGCTGTGCTGTACATGCTGGAGCTCCAGTACAAGCTGGAGTCCAAGGCAGAGAAGTGGTACTCCACTGTTGACATTGCCAATTAATTTTTCTTCATTCCTCTGGCAGCAGAATGCAGGCCTCAGTTTGCCTTCACCTGGAGGGGCGTGCAGTACACCTGGAACAGGCTGCCTGAGGAGTGGAAGCACAGTCCTACCATCTGCCATGGACTGATCCAGACTGCACTGGAAAAGGGTGAGGCTCCAGAAAATCTGCAGTATATTGATGACATCGTGTGGGGGAACACAGCCGCAGAAGTGTTTGAGAAAGGAGAGAAAATCATTCAGATTCTTCTGGAAGCCAGCTTTGCCATCAAAAAGAGCAAAGTCAAAGGACCTGCTTGAGAGATCCAGTTCCTGGGAGTGAAGTGGCAAGATGGACATTATCAGATTCCCACCAAGGTTATCAATAAGATCACAGCAATGTCTCCACCGATCAACAAGAAAATGCAAGCTTTCCTAGGTGCCATAGGCTTTTTGAGAATGCACATTTCCGAGTACAGCCAGATTGTGAGCCCTCTTTACCTGGTTACCCACAAAAAGAATGATTTCCACTGGGACCACGAACAACAACAAGCCTTTGCCCAGATCAAGCAGGAAATTACTCATGCGGTAGCCCTTGGCCCAGTCAGGACAGGATCAGAAGTGAAGAATGCGGTCTATTCTGCAGCCGGGAACAATGGCTTGTCCTGGAACATTTGGCAGAAGGTGCCTGGGGAGACTCGGGGTTGACCACTGGGATATCTGAAGCCGAAGTTACAGAGGGTCCAAAGTCAACTACACTCCCACAGCGACGGAAATCCTGGCAGCTTTTGAAGGAGTCCGAACTCCCTCAGAGGTAATTGGCACTGAAGCACAACTCCTCCTGGAACCCCGACTACTGGTGCTGGTGTGGATGTTCAAAGAAAAGTTTCCCTCTATCCACCACGCCACCGATGCCACATAAAGCAAATGGATTGCCCTCATCAAATAACCCACCCATGTTGGAAATTCGAATTGCCCTGGGATGTTGGAAATAATTACAAATTGGCTGGAAGGTGAAAACTTTGGTCACACTGATGGAGAGGAGCAAGAACAAATGACACAGGCTGAGGAAGCTCCACAGTGCAACCAACAGCCAGCAGAAGAAACACACTATGGTCTTTTCACTGATGGTTCCTGTTGCATCATAGGGAAGAACCAAAAGTGGAAAGCAGCTGTATGGAGCCCCACACAACAGGTTGCAGAAGCTACTGAAGGAGAAGGTGGATCAAGCCAATTTGCTGAACTCAAAGCCGTTCAGCTGGCCCTGGACATTGCTCAAAGAGAGAAGTGGCCAAAGCTCTACCTCTACACTGATTCATGGATGGTAGCCAATGCTTTGTGCGGTTGGCTAGAAAAGTGGAAAAAAGGCTAATTGGCAGTATAGGGGTAAACCAGTCTGGGCTGCTGAAGAGGGGAAAGACATCACTGCCCGGGTAGAAAAGCTACCTGTGAAGGTCTGCCATGTGGATGCCCATGTCCCCAAGTGTCAGGCTAACAAGGAGCATCAAAACAATGAGCAGGTAGATCAGGCTGCAAAGATAGAGGTGCCCCAGTGTGATGGGTTGATGCTGACCAAACGCCAGTGTACTGATGAAAATCATTTTTTCATTCTCCTCTGCTATAATTATGCAGAGGAGGGGAAAAGAAAACTCATGGGGTGAGATAATGATTAGGAGAAAAGATTTTAAGGGCAAAACAGCCTCAAAAATTTAAAAGGTATAAATGAAAAAAAATTATTAACAGAATTAAAAGATGATAATGAGAACTAAAATGAACTTTTCCTATGTTCACCATAAATCAATTATTGCAAAACCAGCACACCTAGATAGGCTTGGATTGGCAACACAAAGAGAATTATTCCTAGCTCAATGGGCCCATGATGCCTCAGGCCATCAGGGCAGAGATGCCACCTATAAGTGGGCACGAGACTGAGGGGTAGATCTAACCATGGACAGTATCTCCCAGGTTATCTATGACTGTGAGACGTGCACTGTGATCAAGCAGGCCAAGTGGGTGAAGCCCCTATGGTATGGTGGGCAGTGGTCCAAATATAAGTATGGAGAAGTCTGGCAAATTGATGACATCACACTGCCTTGAACCAGCCAAGGCAAGCGCTACATGCTCACAACATTAGAAACCACCTCAGGATGGCTGGAGACCTACCCTGTGCCTCACACTACTGTCTGTAACACCATCCTGGGCCTTGAAAAACAAGTCCTTTGGAGGCATGGCATCCCCAAGACAATTGAGTCATGACAGTGATTGATAAAGATGGGGTCTCCATGGTTTGCACACATGAAGCCATTTATTGATACACAAAGCTGAGTTTATATACCTTTTCAGCTGTAACTAAAAATAGCACAACTATAACGTTTATGTAAATAGGTAACATTGCTTAATTCAAAGCCTTGTACAGACTAGTGCATGTATGTACGGTCTTACATAATTTCTGCTTACCAAGCACATGGTACCAAGCACACCGTTAACTTCTGCGTTCCTTCTTCAGGGTTCTGCTTTCTGTTGCCAAGCCTTGTGGCCTACTAATGCTAACATATCCACTTCTGTCATGAGTTGAACAGTGCTCCCAGCTCAGATTTCTAGCTGTATTTCTACATCTCCCCCTTTCTTTTCCACCAGTAAAATTTTCTTTGTGGATTTATCAATCAGTCTCTGAACACATTGCAAAACACTTGGCAAGCAAATCATCATAAGCAATAATATGGCTAAAATAAAAATTCCTGTTTTAGCTAAATGTTTAAGCCAGCCAGTAAGCCCCCATCCTCCAAATATGTGTCCAAGCCAGTCACTATCCTCTACTACTCTTAATTTGGTTACACTGTCTCAAAGGCCCTGTATGTTAGCATGAATAGACAAAGAGTGGTCCAAAAGGTTCATGCAGCATAAGCCTTCAAAATCTTCACAACCATGTCCATGTGCCAAAAGCAAAAAATCGATTGCAGCTCTATTCTGCAGTGTAGCATGCCTCAACATCTGTTAATAAGCCTGTTAAAGCAGAGCTAATAGCATTCATTTGTTTTGCAAGCCAGAAGCCAAGGTTATTTAAAGTTTTTAATGTGTGTGCTGTGCCTATAGATGGAATAATTGAGGCAAACACTCAGGCTCCAATGCTCCAGGATTTGATGTTATCATCGCAATCTGGACTATATGTGTGTGTGCTAGGCTTTGCTCGCATCAATCTGTGTAAAGACAGTAAGCTTTTCCTGAAGGAGTGAAACATGGTTAGTCACCCAAAAGTGCAAGGGCCTCCCATAGCCCTTCCTGGTATTCCTTTCCAGGCTCTATTTCCACATTTCAAAAATATATTGTCTATTAATCCAATAGAAGCACTCCCAGGTAAAAATGGTTGAGGCAGGGTATGATTACACCAGGCAGAAGCATTGGCATAAATTCCCGTGCCCAATACATCAAGGCAGAATCTTTTATCAGTAAAGGGTCCACTAGTATAACTTAGAAAGAAACATTTAAAGGACTGCGTGGATCCAAAAATGTCCAATTCTTGAGGCTATAGGGAAAGAGTAAAAAAGTCAGAAACTTTATTTACTCCTAACCCTCTTTTGTTAGCAAAATACCATCCAGCTGGTCTACTTTTCTTTTTATGATACTTATCATTGCACCACCACACTGACTCAATTTGACCTGGGGTGGCACAATCCCTGTGCATTGTCATGTTGTATAAGGCATCCTATTCACTTTTCTCTAAAGGCATGGCTACTAGGCAAGTCTGGAAAGAATCACTGGGGGAGGTCATGGATAGGCACAATGTGGATTAATTTAAAGCTTGAGCTAGCGTAAGCCACACATTAAGTTCTGGAAGGTGTGGCATTGTGACCACCTCTCCTTTGTTGAGAAGGAATCCTACTAGAAGGACCAGCCTGAGAAAGCGGATCTGGCTCCCAAAACTACTGATGTGGAAGCAAGCCATACTCTTGCACACACACCAATTTTAAAATTATACAATCGACAAACGAATAGCGTAAAGGATCACACTGTGGGCAATCCCGACGCTGGTGCTATGATTCTCAATACCACTTTCTCTGGCACTTAAACACAAAGTCCACACTTGGTGGGAATAGTCTCTGCAAATAAAACAAGGGATAGGGTTATTTTCAAATGTAAGTCCAAGCGTCCTTTCACTCCATCTCTGCCATTTTTCTCAGAGAGAGACTTGTTCTGCAATTGGAGCTTCTACTGTCTCTGGAATGAGTTGACTGTGCAGCTTGTGAAGTGGTGAGAGATCGATGAGTCCCTTCGGGTGAGGTAGAAGCTGGTTTGGGTGGCTGCAGGCTCTCAGTGGATCCGGACTCAGCGGTCTGAGAAGGCAGAGCTGACGGTGAAGCAAGCAAAACCAGGGAGGGAGTGCCAGGGTGATCAGAATCCTCAAGAGAGGTGTTCAAGGATTCTCTGAAAGGTCTCACGTTTTTGGCCGGGATCAACCCTAGGCCATTTTCTGTAGAGACACAAGCAAAACCTCTTCTCCATGTGACAAGGGGATAAGGTCCCATAATTGTACGTCTTCTTTCTGGGTCCTTAATAAGAACTGGGGCTTTCTGTTTAACTTCTAACTGAGAGTTATTGCCAAAATGTCTTACAATTGGAGGGTTAGGATCCATTAGGGAGCAATTAAAAAAGTTTAAAAACATCTGTAATTGCTCTGCCAGGGTAACATTCCTCATTCTCCCTTTCTGTTGTAACAAAAGACACTTCAGCAAAGCATGGGCTCTCTCAGTTATAGCTTGGCCCCTTGAGGAATGAAGAATCCCTGTTTTGTGTGTCACTCTTCAGAGGGCAAGGAAATTTACAATCCTCTGGGAAATATATGCTGGGCCATTATCAGTTTTGACTCATGAGGGGATTCCCAGGACCGCAAAGGCACTCGTAAAGTGACTGCAAACATCTTTTGCTGATTCCCCTGTATGACAGGATGCAAACAAAGCACCTGAAAAGGTGTCAATAGAGGAACGAGTGTACTTAAGTCTGCCAAACTCAGGAAAATGAGTAACATCTGCCAAATTTGAAGGCTTTCGAGTCCTCTAGGGTTAACACCTCCTGCAATGGAGGGGAAGGAGTGTCTTTGGCACTCTGGCCACACAGCCATGATACCAGCAGCTTGGCATGTGGTCGAGTCAAAGGCACAGGTGAGCGCAGCAGCATTCTGGTGAAAAAACGAGTGAGTTTTGCCTGGGAAAAGCAGTTCGGCAGTTGAACAGGCAAGGCAAGTAAATCTGCTTGCCAGTTCCCCTCTGTAATGAAACCAGGTAAAGTTGTGCAAGACCTGACGTGCATAACAAAGTAAGGGTGCTGTCTAGTATCTAAAAGGAAAACAAGTTGTTGTAACCAGTGAAATGATTCCTTGTTGGGCACATCCTTTAGTACAGCAGCTTCAGCTCTCTCCTCAAGTCCTGCAACATAAGCAGAATCTGTTATTAAGTTAAAAGGCATGACAAATTGCTGAAAGACTCAGACAACAGCTGCCAATTCAGCAGTCTGGGGGGGAACCTGAAACAGTAGCGACATCTGAATCCCATCAATTGAAATCAGTGTTCCACCAAAGCAGTTCTGACTCGTGGGTGCAGCCAGATCCATCTGTAAAGACAGTCAAAGCTTGTAATGGGACCTCACTTCTCTTGGGTTGCATTAGGAGATTAAAGCTGGTTGCCACAAGCTTGTGATTTGAGGTATGTGTAGAAAGCTGTCCAGAGAAGCCAGTGATGGCCATTTGAAAAACTTCAGATTGCTGCAACAGCCACTGTAAATAGACAGTAGTAATAGGCAAACAGATCAAACAAAAATCCACACCTGCAAGTGATGCCTTGTGAAGGCTGACCTAGAACAGAGACTAGACAGAGCTAAAGAATAAAGTAGGTATTTATTAAGAGGCCTCAAATAGATCCACCTTGGGCAGCACAACCCAAAATGGCCACAAAATGGACAACAGGTCACGGGGTCTCACACTTTTCTAAGTTTTGGTCCATTAGCATATTGGAGCTAATTGTCCAATTACAGCCTTAGCCCATGAAGTCCCATCCTTCTTGTTTTCCCTCTTCGGTCCACCATTGTTTATGCTCTTGGGCCTGAGATCTGGATCGGCTTTCCTTGGGTCCCCAGCTAGAGAAGGAATTGTTTTGTCTACCTATTCTATGGAGAGAGCTTACTATCCCCTAATATGAAGCCTAGACTTACACACTAAAGCAGAATAGAAGCTGAAAAATATAAAAGCTAAAACCTGAGGCATCACAAGTGTGGTAAGTCTCTGTCTAGCTTTTAAAATGAGCAAAGCAAACATCTCATGTTGTGTGCTTACAGTTTTAGACATTTGGTGTGCCAGGAAAATCCACTCTATGATCAGCAAGGGGTCAGGCGCTTTAGGGTCCAACTGAAAAATCAAAGCATAGGGTTGCTTAGCTGGATTCAGAATTATTAAAGAAAAGGGCAACTCAGGGGCCCATCAGGCCGTTTGCAAATTCGAAATAGCATTGGCTACAAGTTGCAGTGCCTGGCAGGCTTCTGGTGTGAGCTGCCGAGGTGACAGGAGATCTGGTTCCCCTTTTAACAGATCAAACAAAGGGCTCAGGTCGGCATTTGAAATTCCTAACAAGGAACAAACCAAATTAATTGAACTCAAAAGTTTTTGAGCATCATGCAAAGTGTGAATGTTTGTTTGAATCTGTAAATGCTGAGAAATACTCTCGGTCCTAATGTGCCAGCCAAAGTATTTCCAAGGGGGTTTGCGCTGGATTTTTTCAGAGGCAACACAAAACCCTGCTTGGGTTACAGCAGCAACAACAAGGGCTAAGGCTTCCTCGACTTCCTGTTTTTCTGTTGCAATAAGAATGTCATCCATGTAATGATATAATAAGGCAGCAGGCATTTTTTGGCAAATGAGGCTGAGGACCCTCCTAACAAGCCACTGGCAAATAGTGGGACTGGTTTTCATGCGCTGGGGAAGGACCACCCAGTGATAGCTTTGCAGGGGTGCTTGCATGTTAGTGCTTGGGACAGAAAAGGAAAATTTAGAAGCATCATCAGGATGCAAAGGAATGACATAAAGCAGTATTTTAAGTCAATGACTGTCAAGTGCCATCTATATTGAGGAATCATGGTGGGGGATGGCAGATCAAACTGTAGTGCTTCCATGTCCTCCATAGCAGCATTGATTTTGCAGATGTCTTGGAGCAAGCACCACTTGCCAGTTAGTTTTTTAACTAGAAACACAGGCAAAATCCAGGGACTATATGCCCCTTCTGAAGTTGTTCTTGGACAAAGTCAGTGAGTGCACACAATTTAGGTAGTGGGAGGGGCCATTGTCACACTCAGAGAGGTGTTTCAGTTTTCCAGGTTAATTTCAGGGTGTCACATGCCACAATGGCCCCTATTAAAAATCAGACTGAATTTTGAGACCACACTGAGAAAGTACATCTCATCCCCATAATACCATGGGCACAGGCAGAACAAACGGCTTTACAGAGGTTATATGACCTTCAGGTCCCGTCACCTTAATTAGATGGTGACTTTGGTAACTGCGACTGTTCCCCCGAATCCCAGTGAGGGCTTGGAGAACCTCTGTGAGGGGCCAAGTGGGTGCTATCTTTTTTGGTTGATAGGACAAGAAGACCCATTCCAAAATGTGCAAAGGATCAAACCATTTTTCACTCCATTGGCCAATGATACCTGTAGGTTGAAAATCTGGATCGGTAATGAAAACAGTGATATCAATGGAGGGATCTACTCGATAAACTTGACAAGCAGAAATAGCTTGTTGAACTTCCTCCAGTGCTCGTCGCGCCTCAGGAGTCCATTTCTGAGGTGAATTCAGATCAGGGTCTCCCATTAAAATGTTAAACAGCAGGAACAATTGTGTCATGATTAGCCCCAAATAAGGATGTAACCAACTGATGGCACCCAGCAATTTCTGGGCATCATTCAGAGTCTTAATAGAATCCGTGAATTGGTCCTCTTAATGTTAAATGGGGGGGGGGTCCCCCCTTTTTTTTTTTTTTTTTTTTTCTTTTTCAGAGGCAATCCCATGTTATCTGCTGCAGCCTTCCCAGCCATCTGCCTCCAGTTGTCCTCAAAATCTCTAAATTGCACAGGTTGGAACATCACTTGACCCATATGTTTAATATCCAAATATCCAATGGAGCAAGCAGGTCAGTGTTTAAAACCCTGATAACTTGCATAACTTCTGAAGAACCAAGCCCATGCATTCTTATATGAAAGCAGTTGGTTCTTGTGAGGGTATTATTTCATTAAAGTTATCACTGGTTATCTATTAGATATGGGGTAAAACACATAAAAACAGATTACAATCAACAAAACTTACCCATTTCTATCATGTCATTGATACAGGGTTTCACAGTATGAGAAAACAAAATAATAATGTCTGATGTCTCTTAGGGAAATAAAATAAATGATCACTGTTTTAAAGTCTGAATAGTTGAATCTCAGGAGAAACTCCATTAGCTGGAAATGTTGATCTTCAACATCACTGAATGTCCTTCTTGGTCCTGGGACAGGTAATAGCTGAAGAATGTCAGTAGGGACATTATACCATGATGATGACATAAGGCTTTTGTTGGCAAATTACTTCTATACAGTTCCAGACACAACTGTGTCTTGGTTATGTTCATGAAGAAAGATCAGAGCAAAATGATACATATAATGAAAAAGAAATTGATAGTAATTAGGAGTTAATCAGATAATATACATAATCAATAACACATATGAAATTAGATAATGATCAAGTATTAAAACACTGAACTGTCATCTCAGAGTCTGCAACAGCTGATAAACCTCAAATCAGTAGAGAATTGGAAAATCATGTCTGGACAATGGCTTTCCAAGCTCACTTTAAAAGTAGGTTCAGCTGTCATATATATAAAGGGTCAAATTGCCAAGCCAAAGTGACTTGAATACTTTTTGTAGAAGCTTGGCTAAAGCCCAAACTCTAATTGGTGGATGTCACTCAACACATTTTTAAAACAAGGCTCTTAAGAATAGAAGTTATGAGTAAAAACCTTAGGGTTAAAAACTAATCAAACCATCTAACAATTGAATCCCTATGAAGTTTCCTTTAGGATAGAGATTCTTCGAACACAGCAAACTGCTGGAATACTTCTGTAAAAATAACTGAGAATTTGAACAATACATGCTTAAAATAAAAACAGAATGATTTTGCTGAAGAAATTACAAAGAGAGTGTGGTAAAGCAGTTGCAATTTTTTGTGATGTAGATTTGAGCATAGGTAAAACCTTAAGTTTCAATTAGCTGCAAATAATCTTGGATATATAAATTTCTAATAATTATAGTAAAAGCAGCTTTGAACTCCTCCAGTGAAAACTGCAAAGATCAACTTTTTTTTTTTTTTTTTTTTTTTTTTTTTTTTTTTTTTTTTTTTAATTCCTGCCAATCGGCGGGGCTCCGGCCACCATGGGGCAATTGGAGCCACCCTGGGGGGAGGGAGTGGAGGTCAGAGCCACCCACAGGAAAGGGGGGACAGAGTGGGGGGCTGAGCCGCTTGCAGGGAAGGGGGGAGGACACCAGGGTGGGGGGGGCTGCCTGGCCGCAGGAAAACCGACTGCACGCTGGGGAGGGATCAAACTTGCTCCAGGGTGTCAGGGGAGCGGGGAAGCCCAACCTTCCCCGCACTGCTGCCACTGCTATTACGCTTGGTTAGTTTGTGTTCAGTTGCCATCCTCCCAAACACCCGTGATGGGAACCTGTGTGCTGGGAGGGGGGGGAAGGAAATGAATCTTTTGTTATACCAAATGTGTTTTTGCCCTCCTTTTCCCAGCATACTGACTTACGCATGCACTATAACCTTATTCTCAGTGGGGATTTATGCTGTATTTCTCCCCATTATTTTACCTCCCACAACCAAAGTCCAGACTTCTCTCCGTGGCTGCACTTTTTCACATGCGCATCCATCCACGTGTGTCCTGGTTTAGGGCAAAATTGGGAGAGAATCTCCAAAGGGGGCCCCTCCAGATAGCTAACCCACATGGCCCCTCCCCTCAACCAGTTTGGGAAGAATTCCTCAGACAGAAGTGGAAAGAACCTGTTTATTTAACAGGCACAGCACCCCCCGAGCACACAAAATAAACAATACCAAATGACACCACTCTTTCACTGCTCTGAAAATGATGACAAATTCAGAAAGTCTCTCTTGGGGGTGGTCGCTCTGTTATCAATCCCTCTGGCACTGGGGCAGCTGCTGCAGGCCACAGGGTGCAAACTCTCGGTGTTTCCAGGTCCCAGTCCGAAGCAGGTTTGAGTAGTTCCAAAAAAAGGAAAGGAGAAACAGTCCAGGAAGAAATTTGGACTGTTTAGCTAAACGAGCTAATGAGCAGAAGCAAGAGCAAGCAGAAGCAAAGCAGAAGCAAGAGCGAGAGAACAAAGCAAAAAGCAAAAGTAAAAAAGCAAAAAAAGCACTACGTACTGCCCTGTCTAAGTGTCCCGCCAGCCATGGGGGAGCAGCTGATAAGAAAACCCAAACAAAACTTTCACTCTTCAGAGCCAGTCTTGCAGGCACAGAACAGAATATCCAGCATAAACAGAACACATGAATGGGGATACAAGCATCATAACGTCACCCTAGGACATTCCACCCCTTATCCCCATATCGGCAACATACTACCACACATCATGCATTTATTCACATAAAACTTCCCTCTGTTGCCCCAAAAATTACAAGCAATACCCATCATGCCCTCATCACATCCCCACACTGGACCACTGAATCCAGGCCCCATACTACAGAGCTGCAGGATTTCACCCCTTTCACTTAACTCACTCAAAGCTCCATCTTCCACTTGCTCAGACCTTCGACACTTACACATTTCCTTCTATCTCATGTCTGTATGGTTTAATGTACAGACAATGGCAGTAACATCCAACGAACAGTGATATTGCATATCATTTTCACCCCACAATCAGATCTCCCTGAGGTACACATCGTGTTGTTCCATCTCTTTGCATTATCCACCATGTGCAACCTGGTCCCTGAGCAAAGACAACCCCACAAATGGGTTTGTCTGTACTCGAGGCAGAATTGATCCACACAGTCTTCCCTAACAAACCTCTGACATTTACCACTGGGACTTCATCTATTATATTCAGGGACTCAGACTGGGCAGGACCTGCTTGGTTGGTGAAACCTTGGGTGTTAACTAACCAGGTGGCCTTTGCTAAATGCTGCTCCCAATTTTTGAAAGATCCCCCACCCAAAGCTTTCAACTGGGTTTTTAGTAGTCCATTGTACCTCTCTACTTTTCCTGCAGCTGGTGCATGGTAGGGGATATGGTACACCCACTCAATGCCATGTTCCCTAGCCCAGGTGTTGATAAGGCTGTTCTTGAAATGAGTCCCATTGTCTGACTCAATCCTCACAGGGGTACCATGCCTCCAAAGGACCTGCTTTTCAAGGCCCAGGATGGTGTTACGGGCAGTAGCATGAGACACAGGGTAGGTTTCCAGCCATCCAGTGGTGGCTTCCACCATGGTCAGCACGTAGCGCTTGCCTTGGCATGTCTGGGGCAGTGTGATGTAGTCAATCTGCCAGGCCTCCCCATACTTGTACTTGGACCACTGCCCACCATACCATAGGGGCTTCACCCACTTGGCCTGTTTGATGGCAGCACACATCCCACAGTCATGGATAACCTGTGAAATACTGTCCATGGTTAAATCCACCCCTCGGTCTCATGCCCACTTATAGGTGGCATCCCTGCCCTGATGGCCTGAGGCATCATGGGCCCATCGAGCTAGGAATAACTCTCCCTTGTGTTCCCAATCTAGGTCAATCTTGGACACCCCTATCTTTGCAGCCTGGTTTACCTGCTCACTGTTTTGGTGCTCCTCATTAGCTCTACTCTTGGGGACATGGGCATCTACATGGCGGACTTTCACAGGTAGCCTCCCTACCCTGGTAGCAGTGTCTTTCCACTCATCAGCAGCCCAAATTGGTTTTCCTCTACGCTGCCAGTTAGCCTCTTTCCACTTTTCCAGCCATCCCCACAGAGCATTGGCTACGATCCATGAATCAGTGTAGAGTTAGAGCTTTGGCCACTTCTCTCTTTCTGCAATGTTTAGGGCCAGTTGAACAGCTTTGAGTTACACAAGTTGACTTGATGCACCTTCTCCTTCAGTGGCCTCTGCGACGTGTCTTGTGGGGCTCCATACGGCTGCTTTCCACTTCCGGTTCATCCCTACAATGCGACAGGAACCATCAGTGAAAAGAGCGTAGCGCGTTTCCTTTGGTGGCAGTTGGTTATATGGAGGAGCCTCTTCAGTCCGTGTCACTGGTTCTTGTTCTTCATCTGTGACACCAAAATTCTCACCTTCGGGCCAATTTGTAATTACCTCCATTATCCCAGGGCGATTCAATCTACCTATACGGGCATGCTGAGTCATAAGAGCAATCCACTTGCTCCATGTAGCACTGGTGGCATGGTGAGTGGAGGGAACCTTGCTTTTGAACATCCACCCCAGCACCGGTAGTCGGGGTGCCAGGAGGAATTGCGCTTCTGTACCAATCACTTCTGAGGTGGCTTGAACACCTTCATAGGCAGCCAAGATTTCTTTCTCTGTGGGAGTGTAGTTGGCTTCAGAGCCTCTGTAGCTTCGACTCCAAAATCCCAGTGGTCGACCCCGAGTCTCCCCAGGCATCTTCTGCCAAAGGCTCCAGGACAAGCCATTGTTCCCGGCTGCAGAGTAGAGCATGTTTTTCACCTCTGGTCCTGTCCTAACTGGGCCAAGGGCCACCGCATGAGCGATCTCCTGCTTAATTTGGGCAAAAGCTTGTTGCTGCTCCGGGCCCCAGTGGAAAGTGTTCTTCTTGCGGGTGACCAGGTAAAGAGGGCTCACAATCTGGCTGTACTCAGGAATATGCATTCTCCAAAAGCCTATGGCACCTAGGACAGCTCGTGTCTCCTTCTTATTGGTTGGTGGAGACATTGCTGTGATCTTGTTGATGACATCTGTAGGAATCTGACACTGTCCATCTTGCCACTTTACTCCTAGGAACTGAATCTCACGAGCTGGTCCCTTTACTTTGCTCTTTTTAATGGCGAAACCAGCTCCCAGGAGGATTTGGATAATTTTCTCTCCTTTCTCAAACACTTCCGTGGCTGTGTTCCCCCACACAATGATGTCATCAATATACTGTAGCTGTTCTGGAGCCTCACCCTTTTCTAGTGCAGCCTGGATCAGTTCAAGGCAGAGGGTAGGACTGTGTTTCCACCCCTGGGGCAGTTGGTTCCAGGTATACTGCACTCCCCTCCACGTGAAGGCAAACTGAGGCCTGCATTCTGCTGCCAGAGGAATGGAGAAAAATGCATTGGCGATGTCTATAGTGGCATACCACTTCGCTGCTTTGGACTCCAGCTCATACTGGACCTCTAACATGTCTGGCACGGCAGTGCTCAGTGGTGGACTCACTTCATTCAATGCATTGTAGTCCACAGTCAATCTCCATTCTCCTTCAGATTTACACACAGGCCACATGGGGCTGTTGAAGAGTGAGTGGCCCTTGCTGACCAGCCCTTGGCTCTCCAGCTCTCGGATCATCTTATGGATGGGGATCACAGCATCTCAAGTAGTTCTATACTGTCAGCGATGCACCATCAAAGTGGCAATTGGTACCTGGTTGGTCTTCCCCCTTCAGAAGTCCTACTGTAGATGGATTTTTTGACAGTCCAGGCAAGGTGTTCAATTGCTGGATGCCCTCTGTCTCTACAGCCGCTATCCCAAATGCCCACCTGAGTCCATTTGGGTCTTTGAAATACCCACTTCAGAGGTAATCTATGCCCAAAATACATGGGGCCTCTGGGGCAGTCACAATAGGGTTTCTTCCACTCATTTCCAGTCAGGCTCACATCAGCTTCCACCAAAGTCAAATCCTGTGATCCCCCTGTCACACCAGCAATAGAAACAGACTCTGTCCCCACATATCTTGATGGGATTAATGTGCACTGTGCACCAGTATCAACTAAAGCTTTATATTCTTGTGGTTCCGATGTGCCAGGCCAATGAATCCACACAGACCAGGAAACATGGTTTTCCCTAGCCTCTACCTACCTAGAGGCAGAGCCCCTCTAAGCCTGGTTATCCTTCTTTCCTTGGACATATGTCTTGGAGATCCCTTCAAGGGGATCAGACATATCATCATCATCATACCTGGCAGTTCGGCTACAGGCAACTGGAGTTGCTTTCCTTCTGGTGGAACTTCCTCTCTGAGCCCTGTCTTCCTTCAATTCATGCACCCATTGCTCCAGAGTAGCAGTACGTTTTCCATCCCATCTCCTCATGTTTTCTCCGCAATCACGCAGGAAGAACCACAGCTCTGTTCGTGAGGTGTACCTTCTCTCTCCATCTGGGGAATGTCTGCACTGGGTACCAGAACCTCTGATCTGTACTGCTGAGATTTGGAGAAGGTCTTCTTTAATCTCCTCTCTGAGCTTCTTGTGATTCTCCTCTATCTTGTCCTCTAATTTCTGCAGACGTGTTTCCACCGCTGCGATTCTGGCATGTTTTGGGCCCTGTACAGCATCTGCATATGCTCGGAGCTTCTTTGCCATATCAAGCATGGTCTCATCCCTCTCATCCCGCTTCATTATGGCTAAAGCAGAAGCATATTCGTGTGGCCCAAGTTGTACAAGTTTTTGCCACATCACAGACGTGCATGTTACCAGGTCTTTATTCCTAGTTGTTATGTCATCTGAGAAGATAATCCCTGCCACTGCCATTTCTCTCAGATGTTGGATCCCTTGTTCTATGGTCTTCCACTGGGTTTGCTGCATATAAAGATCATCTGCACACAGGTATCTTTGTGCAACACTTTCCAAGACCCGTGCCCAGAGGCTCTGAGGGTTAGCCCCCCTCATCATTCCTTGGTCGATGACAGGATCATGTGACAGGGATCCCAAATGCCTCGCTTCAGTGCCATACAGAATTGTAGCCTCGCCTGCAGAATCCCAGAGACGGACTAACCAACTAATTATAGATTCATCAGATCGTCGAGTGTAATCCTTCCTTAGGCCATGAAGGTCCTTCAGGGCAAAGGACTCAGTATTGGCTTCTGATCTTGCACCTGCTGCTTTGACTCCAGATTTTATGTCAGGAAGCGTTGAGGGTCCTTCTCCTGCATCATCATCATCATCATCCACTGGTCAATCGGTCTTGTCTGTGCACTTTCCACTTCTAGTGCTAGTAGCAACAGCCATTGGTTGAGGCTTATTGTCTGGTTTAGCTGCTGGCTTAGGCTCACTATCTGGTTTGGCTGCTGGCTTTGAGCCTGGGGTGTTGGCTGTAGCTTGAGTGACTGGGGTAGCTGCTGATTTATCTCCCTGCCCCCCTTCCTGTGTCTGCTGCCCTAGAGTATCTAGCAGTGTGCAATAAGCATATGCCAGGGCCCAGCTCACTGCAATGATCTTTTTCTCCTTAGGGTCATCATGGTAGTTCTCTTTCAGGCATTTCCCCACCTCGGCTGGGTTCTGAATTTGTTCATGTGGAAAGTCCCAGACTATAGGGTCAGAGAATTCCTTAAGGATTTGGCCCATATCCTCCCATGTCCCACACCACTCAAGATTTTCCATGCCTGGGTCTACTCCTGGGCCAGGGGTCTCATCAGCCTGTCTAGAAATCTCAGCCCTCATTCTAGAGAAGCTGCAGACTGTATAGAGGAAGCTTACCAGATTAAATATCAGAAAGATGGTCTCTTTAACATTCAGGGGAAACTGAACATTCTCCAATAGTGATGTAACAGATTCAGAGGAGAAGAAGGAAAGAAAAGGCTGAAAAGCCTCATCCCCTGCTCCTCCTCTAACAAGCTGGGTGCATAACCATAGCCATGAACCATTCATACCTGGAACAGACCCCAGCACCTTTATAAACTTCTTACAAATCATTGCCACCAAGCCCAGCAGGATAGCTATTCTGGTCACTGCCCCTCTGCTGTAAGAACTACATATTAGGGACAATAGTAGAGCTATTTCTGGATAAGAAAATAAACCTAGGGACCATATAGGTGTTAAGATCTTATTAAGATTTCAAGAAAACCTAGGGATCAGAAATGTATGCAAGCCTTCACCCCAAGAGACATTATGAATTCAAAAAACATGGCTATTAACTGCTTTATACCAACACAGAGTAATGGCAACCAAAATGCACTCAAAACAGGATTTTTTTCAACTTTCTCTCAAGCCCCATGCATTGGGCACCAAATTTTGTCCTGGTGTAAGGCAAATTTGGGAGAAAACTTCCAAAAGGGGGCCCCTCCAGAAAGCAAACCCACACGGCCCCTCCCCCCAACTGGTTTGGGAAAGATTCCTCAGAGACAAGTGGAAAGAACCTGTTCATTTAACAGGAAAAACACGGCCCAGCACACAAAATGAACAATACCGAATGACATCACTCTTTCACCACTCTGAAAATGATGACAAATTCAGAAAGTCTCTCTTGGGGGTGGTTGCTCTGTTATCAATCCCTCCAGGGCTGAGGGTAGCTGCTGCAGGCCACAGGGTGCAAACTCTTGGTGTTCCCAGGTCCCAGTCTGAAGCAGGTTTGAGTAGTTCCAAAAAAGGGAAAGGAAAAACAGTCCAGGGAAAAATTTGGACTGCTTAGCTGAACTAACTAATGAGCAGAAGCAAGAGCAAGAGCAAAGCAGGAGCAAAGCAGAAGCAAGAGCAAAGCGAAAAGCAAAGCAAAAAGCAAAAAAAGCACTACGTACTGCCCCGTCTAAGTGTCCTGCCAGCCATGGGGGAGCAGCTGATAAGAAAACCCAAACAAAACTTTCACTCTTCAGAGCCAGTCTTGAAGGCACAGAACAGAATATCCAGCATAAACAGAACACATGAATGGGGATACAAGCATCATAACGTCACCCTAGGACACCAGGTGAGTGCTGGGTTGGTAGGTTGAATATTTGTGTTGGGTATTTCCCCTCTGGTAATTGCCAGATTTGCATTGGAAGACCTTCAGAGAGGACACACCTGACAAGGAAATACATCTGAAATCTCCTAATAGCACTTTATAGTTCTTACAGATAAACAAATGAGGACTTTTCTTCCCTAGATCCTGTTGAGGTAGTCAGCAGCTTGAAGCAGGTAGATTTCTACCTATGCATAAATGACAAGTATTCCCGAGGCCCAAGAGAGGGAGACCATTTGCTACAAGTCCATTGAGAGTTTATGAGCAAAAAAGGAATAAATATTCAACGCAGAGTTTTCCCAGGTGTTACTGACATGATGGTCTTTTACATCAATTTAAAATTAGAGAAAAAAATCAGATTGCTGATTATTATGTTTTGCTTTAATCTTATGAAGGTTTATATATGACTGAATGGTCCAGCCCAGAGGGTGGTGGTAAATGCTGTTAAAGCCATTTGGTGGCCAGTCACAAGTGGTGATCACCAGGGTTCAGTTTTGGGGCAAGTCCTGTTTAATATCTTTAACAATGATCTGAGTGAGGGGATCAAGTGCACCTTCAGTAAATTTGTAGACAACACCAAGTTGGGTGTGAGTGTTGATCTGCTGGAGGGTAGGAAACTCTGGAGGAGGATCTGGACAGACTAGATCTATGGGCTTAGGCCAATTGCATGAGGTTCAACAAGGCCAAGTGCCAAGTTATGCACTTGGGTCACAACAACCCCCTGTAGTGCTTCTGGCCTGGGAAAGAGTGGCTGGAAAGCTGCCCAGAGGAAAAGGAACTGGGAGTGCTGGTTGACAGCAGCTGAACATGAACCAGCAGTGTGTCCAGGTGGCCAAGAAGGCCAATGGCATCCTGGCTTGTATTAGTAATAGTGTGGCCAGCAGGACCGGGGGAGTGATTGTCCCTCTATACTTGGCAGTGGTGAGGCCACACCTTGAGTACTGTGTTCAGTTCTGGGCCACACTATTGCTAGTACAAGCCACTCACTCCAGGAAAGACATTGAGGTGTTGGAGTGTGTCCAGAGAAGGGCAACAGAGCTGGTGAAGGGTCTAGAGAGTATGTTCTATGAGAAGTGGCTGAGGGTACTAGGGTTGTTCAGTCTGGAGCAAAGGAGGCTCGGGGTGACCTTATTTCCATCTACAACTACCTGAAGGAGGTTGTAGTGAGGTGTAGGTCGACCTCTTCCCCCAGGTAACCAGAGATAAGACAAGGAGGAAATGGCCTCAAGTTGCATCAGGGAAGGTTCAGGTTGGATATTAGGAAAAATTTATTCACTCAAAGAGTGGTTAAGCATTGGAACAGGCTGCCCAGGGAGATGGTAGAGTCACCATCCCTGGAGGTATTCAAAAAACAAGTGGACATGATGTTCGTGGTATGATTTAGTGGGCATGATGGTATTAGGTCAAAGCTTTGAGTTGATGATCTTACAGGTTTTTTTCAACCTTAATGATTCTATGATTCTTTTAAACACCAGTGACTTGTTTATTTTACTTTGAATTATCATGTAAGGGAAACCTACTTTTCATTTCCAGGGCAAGCCTTAAATCTCAGTATGTTGTTTAATAAAATATTTTTCTGTTACTAAGAAGATAGCATTGCTAAGAAAAATCGATATTTTAGTTTCTCTCTCTTTGCTAAAGCAGTGGACTAGGGAATGAGATACATGAACAGAAGTCTCAGCTCTGCCAGAGAGTTTATGGGTGGTATTGGTTGGATTTAAAAGGACATAACTTTGCATATCCCAAAGTCATGTCATATCTGAGACAGTGACTCAGGGTCTTTCTTAGAGAACTCTCTTGAAATGCGGTTCTATTAGCTATAGATGGAGTCTGGAATCAGTAGACACTTGCATGTCTAAGCTAAATAAAATAAATCCTTCTCTTTATAGTCTGATCCTTTTCTAGATTGTCTGTGTTAAATTGGTGTAAAAATCTTTCCTTTTTACTCATCTTTCTGGAACCCCCTCAGGGCTTCTCTGGTTCTGCATGTGCTGCCTAGTGCAATAATGCCCTGATACAGTTACAGACCATGAGGTCTTACTTGCATTTTAGGTCATCATCATCAAGTTTTAAGTCACTACTTTACTGGGAGTTTGTTACATGTAGTAAATGTATATCGTACATGTATACTATACATGTACTGTATGCAGTGCTGAAAGAACAAAGCCTGAACATCAGTTTCATTGAGGATCATGCCTGAAATGTAAATTATAAAGCGAATGTGAACATCTAATAAGAATCTAGACATTAACATGTGTCCTGGTTCTGACCAGGATGGGGTTATTTTTTGCAGTAGCCAGGAGGGGATATGGCTAGGACTTGGATGTTATTCTATACCATCTCATGTCATTGCCAGGGGCTACCTCTGGGACTCTATTAATAATTGCACCCAGCCTCTGAGAAGAACAGGGGAGGATGATTTTCCCCAGCTTTTCATGCCCTTTTTCTCCTTCAGGCCTGGTACAACAGCTCTTAAGAATTTTGAATTTTCTTTGAATGTTAAGGAAAGCATGTTCTTCTTGCTAAATCTGCCAGGTCTCCTCAGTAAGATCCACACCATGTTATAGTGTCAGAACAGAGATTTCTAGGATGGTCAGTCAGAGATCTGCCCCAAAGGTAGATAGCCATGAGTGGCATGAAATGTGGGAGGACATGGGCTAGTATTTGGAGGACTTCTTTCCTCCAATGCTTTGGAATTTCACTCCTGAACAATGACAGGGCACTGTTAAAGTGATAAAATATGTGAAAAAAAATTGCAGTGGCAACTCCAGATAGGCACTAAATTATGCAACATACTGGGACCTGGCTACTAGTTCTCACACACTGCTTGTTACTAGACAGCATCCTCAGGGAGAGGAGGAGGGAGTACAGACCAACAGGCACCATGTCCACTCAAACTGCAGCTGAACCAGAGGAACAACCTGTGCCAGTAGCAGTCACCCCTACACAGAACAAGAAATCCAAATCCAAGATCAAATCAGTTCACTTAGGGAGGGATGAAGAGGAAGCAGGGCCCTCAGAAGAGGAGGAAGAGGCAGGGACAGAGATAATCACCCAATCCCTATCCCCAGGTGAGCTGCAAGATATTCAAAAAGATTTCAGCTGCCAGTTGAATGAGCCCCTGGTGACCTGGCTGTTGCCTTCTTGTGAAGGCCGCAATGACCTGGTATCGGAGTCCAGCACTGCGATCTTCTCCTTGGGATCCTTCGTGGCCAATAACGGACGCTGACACCAATGTGGTGGACGGTTAAAGGCCTTTATTGAGGGGTCTCGAGGGTATTTATGGACTAAGGGGCTTCTCTACGTCAGACGGGGGTCTGGCTATACTTTCTAGGGTTAGTATGGAGTGGAAAGTTACTGGCATGCATAGGTTAGGGGGGCTACACGTCTGGCTACATTCCAAGGGTGATCCTTATCTATGGGGAGAGGGGCAGAAGGATTCCTGTAATTTTCCGTCACAGCCCGAAATCTTCCGAACGCCTGTCCCTATGCCTACTACACTTCCCCCCCCTCTTTCACAAATGAACGAGGTAGTCTTATACATAGGTACTGAAATGAGGTAGGAGGTTGAGATCTGACTAGGGAAAAGGGTCTTGGGAAACCTGAGTAAGTTTCTGCCAGGCAAGTCTCTCGTGACTGGCAGTGTTCTCTGTTGAATTCACAGTAACTGTTGCTGTCCCACGAACAGGATGTTAGTCCATTCTAGTCGGGCCTGAACGAATGAGACTAGCTTGTTCAGCAGGCATGGCCCGAAGGTAATAGCTAAAAGCAGCATTGCCACTGGACCTATTAGGGTAGAAATTAGGGTGGTTAACCATGGTGATTGATTGAACCAGGATTCAAACCAGCCCTGTTGGGCTTCCCTGTCTTTCTGTCTCTGAGCCAGTCTGTTTCGGAGTTCTGCCATGGAGTCTCTAACGACTCCTGTGTGGTCAGCGTAGAAACAACGTTCTTCTTTCAAGGCGGCACACAGGCCCCCTTGCTGCATGAACAGGAGATCCAGTCCTCGCCTGTTCTGCAGGACCACTTCTGAGAGCGAGGAGACTGACTTTTCTAGAAAGGAAATGGATTTTTCGATCCTCTGCAGGTCCTCATCGATGGTCATCTGCAGCTGAGACAGTCCTTGGTGTTGAGTTGCTAGGGCTGAGACACCTGTTGCTGTTCCTAGGCCGAGCAGCATTGCGATAGTTATACCTGTTAGTATTTCTCTCTTGTGGAGCCGGCTGTTTTCCTCGAAAAGGTGGTGCACCTCTTCGTCTGAGTGGTACAGGACTCTAGGGATGATCAGAACTTGAACACAAAAGTCGTTAGAGTTATCGAATTTGGCAAGAGACACGCAGGGACTCACTCCAGATCTCTGGCAAACCCACATCCCAGATGCGGATGGGACTACCCACTTATTATTCTTCCTGTCAGGCTCAACTACTTCGGTGCAGACGTCGCCTTTCCGCTTAGCTAGGGTTGCATTGCCAAAGCATCTGCCCTGACCTGTGACTTGACTCAGGGTAATTCCCTTGCGGGGTGTGTCCCATCTGCACTGGCGAGGGGCATCGGCTGTGGAATAGCTGAAGGGGGTATCTAAAGCGATTCCTTCGTAAAAGGGGGGTTTAACATCATAGCAAAGCCAGCAGGAGTCGGTTAGGTTAGGGTTAGATTCATTCAGGGATAGAAAGGTAGCTTCTAACATGCGAAGGATTGGGTCCGGGTCCGACCTGGCTGAGCGGCCTATCTGGAAGGCTTCCTCATCGCCAGTCGGGACCTCGCTGACCCTTGTGGGCAAGGGTTTGGGGTAGGTCATGTTTCTCCCTTTCTGTGTGCTTTTGATTACTTTGTTGGGCCCAACTGCTCTAGATGCTGACGGTTGGAGTCTGATAATTCGCACATTCACCCATTTTCCTGACCCTTGAAGGACTACTGTCCACGTTTTGCCTACGGCCCAGCTAGGGTGATTTGGCTGCAAGACTGTCATGTTATAGTGAGTGCATTTCCGGAATTTGGGGACTTTATGGTGGTTTCGATAGAAACTTCCCTGAAGGAAGACGGGTGTTTTGCAACCTGCGGGTGCCCAGGTGAACTGCAGGAATCTGTCGGGCTCTTGTGGGTCCCACCCAGGTCCTGATGGCTTGATATCCCGGTTGATCTTTACCTTGGGAGGAGTCACGTAGGAACTCGTGATTCCCACTCCTAGGAAGGTCACGCAGGGTCCTCTCTTGACCTTTGCGCTTGCGATCTCAAAGCCGTTGGCCCGGAGGGTTTCTGTGATTGTAGACACCAGGTGGTCCACCTGGCTCGTCGATGGTGCAGCGACTAGGATGTCGTCCATGTATTGGATGATGGTTGCGGCAGGGTAGGAATGTCGGACCGGCATCAGTGCTCTGTCCACGGTGATCTGGCAGATAACAGGACTGTCCACTAGGCCCTGTGGAAGCACCCTCCACTGGAAACGGAGGTTAGGCCGATTACCGTTCGGAAATGCCACGGAAAAGGCAAAGCGTTCTCTGTCGTCCGGATGCAGGGGTATCGAGAAGAAACAGTCTTTGATGTCCAGCACTGCGCACGGCTGTCCTTCAGGGATAGCTGAATTCATGGGTAGCAGTGTCTGGACCGGGCCCATGGGTCGAATCGTCTTGTTCACTTCTCTCAGGTTGTGGACGAGACGATAACCCTCTCCGGACCTTTTGGGGATTACAAACACAGGGGTGTTCCACGGACTGGTGGAGGGTTCTATGTGACCCTTTTGCAGTTCGCGGTTGACCAGTTCCAGCAAAGCTGCCACTCGAGGCTCTGACAAAGGCCACTGCTCCCTCCAAATAGGATCTGACGATTTCCAAGTCAATTTGATTGGCAGCTGAGGATGTACAGCAGTGGCCCCTATGATAAATTTGTAATCTTGACTCCTAGCATAGCAAGGACGTCCCTCCCTATTAGTGGCGGAGAGTTTTGCAAAATGTAGGGGTAAATTGCTACTGTCTGTTCTGGTCCCTTGTTTGTGTGAAGTGTTATAGCCACCAACTGGGTGCTTTTCCACGCCCGGGTTTGTCCCCCCACCCCGTTCACTGGAGGGACTTCCTTAAACTGCCAATGTCTGGGCCAATGCGATTGGGGGAGAATCGTGCAGTCTGATCCCGTGTCTACCCAAAACTGAAGTCCTATGATGTGGGGGTCCCGACTGCCATAGAGGCGGCATGTCCCCCACACCCTCGGGGGTTCCTTCCCTATTTTCATGGCCAGGGCCACACAGGGGTCCCGGTTTGGGGCGTTCCCTGCTGGTCCTGTAATGCTTGCTTGGCTTGTGATGATGGGTGGTGTGAGGGCACGGTTGGTGGTACTGCATAGCTCTGCCATTGTATCGCTGGCGGGGGTGTGATACTGACTGTCTCCTGTGGGAGCATAGGGTATGAAGGTCCCCTGCTCCACTGTGGGTTGACATAGATGGGCCGCCTCGCATCCATAGCGGGAGGGGGCCGAATGTGGCCCGCACGCCCCCCCCCTCTCCCGTTTCCCCGGGGCCGGGATCTACAGTCCCTAGCGAGGTGACCTCTCTTCCCACAGTTCCAGCAGGTCCCTTTGGGGCGCTGCTGGGGCGAGGGTGTCGCCTGAGGAAGCTGTGCTGGCTGGGGGCAGCTGGCCGCGACATGACCTGACTGGCCACATTTAAAGCAGGCCATCGCACTGGTTAGGGTGTGGACGGCTGCTTGGAGTGGGGTCAGCTGTTCTTCCCTCACAACATGCTTAATCATGTCAGCCAGGCTGGCCCCGGCTGGCAGGGAACGCAATATATCTTTGGTTACGGTGTTACATTGCTGCCGAAGGCAGTCGGTTATCACCGGACCTTTAGCAACAGCGGGTAAGTTAGAAGAGTCCACCGCAGCCTGAAGGCGGTCAACAAATTGTGTAAAGCCTTCACCCTCCCCCTGTTTGATGGTCGACCATGGTGTCGGTCTGTCCACAACCCTGGATGCGGCGCGTATAGCTTCTCTGGCCGCCCGGGAAGTCGCCCTGACTTCCTCTGTCCGAAGCTGCGCAGCTTGTTGCTGGGGTGTGGCTACTTCGTCATGCTTCCCCAACAACCTAGATAAACTCGACCCGTGGAGTGGCTGCCCTTCCCCCGCTGCCTGAGTGAGCATGGCCGTACATCGGTCTGTCCATTCCTGTTTAAATATTATCAAACCCGCCCCATCAAAAAGCATACGGCTTATTTGCACTATATCAAAAGGGAGTAAATCATCATTGCTAAAAAGACCGTCCACGAGAGTGGAAACTACTCCTGAGTTAATTCCCTTTTCCGAAATAGCTTTTACTATTGTTTGAACGTCTTTGGAATTAACGGGAGTATACGTTCTTTGCTGGTTCCCCTGGGGTCCTGTAATTCTCACCGGGAAGGCATGCACCGATGCTGCGGGTGCCCATCCCGCGCATTCGATTTTGATTTTACCCCAGTCGGTGAGTTCGTATTGGGGCTGGTTCCCGACTGTGTTAAAGGTTTCATTCGGTTTCGTCCGAAACCGCATTGATTCAGTTTTCTCTGCTTCCGAGTCGCTGCTGGACTCGGTGGGCTCTGTAGAGCAATCCGAGGACCTGTGGCTCTCTTCAGAGTCGGAAGTCGACTGCCAGTGAACTTCCGGTCTCTGCTGCCGTTTTGTTCGGCTTCGGCCCCGCTCCTCCCCTCGGGGGCGGTGCCGGTGCCGCCCCCTGGGCTCGTCCCGCCTCCCGCAGGGAGGGATCTCTCCCATATATGGTGGCATCAGTGGGCGCGGCTCCCGAGCGAGTGCCCGCCCTCTGCCGCACCCCCACGCATGCGCGTCTGCTGGGATCCACAGCTCCCGGCTGGGCATGGGCTCAGCGCTGGTTTCCCGCGCATGCGTGTTCGCGGCTGGCCGTGCCTCCGGGTTCTTCCCGCCGCGGGCCGGCGGGCTCCGCCCCTCCTCCCGGCCACCCGCGCCATATTCAAACGGGTAGGGCGGCGGATCCCCTCCGCCGCTCGCCCGCGCGCCAGCCCTCTCAATATTTCGGGCTTCTGCCGCCAACCCCTCCCAAAAGGACCGTGCGAGTCCCTCCGCTTCTTGCGCTAAGTCGGCTATCGGCGGGGAAGGGATGGGCGAGGGGTCCACGGGCACCCCGGGGGGCTCCGGAGGTGGTCTGGGCCCCGGCGGGTCCCCCGAAGGGGTCCGCGGGTCCCCCGGGGGCTCCGGGGGCTCTGGGCTCGGGGAGGGATGGGATGCGCCCGGCCCCCGCGTTTCCCCGTTTTTAATCGGGTCGCCACCGGGGGGGGTTCGCGTTATCGCCCCCTCCCCCCGCTGCGGCGTGATTAACAGACAGGAGCGCGCAGTGTTCCACGCCTCCTGTTCTTCTAATGCTTTGCGTAGGGCGGCTTCTGCCTTCCCCCACGCTTTCAGGCTTTTGCTGCTGCCTGTGGCTTTTGTGTCCTCTGCTAACGCGACAGTACATTTCTGCCACACCTCAGAGTGTAATATATCTATGGGTCGAGCAATGACCCCAAGCTCCAAGAGTCTCGTCAATGCGAGATTAAAATTCTTGAGCTCACATTTGATTCCCCATTGCATATGTATCAAACTTACGACCTTCGCTATTGCTTCCATACGAATCGCGATTCTTTGGGGCGTCCCCCTGTTTCGCCACAGTCGTTCCCGCGCTGTGGACGCTGTCCCCTGGCCAGGAGTATCCCCGTCGCCCGGACTCGTCGCTCCCGGGTTTCGGCACCACTATGTTGCCTTCTTGTGAAGGCCGCGATGACCTGGTATTGGAGTCCAGCACTGCGATCTTCTCCTTGGGATCCTTCGTGGCCAATAACGGACGCTGACACCAATGTGGTGGACGGTTAAAGGCCTTTATTGAGGGGTCTCGAGGGTATTTATGGACTAAGGGGCTTCTCTACGTCAGACGGGGGTCTGGCTATACTTTCTAGGGTTAGTATGGAGTGGAAAGTTACTGGCATGCATAGGTTAGGGGGGCTACACGTCTGGCTACATTCCAAGGGTGATCCTTATCTATGGGGAGAGGGGCAGAAGGATTCCTGTAATTTTCCGTCACAGCCCGAAATCTTCCGAACGCCTGTCCCTATGCCTACTACACCTGGCTGCTTCAATTCTGGGATATCAAAGCCAACAATATGAAATTAGATGGTGGTAAAGCCTAACAACTGGGATCTCTATTCTGGAATGTAGGCACTGACAAGGGCATTGGGAAGTAGACAAAAACTCTCAGCCTTTGGAGGTGATTCCTTGTCTTGGTTTGAAAGACAGGTGTCTACTAAGGAAGGCAGGAGCCTCCTTAGGACTGGAAAATGTAATCATCTTCCCCCCCGAATTATTATAATTTTGAAATTAAGGGCCTCTCAGGCAAAGATATGTGGATAGGAATAACAGTTCTTTACTAGTATGTATAATAAAGAGTCCTGGTTTGAGAGGAAGTGAGTTTTTTGGGATGCTGTGGTCAAACCAATAGGTGCTCAGATTTGAATATTGGCACCTGGTGTGGCCACTGAGGACATGGATACGCCTCTGAGAACACAAGGGGTTAAAAGCAGAGAACTCCCAGGGGGAAGCTCTCTTGGGTTCCGTCGGTGAAAGAGGTCAGACCTCCCCTGCCTGGCTGCAGGCTGGGCGGGGCAGGGGAAGCCATGCGGCTGGGTGAGGTAGGCCAGGCCTTGGACAGAGAGGGGAGGTGAAGGCCCTTGCAGGATAGAAGGGTGGAGGAACATTGGAGACTCATCGGGCAGCCCCCCACCAGAGAGAGAGATAGAGCGAGCCTGTGCCTGTGCTTGTGCCACCTTGAAATTCGATATCATGTGCAGGCAGCACAGCCGGCCAGGAAGGAGAAGGGAGGGGCAGCGAGACGGTGCCCGGTAGGGCCGCATGGGAGTTCTGGAAAGGCAGAGCCTGATATTTTAACCCTTTTCTTGCATGATGGAGACCTTACAAATGTTGATCCTCCTGGAGCTGAATGAGAAGAGAGATAGGAATGAATAGCAGGAAATGGGCCAGTGTGATGCAAGTTTGTGCAAGTGAAAGATGTCCGAGAGAAGTTGAGAAGAATTCCAGGTGACAGGAGATGATGGAGTGGCCTTTGGCTGGACTTTTCTTGTATAGCCATGGACAGAACCATTTTTCCTGTGACACAGAGACTGCATTTAGGAGGCGGCAATGGCTCGGAGCCAAGAGAGTTCAGTGTTGTTATGTGAAGGAGTGCGTGAATAGAGACGACGGGTGAGGAGGGTGGTGGTGCCCTTGATCTTCAATGAAGAAGAAGAAGATCTCTGTTCTTGAGACCCCTCAGCCCCAGGGGGTGAAATTTGGGGGGGAACAGGTGTCCTGAAAGTGAGAGACTGTGCTCTTTTTGGAACTGGGAAAAGCACCCTTAAAAGGAAAACCCTAGAAGCAGCTCTGGTCCATGTGGAGTGGTGAGAGCACTGGACATGGAAGGAAGACATCACGATGGCAAATGTTCTCCGGGCAGTGCCACATGTGACATGGAAACACAAGAGGTCTCAACTGTGTTTCCAGGGGAAGCCTATAAGACAAGAGGGACTCTTCTCTTCTTGTTGAACTGAGATTTGATTATCTGAAGGGTGGTGATGGACTGAGAGCTAGTGATCTGAGGGATGGTAACTGAATTGAGAATCCAAGGTTTTGTCTTACTGTGATGTATTGGGAATTTGGTGGGGGGAGGAGGAATGTTTGGAGGGTTTTCATCCTGAGTTCTGTGTGTTTCTTTTATATATTGTAAGTTAATAAAGTTTTTTTTCCTTCTATTCCTAAGTTGGAGCCTGCTTTGCTCTATTCCTGGTCACATCTCACAGTAGACACCAGGGAGAATGTATTTTCATGGGGGCACTGGCATTGCGCCAGCATCAAACCATGACAAACAAGAACAACTACAGCATTAAGAACAAAAAGAACCACAAACCCAATAACAGCTTTCTTGGCTGCAGGCACTTCACCCTTTGGTGTAGTGATGGTCACAGCCAGCAAGGGCGCTGGTGGCTCCTGGTGGGCAGGACAGGTGTGATGATTCCCTCACAGCTGCAGGGGGTGCTGTGGCATGAGCTCTGGGAGCATGGGGCAATGGCGGCTCAACCAAGATGGGAAGGGATGGAAGATAGGCTTTCTTCACAAACCCCCTGGGGTAGCTGATCCCAGTGCCCCAGCAGGACTCTCAGAAGCAGCAAGCTAGAACAGCAGGATGTCTCGGCGGGCAGGAGATGCGGGGTTACAGTACAGCAAAAACTCAGAGCAGTCCCGAAGAAACGGCGGGGGTGGGGCAGCAGTGGCCCAGCTCCCAGCAGGGCAGGGAGAGGTGATCTCAGGATCCCAGGCACCCAAGCAGGGTCCCTTTCTTTTTGTGGGGTAGGTGTTAATAAGGTCCCAATTCAGTGGCTGCTCTTATGAGCAAAGGCTCACCCCATGGCAGAAAAAGCAGCTCTGGGCTGGGCTCCGGTGGCAGCAGCAAATTCCCTTCCCCAAGCAGCAGCTCTGACTTTTCTCCTCTGAAGCCAAGAGAGAAAGAGAGCCAGCAGCTGCCCCAGCCCCATCTTTTATCAGCCCAATTCTCTCAGCAGCTCTAACCCCTAGGATAGCAACTCCCAGATAAGAGAAGTGCAACCAGATGCCCTCCTCCCCTGAGCTTGGCCACTTCTTTTGTTTTTCTTAAGTACCTAGTCGTTAGTGTTTCCTAGCAACTTATGGGAAAAAATTCTATAAGTAAAAACGAACAAAAGGAAAGAAACCTAACCCCCAACACTCCTGTCAAGTGTGAGGGAAAGGTATTATCTCAAGGATGATCTAGTAGTGCACCCAAGCAGGTGGAATGCCATGGAGAAAGGTATCCAGTACCTGAGAAAATTAGGTATGCTGGAGGTAATCTATAGGGATTCGAATACCGAGCAGTCCCCTGTAGATCCAGATGAGGTCCAGTGTACACAATCCATGTGACAGAAGTTTGTACGGAGCGTGTCATCATTTTTAGCCCGCTCATTAGCATTAATGTCAATGAAAGAAGAACAAGCAGTGCTTCAGCTGACTACCTGACTCCAGCAATATGATGAGCACCCTTTTTCCTCCCTACCAACCTGCACCTCACCTCACTGGTGATGAGCCGAATGAAACAGGGGATTAAACAAGGAAGAAATATCAGACCAGCTGTAGCGCATAAAAGGAAGAAGCCTAACTTTTTCCACCATCCTATTCCCAATACATTATCCCATCAGCTAGTATTTAGCACTGATTCCCACTTTTGAACTGGCACATGGGTGATTTTTCTGATATCATTGACTATATCTAGGACAGCATCCCCATTGTAATCTATTTTTAAACAACAATCTGATGCATTTAATTTTCCACAAACACACCCTTCTTCAGCTAATAGATAGTCCAAAGCCAACCTATTTTGATACATGACTGCTCTTCTTTGGGTTTGTTGCCTTGATATTTATTCCATTGCCCGACCAGTTTTGTCCGTTATTATCTCTACAGCGGCTTGGAGTCTTATAATACAATTTAGCATTTAAATTGAGGTCCGATATCCCCAATTCCCATCTTGCGCCCAAGTGGCTGGCCCATACGTTTCCAATATGCATTCAGGGGGCCATTCCTCATCTCCCCATTTTTGGAATCCTTCAATCAAATCTCTTTTGTTTTTCTTTAGGTCCTCATAAACTGGTATCCCTAATTGATCCCCATCAGGTCCTGGTAAAAGAAAAAATCCTGGCTGTATGATTCCCAGAGTGCAGCTCCCTTTCCACTGAGAGGGGAGTTTTGGGTATGCTCTTTTTCCACATATCCAAAATAAGCCATCTGGAGCTTTCCAATAGTCAAATTTTTGTTGATCTATATTCTCCCAAAATTTGGAAAGTTCTGGGATGCCAGAGTAAGGATTCTTGCCTGTATCATTACATTGAAAAAATCTGATTTTATTATCATACTTACAATTTCCTTTTTTTGTTTTTCTCTGGGTCCAGTACATGGTTGGTTCTTCTGGGATCCAACATACAGAAGTTCCATTACTAACCTTATATCTTTTACAGGGAGTTTTTCCTACTTCATGAAGGAACTTTTTCCCAGTGCACCAAAGACATTTTTCCCCTCTCACTATTGAACTTAAAATCCACCCTTCTGTTTGGTTTTCTCCACTTATACTTGTTTGGTTCCACTTAAGGATCTCAATTGGGCCTAAGCTGCTGCCTTTCCATGGCCATTCTTCTGACATCAAAGCCCCTCCACAGACCAAACAATTGGTTAAGTTCCCTACTTATTCTTTCCCCCCATTCCACAAACTGGTTTTTACCCATCCTTGAGATATCTATTTCTTTTTCTAATTACTGTACAAGTTTTGTATACAAATTGTCAAGTGAGATTGGCAAAGGTTTAGGTGGTTGTGCTGGATTAGCCTTTTTGTTTATCAATTTATCTTTTACCAAATCTTGTGCTTTGTTCCCAACATCGTATGTGAAATAAATCCATCTCACCCCTTTTGGGCATTGACTTCCCATTCTGTTGCCACTTGTTCCTAAGTTCTCTGCAGTCCAGTACTTTTTCCCATTGTGCATGCAATTGCCTAATTTGGATGGGTTATAACAGTGACTGTTGATATGAGTGTGAGAAATAAAAAAGGAACCTCGGTATCTTTCCATATACAGCTTTTGGTAACACCTGTGGCATGGCTTTGTCGATATCCCAAAAGGGAAAAGACAAAATATGAGTGACAGAAAAAGGAATAACAGAGGTCCAGTATGGCTTATACTCCCACTTCCCATGCCTATGTGGTTGCAACTCACAGCAGGTGCATATGATCTTCTTGGTGGCGAATACAGAGGCCAATCCAGTCTTGCCCTCTTTTCCCCTGTCACTACCTTTTTACTAATTTCTAGGCCAATCATTTTTTGACAATCCTTAACTGTGGTTTCCCACCATTCCTCAGGTATCTCCCATTCAACAGGCACTAATAATTCCCATCCACAAAACAAAGTTATTATTTCAGTTGCTTTGAGTTCTACCTGGATAGAGGATAGATTTGGCACTCGACACTTCCTGCAACAAGGGTGTCGATTGTGTGAACTACAATACCAATTTTTCCCACAATTTAAACATTTACATTTAACCCAGCTAGCATGCCCGGTATTTGGGGAATCAAACGGGGTATTTGATATGGCACTGATGGAAGTTGCAACTCCTCCTCCTCTTTGTATAAATCACAGGCTAAGGCCAGAATACAAGAGTTCTCTGTCCGAAACAGTCCTGATCCTCCTGTTTGGAGTGGAAGCATTCCGCCCCAAGGAGGGTATCGGAGGCGTCTCAGAGCATCTTCAGGCGGTACTTGAAACCACTGATATAAGCTCAGTCTTATTTCCCAATTAGGCGTGATCCTGTGTACGTTTCCTAGGTCATTTGGGTCTTCCCAGTTCATTACCACCCATTCCCCATTTAAGAGTCAATTTGCTATCACCCAGGTTAGATGTTTTCGTCCACTCCTTGGGTTCTTCTACAGGTCCTTTGATTCTGCTGGTGTGGATCCACCCTCGTTCCCTGGTCTGGATTGCAGCCTCGGTCCACAGCAATACCTGAAAAGGACCTTCCCATTGTGGAGTTAAAGATTGTTCTTTCCAAGTTTTTACTAGTATCCACTCCCTTGGATGAATATTATGGATTTTAAAGTCTAAAGGTATGGTTTGAGGGATTATCCCTTTTAACTGCAAGTTTTCAAGGGTTTTTGCAATGGTGTTGACATATCCCTTAACACTCATTTCTCCTACTTCCTACGAAGCATTTTCATGTTGGATGGTTAGAAAAGGTAACCCAAACCTCATTTCATAAGGTGACACTCCCAGGTCTGACCTGGGTTGGGTTTGGATTCTCAGTAAGGCTAAAGGTAGGCATTGTACCCATGACATTTGGGTTTCAACTATTAATTTAATCAAAGTTCTCTTTAAAGTCTGGTTCATCCTCTCTACCCGGCCCGAACTCTGTGGATGCCATGGGGTGTGTAACTCCTATTTTATCCCCAAGGCTTGAGTTATTTGTTGTAACACTTTTGACATAAAACGTGTTCCTCTGTCCGAGTCTATCCTATTAACCATTCCATATCTGGGAATGATCTGTTCCAAAAGGGTTTTACTTACTACATTGGCTGTGGCCTTGACAGTGGGAACTGCTTCTACCCAATGAGTTAAATGGTCTGTCATTACTAGTAAATACTTCCATCTTTATACTTGAGGAAGTTCAGTAAAATCTACTTGGATACTTTGAAATGGTCGAAGAGCTAACTCACGACCTCCTTATGTTGTTTTTCTCATCACCTTTTTATTTATCCTTTGGCAAGTTATACATCTTTCAGTTACTTGCTTTGCTACTCCAAAAATCCCAATGCACTCATAGTTCCTTAAAAATGATCACACAAAGCCTGGGTACCCCAATGGGTTTTCTGATACATGTCTTCTAATATTTTCTTAGTAAGCGTTTTATTAAGTAATGTGACAGTGTTCACAGGGGTTCTTGGATGAGGCAAGAGACGAGAATGTTGACTCCATGTTCAGAAGGCTTGATTTATTATTTTATTATATATATATATATATATATATATATATATATATATATATTACATTATAACTATACTAAAAGAATAGAAGGAAAGGTTTCCTCAGAAGGCTAGCTAAGAATAGAATAGAAAAGAATGATAACAAAAGGCAGCTCTCTCGGACTCTGTCCAAGATAGCTCGGCCTTGATTGGCCATTAATTATAAACATCCAAGATGGGCCAATCACAGATGGACCTGTTGCATTCCACAGCAGCAGATAACCATTGTTTACATTTTGTTTCTGAGGCCTCAGCTTCTCAGAAGGGAAAAAATCCTAAAGAAAAGGATTTTCACAAAAGATGTCTGCGACAAAGTAATTGTCTCCCATCAGGAAGTTTCCATTTCCCAGATTCATCTTGCTCTCCTCCTATCTTGCTTAATTCTTTTTTTCTCTGCTTCACTAAACTTTGCAATTTCCAGTTTTTCCTCATTTGGAGTTTATATGAACATGACTCTTTCAGCCCCATTTTCTGCTGCATCTTTAGCTTCCTGATCTGCCAGATTATTTCCTCTTATTTCTGAGGTCATTCCCTTTTGGTGTCCCTTAATATGTACTATAGCTATCTCTTCAGGTAATTTTAATGCCTCTAAAACTTCTAAAATGAGCCCCTCATGTACTAATCCCTTTCCTCTTGAATTAAGTAATCCTCTTTCTTCCCAAATTTTTCCAAAGGTATGTACTACTCCAAAGGCATACCTTGAATCAGTATATATAGTTCCTTTCTTGTGTGCTAAATATTCCAGTGCTCTTTTTAGACCATATAATTCACAGACTTGAGCTGACCAGTTTGAAGGTAATTTTCCTTTTTCAATAGTTTGCATGTCTTTTCCATCAGCTACTGCATACCCTGACATTCTCTTTCCTTGTAGACATCTGGAGGATCCATCCACGTAGATTATTTCCCCCTTCTGAAAGGGCTTGTTCTTCAAGATCTTCTTGAACTTTTGTTTGGTATTGTATAATTTCTAAACAATTATGTATTATCTGCTGGTTCTTTATATAAGAATTGAGCTGGATTTAAACTTCTGTTTACTTCTAGTGTCAGGTCATCACTGTCTATCAAGATTGCTTCATATTTTAACATTTTAGAGTCTGTCAACCATTTTTCAGCCTTCTGGTTTAACACATTTTGAACTGCATGAGGTGTACACACAATTAGTTTACTTTGAAAAGTAAGCTTACGACTCTCTTCTACCAGGATTGCAGTAGCTGCTATAGCGTGAATACATACTGGCCAGCCATGGCTCACTGGGTCCAACATCTTTGATAAATAAGCTACTGGTCTCTTTACTCCTCCCTACTCCTGAACCAGAACTCCATGAGCTACCCCATTTTCCACATTCACATACAGATGGAAGTGTTTTTCTAGCAAGGGCAAACTTAAAGCTGGTACTGAGGCCAGTTTTAGCTTCAGTTCTTCTAATTTAATATCATCCTCTTTGGTCCACTTTATATCATCTCCCTCTGTCAATTTTCCATACAAAAATTTTACTGCCTGTGTGTACCCGTCAATCCATAATCTACAATATCCCAACAATCCGAGTAGTTTTCTGATTTCCCTCTTTGAAGAGGGAGGGGGAAGAGACAGAATTCCTGCAATTCTCTTGGGGTTGAGCTTCCGGCTACCCTTACTTATTAAGTGTCCAAGATATTTTACCTCTGATTCTACAAATTGCAGCTTCCCTTTTGATACCCTTAATCCTTTTTCCCTGAGAAAATTCAAAAGTTTTATAGTAGCCTCTCCAACTTCAGCTTTCCCAGATAAAAGATCATCCACATATTGGATAATTTGTATTCCAGAAAGAGTGGGGAAAGCTTGTAGTATTGTTGCTAAAGCTTGCCCAAATAAGTTTGGAGATTCAGTGAACCCCTGTGGTAATTTTGTCCATCTTAATTGCTGCTTTCTCCCAGTTTTTGGATCCTCCCATTCAAATACGAAGATATTTCGGCTCTCCTCGGCTAGTGGACAAGCCCAAAAAACATCTTTACGATCCACTACACTAAACCACTGATGCTGGTGTGGGACTTTACTTAGAAGAGTGTAGGGATTTGGTACCACTGGGTAGCCAGTCCGAGTTCTTTTGTTAACCTCCCGTAAATCTTGCACCAATCTATAGTTCCCATCAGGCTTCTTTACTGGGAGAACAGGGGTATTATGAGGAGACATACAAGGTTCTAATGTCCCATCCTTTATTAGTCCTTCTATTACTGGCTTCAAACCTTCCCATCCTTCTAATGAGAGAGGATCCTGAGGTACACGTATGGGGCAATCTTTTCTCTCAGTTGTAACCTTTATGGGGTCAATATTTAATCCTCCCCTATTTCCTTCCCCAGCCCAAACTTCCTTGTTAATTTTGTCTTCATCCTCTTGGCCAAGTTTTAAAACCCTAGCTGTCATTTTCCCTTCTTCTGGTATAACTCCTATTCCTAATTTCACCTGTAAGTCTCTTCCTAATAAGTTGCTGCCTGCCCCAGGGCCCAATAAGACATTCCCCATCCAAATTCTAGTTTCTTCCTAAATTACCACATCTTTAATGACAGGAACTGTAAAACTCTCTCCTTTTGCTCTTGTTACTTTTACAGTGTCTTTGCTTATACTATAACCTTTTTGAATATTTAACAGGCAGGTTCTTTCTGCCCCGGTATCTACCACAAATTCTAATTTTTCTTCTTGGGGACTCACTTTTAAAGTTATCACAGGCTCCAGATGGTATTTGTCCCCCCAAAATAGAGCCTATGACCCTCCCATTCCTCCTCTGGGCCCATCTCTCGCAAGATTTTTACATCTTTTACATGCTTAGGACAATTTCTCCTATAATGTCCTTCGACCCCACAGTAAAAACAGATATTCCGTGAATGCTCCTGAGATTTGGTTTGCATTGGGGTTCTTTTCCTTTCCCCCGTCTCTATGACCTTCATATCTAGTAGTGCCTGGGGGTTTTTGATTTCTCTGGAAATTGTTTTCTTGCATGTTGGCTGCCATAATTTTTGCTTTCACTTTAGCCTTTTCTTCATCTCTCTGTACATAAACTTTCTAAGCCTCCTTTAATAAATCAACTCCCAGAGGGCTATCTTGGGGTATTTCCGTTGGTAATTTTTTACTCCCTTTTTTCTTTCCTGTATCCACTTTACTGGATTTCTGTCCCATTTTTTTTTTTCAAGTTCTTACCTATTCATCTCCTGCCTCTGTTTTTCACTTTCTCTAGCAACCTAAATACCACCTTCTTCCGACCACATACACAAAATAAAAAACCTTTTTCTCACACTACTACTGAATACATCTCCCTCCAAGGGGATATAGTAAAGCTTAAAATACACAATCTACATTACATACGCTTTCATTTGTCTACACTCACTTTTATTTCTCATTCACTTCCACACATTCTTTCACACCCTCAGGACACAAAGTGGACCCCTATCGCCAGAGAATCGTGGGTCTGTGTGCCCCCCCCCCCCACCTTGGGGTTGGCCTCAGGGTTTCAGTATTGCCGGGCCTCTGGGAAGGGCCCTGACTCTGGTTGCCTCTGGTGCCAGTTCACCTGTGAGGCTGTCTGCATGTCACTCACTCTTTAGCCACAGCTCCCCACCTGTCCAGGAGAACATTGGCTTTTTGCGGGTCACATACACCTTTTTCCACAGCCCTCCCCTTCCCACCCGCCTGGGAAGTTGAGGCTGATTTTGTGTGACTCACTTTCACACACAACAAGACAACAAAAAGGTACCTTTTACTGTCAAATCACCTGTTACAATTTCAGGGGTTACTGGCCAGCCCTGGTACTATTGAATATCCCTCAATCCAGCTGTGTTGTCAAACCCCAGATACTCTTGGGCATTTTTATCCCTCAATCCAGCTGTGTTGTCCAACTCCGGATGCTCTTGGGACTATCCTCAATCTGGCAGAATTTGCTCAACCCCGGATGTTCTTGGGAATATCAATCCCTCAACCCAGCAGGTTTTTTTTAGGGGGCCCTTCTCCACTTTTTACTTTATTTTATTCTGCTTTCCCAGTGGATTATGCCAGAAAAACCCTCAGCTCCCTCTCTCCAAGGGGTCCCACCCCTTCCCTGAGACCCAGTCCCAGTTTCCCTGGGGGGGATTCTCTCACTCTTTTTGTCACTCGCTTTGTCTCTTTACTGGCTGCTTTTCTCGTGAAAAGATGGAAATGCAGCATGGGAGACCCCGCACTCACGTAGCAGGTCTGGGATAAGCAGCCCGCCTCTCATTCACACATATTCATCCCTTCCTTAATCCTCATGTACACTTTAGTCTAAAGGGCCAATTACCGCGTTTTTAGGGAATCTTTTCCCTTTTCTTTGTTTTATTTTCTCTTTTTGTCCACCGGTTGCAACCTGCGTCTGCCGGCCACCGAGGAGAAACAGACTGGGCAGGGTGCACCTTCCCCACTCGGAATCCCCTGGGGGGCCAGCAGCAAGGGGTTAAATCTGAGTCATGGCACCAAAATTGTGAAATACGCCAATCACTTGTTTTAAAATTTTAAAAGTTTAATAGTAATAAAATGGTTATAAAAATAAAGTAATAAGAATTTGGACAATCAGAGTTAGGACAATAAAAACCCAAAGAAATATGGGCAGTGCAGGTGCCTTTCCTAGGGCAAATATGCCCTGAAAAGCACACACACTAACAAAGGATGAACTCTTAAAAGCAATAGCCTGTTGCATATTCATATATTTCATACATGATGCATAAATTCTTTTCAAACAAAGGGTGTTCTCTGGTTATTGTCAACTTCCCCCCCTTAATCCTGGTGGCTCCATAAAGATGGGAAGGAGTTGAAGGAATGTTGGTCTTCTCTAATAATGAGGCAATATTTCTTCTCTTTGCGGGTTTAGATGTCTTGTTGCTGTTATCTCTGTGCGAAGAATTTCTTAATTATCTCATAGCTAGTTAAAAAAGTATATTATGTTATAACCTAAAACTATATTTACCATACTACTTAAAAAAAGATTAATACAGTAATACTAATTAATACAACATAACACATATAATATTCCTGCAAAGAGCCAATCATGTACCATGCACTTTTCACAATACCTTTGAGACAGAGTTTTCTGGTGCTGAGATCCAAGCTCCCATGGTCTCCTAGGTGATTTCAGTCCAAAAAACAGGTTTTTCAACCCTCGGAACACTTTCTGCTGTCTGCCAAGGGGTTTTTATGCCACTGTCGAACCAGTGAGTCCCGGTTTTACATTGAAAGTCCGGTTTTTACACCGTTCCAGCTTTTACGCTGTCCCCAGCTGTGTTTTTCCATTTCCAAGCACCGATCCAGGCTCTGACGCCTTGTAATCCAGGTCCCACCCTGATTTCCAGCTCTAGGCCATTTGTTAATCCGGTTCTAGACCAAAACCCAGCTATAACACCACGTGTCTCCTTTGCTCTGTGTTGCTGAGTTCTTATCACTTTGGGGTTCACCATGTGTTAATTCACACTTGGGGGGATGAGGGGCAAGGAGACAGAAAACAACTCACCCCCAATGTTCGTGTGGCACAGAGGAAGTTTATTTTCCAGGCTACCCTTTATATAGAACATTTGAAAGACCCAGTCTGGATATTCTCATTGGTCTGAACTCCACGCCCTATTGGGATCTAAACATTGAAATGCTTGCAGCTTCATAAGAGACCTGATTGGGAGAAGCCCCTGTCAGTTAATCCTGAGGCTTGGTAGCAAGCTCATATATGCTATTCGGTAACATACCACAATACTTAGTTTTGTGTGGAAAGTTATCCTGTTCATGGACACGATGTTTAGGGCTGAGGGCTACCAAATTTAACTAAAAAACAACTCTTTAACAGTATCTGCCTATAGCACTAATATAGGTTTGTTTTGTTGTTTTGGTTTTTTTTAATTTTGCATGTGTAAAAGCTTTAGATTTTTATTTAAAAGCTCAAACAATGTTACTTGTGAAAATTCCCTCTGAAATCTGTACAGCAAATGTATTTTAGCATATACCTGTGTTCTAGATGAGTAATGTAATAGTTGGCTCTCACAATTAAGAGACAGATATTATGTGGATGTTAAAAATGTATAGTGATGTTATTGCAATATGTCCTCCCATAGTCCTCTTTCCCCTCCCCCTTGTAATAGCCTCAGTAGTCAAGGCATTTGGAGAGGGCTGGCTTATTACCAAGAGGCGCAGCGTAACAACACCTGACCTCCAACCAAGATGTAAGAAAGTAATCTCCACCAATGGATGGCAGAGAAGGAGTTGACTGACAAAACTTTGGGAGGGGCTAAGGGTATAAAAGGCAGAGCATCCTTTTTGTAGATGAGCATGTGGCTGATAGGTACAGGGACTCTCAGCACTGTGATTTTTCCTTATTCAGTCTTTTGTTGTATTTTTGATAAAGTTTAATAAAGCTTTTAAAATTATAAAAGTGAGGGTTGTTTCTCACACCTGTACATTTGAAATACATAAAAAGATTTAAGCTGTTCAGTTTTTAAGAACTATTTTTAGCTTTTTGCAGTGGTCTTTATAAATTTTATGATTTTATTGAGCATAATTTTAAAATTTTGGATATCTAACAGGATAAAGCTATCACAAAGGCAAAATAAATCTTGCCTGCCTTTAGCATCATTTCTATGGTGCAATATATCATTAGAACATTGTACCCATTTATTTAATTTTATACCTAAACTAATCAATTAACCAGGTTGCCATTATTATTATTGTTCTCTGGGTTGGATAGTGTTTATAGATTGCACTGTTGTTAAAGTCTGATGTTTGCAGTGGCAAACCCAATGCTTTCTTGAAACCATTTTATTACTAAAAATCATTCATATCACAACCTGCTTAGGCTTTATATATACTTAGAGTTTTCAGAATAGCATTGTACATAGTGGTGTACCAGCACTACCCAGGCACAGATTCAAAGGGGAGGTTCAATAGACAGGCTCAGAAGCTGCAGCCTGCATCTTCTGCATTAGCTTTAGCTGCTTCATGCACGTCATGTTACATAGCTACATGGCTGTCACCCTGCTGTGTTCACATCCAGTCTCCTACCTAATACCTAGGCAACTGAATCCAGAAGAATTAAAAGGCAGTGTGCTTTTCATTAAGCAAATGAAAAGAAAATATCAAACCCTGCCCCAAAGATTGTACACTGTAATCAATGGCAGCATTGATGGGAAATTTCACTGCACTCAGGACCCATAAAACATGCATTATGGGGTCACAAAGATGAGACAACTAGTTAACTACTGTGGTGGTTTGACAGGAAATGTGTTTTTTGGGATGCTGTGGTTTTGGCCAATGGATATTCAGGCTTTAATATTGGCATTTAACCTGGCCATTAGGACATGGACACGCCTCTGAGAACACGGGGTTAAAAGCAGAGCTCTCCCCTGGGAGGGTCCTCTTGGGCTTCCGGCAGGAAAGAGTTCGGGTCTCTCCCCCGGCCCAGCTGCTGGCTGGGCAGGGGGAGGGGAAAAGCCATGAGGCCAGGAGAGGTAGGCCTGAGCCCGGGGGTGGAAGGGTGGAAGAGAGAGAGAGAGAGGGAGACACCGGGAGCCATCGGGCAGCCCCCCCCTGAGAGACACAGAGAGAGAGAAAGAGAGCCGCTGCCTGGGACTGTAACCTTGAAGCTTGATAAACATGGGCCTGTGCCAGCAGCACGGCTGGGACGGAGAGAAAGGAGGGGTGCAGCTGGCCGCTTGTAGGAGCTTTTAACCCCTTTTCGGACAATGAGAACTTTACAGATCATTGACCTCTCCTAGAAGATAGAGTGGAAGATGAGGAAGGAAATGTGCAAGTGTGAGAGAGGTCTGGGTGAGTGAGAAATAGTAGAAGAGTAGAGAAGAATCCTAGTGGGAAGAGATGATGGAGTGGCTTTTGCTGGACTCTTTTTGTACAGCCATGGACAGACCCCTGTTCCTTGTGATACAGAGACTGCATTCTAGGGGGAGGCAATGGCCACAGAACCAAGAGGGTTCAGTGTTGGTGCCCCTCGGCCCCAGGGGGTGAAAAAATATGGGGGGGACAGGTGTCCCAAAGGAGAGACTGTGCCTTTTTTGGATCGGGACAGTGCATCCTTAAAAAGACAACCCTAGAAGCAGCTCTGGTCCGTGTTCAGTGGTGAGAGCACTGGACATGAAAGGAAGAGGTCACGACGGCAGATGTACTCCGGGCGGTGCCACGAGTGACACGGAAACACACGAGGCTTCAGCCGTGTTTCCAGGGGAAGCCATGGTACAAGAAGGACTCCTCTCCTCTTGATGAACTGAGGATTGATTGTTTGAAGGGTGGGTCTGGACTAAGAGTTGGTGATTTGGGGAATAGATGCATTGTATCAGAAATTTGGTGGGGGGAGGAGGAAATGTATTTGTAAGGTTTTCATTTTCCCTGTGTGTGTGTTCCTTTTTATCTGTAGTTGTAGAGTAGTTAATAAAGTTCTGTTTTCTTTCTTTCCTAAGTAGGAGCTTGCTTTGCTTATTCCTGGTCACATCTCACAGCAGAAACCAGGGAGAAGGTATCTTCATGGGGGCACTGGCATTGTGCCAGTGTCAAACCATGTCAACTACTTACTCTGTTTCTGCTTCATTAGCCATTAAAACAGGATAATGGCACTTACCTTGACCCACCAGAGATTATTTAATTAGAGATTAGTTAGAGATTAGTATCCTGCGTACTTTTTGCAGTTTCTGACTGCCGCGCACCAGAGATGGTTCCCCCTGCTCCCGGGCTGATCCTGTGTAATTCAGGGGGGCCCCTGTCTGTGGGGAGCGCTTCCGCAGGGTTAGAATGTCCCGTCCCCTGGGTGAGCTGTGGTGAGCAATGTCTCAGGCTCTGCTGATGCTGCTGGAGCAGGAACGGGGGGGGCTACCCCTTCCGCCACTTTTAGGTGCATGGGCTGAAGCTGTGCGCTTTGTAGTGATTATCTCGCTCACATCTTCTGCATGCTTTTGTGCATTGCATCTACTGGCTATTGTTTTGTGGAGATAAACAAAACTCCACAACTTTTGTGAAAGTTGTAAAGCCGGTATGTTTATTACAGCGCTGGAGCATGTGGGAATTGTTCCCCTAAAATGACATGCGTACCTCTGGGAACCCCAGATCAGATCCCCTTTTATCTCCCTCTCAAATACATATGCATGCAATTTCACAATAGGTTCATACATATTCATTCCACTGATTTCCACTTGCCACTAATTCTTCAGAAGGAACTCCTGGGTCAGGTTGCCCCGCTCTGTCTGCCCTCCTCCTCCCCCCTTATCTCTTATCCTTCAGCTGAAGCAGGCCCTTCAAGAGAACAGGCAGTCAGACTAAACAGCAGGCTACAGACTTAACTCAAAGATGTACATTCCACCTAAATCAAAATGGATTTCTACCCTGGAAAATTTCCACTCTGCCTCACTATCACCTCATAAATGACCGCATGCTGGAAGAAGTTTTGCTGCCGCTGTGTTTTTAAGTGTAGCAGTGTTGTATAGTCTTAGATTCACAGAGTCCCAAAGAAAGGAATTAAAAAGAGCCCCTGCATCTGCACTCAGAAACTGTTCCTGCATCCAGCGTAATAGATCTTTTAGTTGGTCCCTTGGGACAGTCATGGGCTGTTCCCTGACCATTGAGTCTCGGACATCTAAGGCATTTCTGCGATCTGGACATTACATTTCCCATTATGTTTCTATGTGATTAACCCTGAAGTATAAAGTGTACTTGACTTCTTCCGTCTGTTTCTCCTCCTCAGTGCCTTGTTCTGTGATCATCCTGCAACCATGTTCCTGGTTTCTAACCGTTTCACCAGCCTCTAGGGATTTCTGAGTTTCTTTTCTCCTTTTTTCTTTCCCCAGGGATTTTTCCAGCTTCCAGCTGCTTGTTATCTCTGTTTCTTCAGGGAGGTCCCGATCTCAACAGGTTTCCTCGCATTGGCACACCACTATATGCCGGTTCTCAGCTTCTTTTCTGCCTCTGTCAAGGTTGGGATTGAAGGCGCTTGAGACGATATTTCGTGTTCAGACTCAAGTGTTTATTATTTCTTATCTATATCACAGTCTCACAAGCCATGAGTTCTGCAGTATTTCACTAACAAGGTACAAAATGACTAACTATCTTTCTTTACAAGGTCTTCTAAGGCTAAACTATCCAATTAATAAATGACACCTAAATTATTTTTACTTTTAACCCAATAACTTAACCACTTGTGTCCCTCAATGCGGACTTTCCTGTCTAATTCCAAAATACTACCCAAACCCATGAAGAAGAAGGTGAAGAACTGCCCTAAAACCTCCATCTTGCCCCATATATATTTCTATATTCTACAACCTTAAACTCTAAGTTTTCCACCACATGATATTACACACTTCTAATCAAACTACACACCCATAATCCCAGTTCTATCATTCAGTTTTGAAAGCCTTCTCCACGGCCTCAGGTCAAATGCATTGCTCTCCTGGGGGTCAGAGTCTGTCAGCAAAGAAAGTCTAAAATTCTCAGCATCCAGAGTTGCAACAGGTGACTCCACCACCTCCCTGGGCAGGCGATTCAAGTACTTCATCACTCTTTCAGTGAAAAATGTCTTCCTAATATCCAGCCTATATTTCTCTTGATGCAGCTTGAGACTGTGTCCTCTCGTTCTGTTAGTTGCTGCTTGGAGAAAGAGACCAACCCCCACCTGACTACAACCACCTTTTAGGAAGTTGTAGAGAGCAATAAGGTCACGCCTGAGTCTCCTTTTCTCCAGGCTAAACAACCCCAGCTTCCTCAGTCATTCCTCATAGGGCTTGTGTTCCAAACCCCTCACTAGCCTTGTTGCCCTCCTCTGGACATGCTCAAACATCTCAATGTCATTCTGAAACTGAGTGGCCCAGTATTACGGCAGGGGGTTTTCGGGGACTGTCCAACTGCGGCTACCATAGGTGTCCGGATAGTGAAGTCCCGCTAAGCACAACCTGTCCAGGTCCCTCAGGCAGGCTCCCAGCCGCAGGCAATCTTAGCAGGCAGCTCAGCTCTCTGAGATCAGCTCTTTGGTGAATTCAGCTCTTTAGTGATTGTGACCGTGTTCACAAGGGTCCGAGGATGAGGGAAGAGACGAGGATCTGACTCATGTTTCAGAAGGCTTGATTTATTATTTTATGATATATTATATTAAAACTATACTAAAATAATAGAAGAAAGGATTTCATCAGAAGGCTAGCTAAGAATAGAAAAAGAAAGAATGATAACAAAGGCTTGTGGCTCAGACAGAGTCCAAGCCAGATGACTGTGATTGGCCATTAATTAAATCAACTCTGAGACCAATCACAGACCCACCTGTTGCATTCCACAGCAGCAGATAACCATTGTTTACATTTTGTTCCTGAGGCCTCTCAGCCTCTCAGGAGGAAAAATCCTAAAGAAAGGATTTTTCATAAAAGATGTCTGTGACAAGTGATTTCAGCTCTTTGCTTGCTAAGTGCCTCAGCAGACGCGGGGAGAGAGAGGAGAGGGCTGTATGAGGTTCCACAGAGGTGTCTTTATTGGCAGCTTCTGCAAAGGGTGACAGTGAGAGTTCTTCTGCTGAACAGCACAGGAGTAGGGGTTTATATAGGGTATAGGGGTTTTGGGCAACGGTCCAATAGTAAGGGTCAAGGTGAATATGACCTATTGTCTTAAAGAGTGATAACAAGGGTCCGAAGACAGAAGAGGGGCTTCTTTGGTCCAGTCATCATGACTAGGCATTTCTTATCTTAGGCAACTGACTGTTAGGGAGGCCTTGCAGGCCCTGTGGCTGCCACAGCCCAGAACTGGACACAGTTAATCCAATGGGCAGAGTGTGTGTGTGTGTGTGTGTCTTAATTAATTGTCTTGTATTCCAGGCTCAAAAGGAAAATCTGATTTGGAACAATTTAATGCAATCAAAATCTGCAGGTTGTGAGGCTGTTGACTTCCCCCTCAGGGAGCATGATTGTCACTGTGGCCTCAAATCCTTTCTATAATTGCTGAGTGTGAGTCACATTTTAATGAATATTCTATTTTCAGGTTTGGGTCCCTTGCTACAAGAAAAACATTGAGGTGCTGGAGCTTGTCCAAAGAAGGGCAGAGAAGCTGGTGAAGGGTCTGGAGCACAAGTCTGATGAGGAGTGGCTGAGGTAGCTGGACTTGTTTAGCCTGGAAAAAGGAGGTTCAGGGGAGACCTTATTGGTCTCTAAAACAACCTGAAAGGAAGTTGCAGTGAGGTGAATGACTCCTCTCCCAGGTAACAAGTGACAGGACAATAGGAAATGGCCTCAAGTTGAGCCAGGAGACATTTAGATTGGAGAGTAGTATTTTTTTTCTCAGAAAGGGTTTTAAAGCATTGGAACAGGCTACCCAGGGAAATGGTGGAGTCACTATCTCTGGAAGTGTTCAAAAAATGTGTGGATATGGCACTTGAGGACATGGTTTAATGGTGAACATGGTGGTGGTGATAGGTTGATGGTTGGACTTGATGATCTTAGAGGTCTTTTCCAACCTTATGGATTCTATTATTATGATTCTATAAAGTGGAAGATGATGGAGATGCCTCTGTTAAAGAGATTGGCTGGAGAACAGCATAGATGACAGTGTCATTTCATCATGTTCTTTCTCAGCTCTTACTGTGACAGTATTTCATCCTTTCCCTGTTATCTATCTATATATCTATCTCTTTAGATAACTAGTATTATTTTCCCTTCCTGCTACCTCTTCAGTAGTGATGGGGGCAGCAACACCTGCCTACTTTACCCACTTTCTGGAGTCCCAGATGTATTACATTTTCAGTAGCATTTTTCTGGTATGAATGCATGGCACTTTGTATGGTTGCACATTGTAGACTTTTCAGGAAGGGTTCTAGGCCACTGAGATTGGCAGCAGACTTGGGAAATACCTATACATCTGTCCTGGTTTCAAAGAAGGGGCAGAGCTTAGCACTGTGTGGGCATGGCCAAGTTGCTATTCTGTATCATCACTGAGGGACGTGGTTTCGGGAACAAAAGCTGAGCACACCACTGGAACTACACTGTTTTGCCTCAGTCTCTGCAACGGAAAGGCTGTCGGCATCAGCCCTGCAGACTCTGTCCTCTCCTGCCACCATCCACCCTCTCCCTTTTCTTCGGGATGCAGCTACTGGACATGGTGCTGAAAGGAAAGTGGCGAAATGTGAAATCGATATAGTGCTGAACAGCAGCACCGGTGGGGAGGCTGCCACAGGGAATGTAGTGGTGGAGGTGATCCCCAGTCGAGCTGCACCAAAGGAGCCCATACAAGCCTACCTGAGCCCAGCTGAGCTGAGCCAAAAGGAGCACAGCAGAGCAGTAGGAAAGTGGCAGTGACCTGTGGGACCAATCCCCCAGCACAGTGAAGCAGTAGAAGCAGTGGCACAGGCAGACCTGGGTTTCAGGGGGTTTGTTTGTCATTGTCTTTGGTTGTTTCGGGCTGGCAGGTGAGAAACACTAGCTGTGGGAGCTCCCCTGCCATCTTGCATTTGTTCTTCGTGGTTATGTTGCACAGCGTGCAGGAACGGTTGCCATCTGGTCTTTGTCTGGGGAACCCACATGGATGTGATCTACAGAGAGCATCCACCATCTTTTTTTTTGGTCCTAATGGCCACTTGGAACTACACTGAGGTGGTGAACACCTTTTTTGTGGGTAAAACACCTTCTCTTTTTGTATGCTTTTGCTAGTAATACTGCTGTTTTTATTGTGCATCATCTTATTCCGTTGCTTTTTGCTTTCAGCAAATTGTTATCTCAACCCACAGTCTCTTCTTTTGTCCCTCTCTTACCAGAAGAGGTAGGGGAAAGGGAGTGGCTTATTTGGAGTTTAACTTCCTGCTGGTGTTAAACCACCACAACATCTCAGTGTGATGCTAAATACCTTCCAGTTTTAGTATTTTATAGCTTGTTCCAATGACCTATTCTAGGAAGGACTTATTTATCTAAGGATGGGTTTAATATTCCAATTCTCAGGGATGTAAAATATATTTTTCTTGCATTGATGAGGGACTTTCTAATTGTTCTATAATGTGTTGTTTTAGTAGGACCTACAGAAATACACTATTTCAAGATTTTTAAATGGATTTGATAGCAAAGAAAAAAAAAGGTTGGTCATGAAGAGTTTGATTTATGTACCTTTGACAGTTATTTTACAACTTGTGTCTATTTTCTGCTTTGCCTATTTGGGTTTAGTTTAAAAGAGAACAAAAAGTGGTTATTGAATGAGGAAACTAAAATTTTGCATATATATGAAAGAAAACATTTTCAGTTGTGTGCATGCCATCTGCTCACTGGAAACCAGGGTGGATATCTTATGGATATCTCTGTTTGCCTCATTTCTGCATTACTAACTGGAAACTTTTATTGTAGTAAGGTGTCCCCATGCGGGGAATAATGTGCACTGACTCCATGATTGCAAAAGGCTGATCAATTGCTTTATTAAGCTATACTATATTACACTATACTTCTACACTATACTATATGAAAAACTATACTACTAAGAAAAACCCATCGCCCTTTCCAGACAGTACGATACACATACGTGGATCCAATTGGTCAATTAATCAAAACACCATCACCAGAGTCCAATTAGGAAACTACCTTTTGGTAAACAATCTCCATAACACATTTCACATGTACACAACAAGAGATGCAGCAAGTGGAGATAAAAATTGTTTTCTCCGAGCTTTCTCACAGCTTCTCAGGAAAATCCTGGGAGAGAATTAAGTCTCTCTCTGTTCAGAGAATATGTGAATACCACAGACTTTGAACCAAAACCATCTGGTTTTAATTTAATAAAAAGCAGTACACGCTCAAGAAATGGAATAACATCTATGCCAAGCATCTGGAACAGCCATACCAAGCTTTCCTTTGCAGGACACACTCTTGTGATTCTTTATACTAGTTCCCAGCAAGGTGCTGTATTCTTCTGAGCTAGCTGAAGAGGTGATACTATTCTACTATAGCTACTATGCAGCCATCCTAAAATATTGGCTTCTGAATTATTCAGGCCTTTGGAGAGTAGGAAGAGAATAAAAAAACATGCAAACTGTGCATGTTTCTGCAGGTATTTGGACCCATCAAAAGTGTAAAAAGTTTAAAAAAATTAAAATTGTGAAAAAGTGAAAAACAGAGAGAGAAGTGGAGGAAAAGCAAGAAGGGACAGCATGATTCTCAGCAAGGAAGGCAATGAACCTGTTAGCCTAAGGCAAATGTAAGAGAGGACCTGACTATTAAGGGCCACTGAAGGGGCTGGTGAAAAAGTGTCATGTAATGGGGAAGATGACAGGGAAGGTGAAGAAGAGAACCAGGGAGGATCCAGAGATGAGGAGGAGAAACCACACCGTGAGAACTAATCCAAACTGTGTACAGTTATGTCTGCACAAAGCTGCTGGGTGGACTTACTTGAGGAGAAACATTTAGGGTCTGTGTAATTTCTGTCCTTTCTGAATAAATAGCAGGAGAAGTTAGTAGTGTATGTGTGACAGGACAGAAGTAGTGGCTCCTATATTTGGGTTATTTAACATGCTTCACTGTAATATGATTTCATCATTTTGGACACCATCATGTTTTCTCCTCTATGAAGACCAGCATTTTTGTGTTCCTAAGATTTTCCATTTATCAAAGGTTCTCCTGGCCTCTTTATTTTTGTGGGTTTTTTTAAAAGAAGCGTTAATATCTCTATTGTTTGAAAAAGAACCTTTGAATTTTGGCGGGGACAAAAGCCCTGCAGCTGAAGACATGCCTTTCCCTTCTCCCATGAGACTCCCCTCTATTCTGGCTGAGTTATGAGCTGTGCAAGATCAGTGTTCCCCATTTCCTCCTTGTGTTTCTCAGGAAAATGTTGGTAGTAGGTCAGAAAAAATAATTGAACATACATCTTCTGCAGACCCAGGTCCATGGTGCTGTCAAAGCAAAAACAGAAATTAGAGAATCCCCGAGGACTTATAGGGCAGGTGGAGCTGGTATCACCCCTTGCAATATCTCACTAGCAGTGGTTGTAACAAGTCTTACTAACCAAAGCAGTGCATACCTCCAATGATCCTTGATGAAGGTAAAGATGGGTCCAGTTTCAGACCCAACTTAGTTTCTGTTTTCAGGCTACTGAATCAACCAGTTAAAAATTAGGGTGTTTGGTTTATCCCTGTGTATCCAGCCATGATGTGGGCTGGAGAACATATGTATTCATCCCTTGGTGACATGCCTTTACTATCACATGTAAGAGTGCTTCAATCATGCTGCTGGACATATACCCACTCAAACAGAAATAAATTTCTACAAATAGCTATAAAGTGAGAAATTCCTATTTTTTTAATGCTTGTATCTAAACATCTTTCTTACTGCAGTGGCCAATGTAATAAACACACTGAAAGTGTGTATATCTATACATATGTATACATGTTAGATGGTATATCTGAATGGCCATGTAAGCATCACTGTATGGGATGCATGTATGTTTAGACTTATAAATAGAAATTATGTTTTGCATTAGCACTATGCAGACCAGCAGCAGAATCACAGCCATTTTTGAGAGGAAAATCTAATAAAAATGCATATTTGCTGACAAACACATGAGAAAACTCCATGTTTACATATATACACAAGATGCCGAGCACATTGGTGATACTTGTCAAGAAAAAGCAACTGCATGCATCCACATTTCCTCCAATACAACCACTTTATTTCCTCTTGAATAACAAGGAGACTGTCTTCCCCTTTCCCCTTCTCTGGAGCTGTGGGCTCTGTTTCTGACAATGCACAACCATGTTGCTTGTTGGAGTGCCTGTAATTAAGCAATGCACTGATTATTCTGGCAGCTCCCCTACTGAAGTCCCTGTGGACTAAATCAGACATAGAGAGAATTTAATTTCACCAAGGATGGAGCTAAAGGTAATTACATGCAGTGGACAGCTGTGTCTAGTCAAATGAAAACTATTACTCCAGGTCACCATCCCTGGAAGTGTTCAAAAAACATGTGGATATGGCACTTGAGAACATGGTTTAGTGGTGAGCATGGTGGTGATGCTCAATTGATGGCTGGACTTGATGAGCTTAGAAGTCCTTTTCAACCTTAATGATTCTACGATAAGTGGGACTTGAGTTGCATCTGTGTGTAGAAGTTCAACCCTGTGTGTTTTCAGTCCGCCAGACATCAGGGCACACTAGCATTTCCAAGAGATAATTATAAGTTTCTGAAGTTACCAGGCACATCACCCCATCCATTGAAAACCTTGTGCTATTGAGCAGAAGCTTAGGTTCAGTGTCTAGAGTGGTTTCCCAGCTCCCATGCTGGCTAGCTCAGACCCTCAGCAAACCTGGTCTTCTCTGAGCTGTGCAAATGAGATTGTAGTAGCTGTCTCACAGGTGTTAAGAAGCTTAATTAATTAGTGTTTACAAAGTGGTTTTAGATTCTCAGATGGAAGGCTCTAAAAACAGACAAAGCATTACTAATTGCCATCTTACACTGAATTGTAAAATGAAAATAAAGATGGCTAAAAAATGAGGTGATAGATTTTCTGATGAACTGCATCAGTTTAGTGGCTTCAAGTTAAATAGCTTAAAGTTTGATTTCCCATTGTGATTATCTTAAAAATCTCCGTTCATTTCTATTGGTATAATATTTGACCTCCAGTTTACTTTGAGGAAAATCAAGGCACATCCAAGTCTGCAAGTGAGGCCTCCCATGCTAAAGATTAAATCATAAGCTTAATTCAGATAATAATTCACAAATATATTTGATGAGGTTACATTGGTTTAAATTTAATAAATCGTGATTTACAAATTATTAATTGTCCTAGGTTGACTATATGATGCTTTTACCCTCAATCGTCTTGTTCTGTTTATGCTGAATAATAAGTTTTGCACCTTTAAGACTTGTTCCAGAGAGTGAAGGGGGGAGAGAAGAAGTGCGCAGTTTGTTTTCAAACACTGCACTCACTCCTCCGCATTCCTGCTCCTGGACTGCATTGTCTGCGGAGGGACAGACAGCGGGACAGAGCTCTCCTTTGCTTTTAGTTAGTTTTAGCTAGCTGAGGCAAAGAAGTTCCCTGGACTGTGGTTTTTTTCCTTTTTCTTTGGACCTGTTTAAACCTGCTCTGGACTGAACACCCAGAAGAGCACCAGCAGCTCACACCTGTGGCCCAACGGGCTGGGCCTGGGCTGGGGCATTTCCAGCACCGGAGGGACTGATAAGAGACTGAGTGAGCTGAGCTGCAACCCGGGGAGGGGACTTTCTCAGTTTGTCATCTCTTTTGGAGTGGCAAGGGGTTTTATTGTTTAATATTGTTTAGGTTTTATTGTTTAATAAACAGATTTTTTCCACTTTTCTCCAAGGAGGTATTTTCTCCTGGACCGGTTGGGGGGAGGGCCCAATTGAATCTGCTTTCCTAGAGGAGCCCCTTTGGGAGTTCTCTCCCAAATTTGCCCTGAACCAGGACATTAATTCAGCAGTGCCATTTGATTTACAACAAAGTATATTAGAAAAACTATCTTGAACATCTTTATGGCTGAGGAGCACACCATGGTACTAATGTTCACACCATCTCAAAGCATAGGGGTGGGGGTTTTTGTTTGTATGATTTAGTTTCATGGGTTTTGTTCTCTTCATTCAGCTCTGTCAGGAAAAAGCAGACTGGTTTATTCAGTCCTTTCTGCTTTGTGAATTTCCTGCAATACCACAGCAATGTCATGCTTGGATTCCCAGTTAATTTTGTGTTGGCATTTTGAAAGGTATCAGGAATCAGTATAAGTTGAGTAACTTGTGTTGTTTGTATTTATAAGTTATGTTATATGCATTTTTCTGTAAAGCATGATTCTTTTGGACCAAACTCTCTAATGGATTACTTCAAAAATTAATCATATAAATTGAAAGAAACTTCCTTAGTGCTCTTTCACTCTTAAAAATACACTACTTTTTATTTTTTCTGAAACCGCAGTGTTAAAAAAGTAGTGGATAGCCATTTCCCACTTGGTTGCCAAAGGGTGAAATTCTCATCTGGTATAAATTGGTGTAGCTCTATTCAAATCAAAGCAGCTACATTAATTCATTCCAGCTGAGGACCCAGCCCTTAAAACACCAGAGAGGAGAGAAAATTTTGCATAGGATGGATTTTTGGACTGGGTAGAAGCTTTTGCTGTATAGCTTAGTTATGTGTCTAGGCTCAGGGCTGTGGGAAATGATGTATTTGACATCTGCAGCATACACAGCAAATGCTTTGGCAGTTTGAATTAATGCATTTTGAATTTGATGGTTGTTTACTTCCAGCTTGGATGTGGATTTGCTTTCAGCCTTAATGGAAAATCTAACATAAGAAGTAATAGGACCAGCCATCTGTCTGAAAGTCTATGAGAATTCCTGGTTTTGAACCAATAATAGAGATTGGGGAAAATTTACTCCCTGTATAATCTCTGGCAAATTATTGGTGTGCTCCTTGGATTTCTGACCTGGGACCCGATCCCTCTGGTGCAGTGTGAGCACACATAGACTTAGGAGAGGAAACCTGTAAAATGAACACGGTCACCATCCCTTTCCAATGGTCGCTTCTACAAACCAGCATTGTTCCAGCCCTTTCTTCCTCCACTCTGATTTACAACCCATTTTGGCATATAAACCATGCACCTGTGAAGCATCTGCTCCATCGTTGCAGCCTGTGATCTTGGGGGGAGCAGTAAACAGCACAAGTGAATGGGAACCCCCATGTCTCACCAATATTTCTTGCAAGCAAATATCAATCCATGTGTTAGTCACAGGCAAGAGAAAGGTCTAGTAACTAGATTGATTTGGGTCACTTTTTCTAAAAAGCTCTGGGACAGATTTCTCAACTGTTCAGCACTCTTGAAAAGGGTCCAGATTTTTATTTTCCTTCTTTCAAACAAAAAGTTAAACCCATCCCTCCCACCATCTAAACTAAGAAGCTGCACAAGAGCCAAGTTTCCACAAAAATTATAGGCATCCTGCAGCATTTAACAGGACACAATGAACAGATTTTGCAAAGAGCACAGCATGTCATGGGTAATGGAGCTGCTCCCCATTCATGTATGTTGACATGAAGGAGGACTTGGGCCTCCTACACTTGTCTTGGTCACCCACAAGATGTGCCATCAGCTTCAGTGAAAAAATACTTAGACTATATGTATTGTTCTATCTAGAAGGTAGTGCCCTTGTTTTGGAAGCCTGTGTAGTATAAACTCGTGGTCACACCTTTTCCACTTACTTTGTCCATCAATTCTGTTAACGTGGATTTAGTTATCCTGATTTGTACCAACTAAAGACCTGAGTCTTGGTCTCCAAACCACTTGGATGAGCTGAAGATCATCACTTGTGTAATTAATAAATAATAGGAAAGGTAGGAAAAAGGCAGCAAGAAATCATTTAGAAAGAACATAATCTGGTCTTTAACAGCAAAACATTAATTCTTTGCTACGCATTGAGTGAATGCATGTGCTTTTAAGCTTCTCAAGGTGAATGGTCCAGGGACATAGGATATCTGGCAACATCCTTAAAAGTACACTGGCCTAATTCTGATCTGCCTTATGCACTAAGCAACAATACTTGAGACATCCTCATGTAAATCTATCCAGAGATCAAAACCAACCCTGCAACAGCCCTGTTTGTCCAGAGTACTTAAGCAAAACATAATGTAGTCATCCCAGCAGCACCATCCCCAGGGCTATTTTACTTCAATTACACTCTGATTTAAGAAAACTGGAGGGCACCAGATCTTGTTCAAACCATTTTCTTCCTTCTCTGTCAAATCAGAGCTACTACACATCTGGTGAGTTTCAAGATTGCATGGGGAAATAAAACACACTTCAAAGTCTTTATTTTCTTTGATTCAATAGTATTAACTTAATAAAGCCTCTGATTTGGCCTTATTATAAAGCAGAGCAATATAGCCCAGGAGCTCATTCCCCAGGGGGACAGGGTGCCCGAGAGCCAGGCTTAGCTCAGGCCGAATCGCCGCGGGGCTACCATCCAGCAAGCATGGTGATTGCCAGCTCTCTAGTGATTAGCAAGCTCTCAGGATTTCAGCTTTGCTTGCTAGGTAGTGGTGCCCCGGGCTTGAGGCTGCAGCAGATGGAGAGAGAGGAGAAGGAGAAGGCGCAGGCTGTTCCACGGCGATGGCTTTATTTGGGGAGGTCCGTGAAGGGTCTCAGCTCTCCTTCTTCTAACTAATGGGGTACAGTATGCTTCTTTTATAGGGTTGGAAAGGATCCAAGATTGACCAATGGTAAGGGGTTAACATGACATTGCCTTATAGGGTTACAGAGATAGGTTAAGGGCGGATGTCCATGGAGACAGGAACTTCTTTGCTGCCTCAGCATTCCTATTATTCAGATTCTCCATGGTGCTTTTCCTAAATCTATGGGGTTTACTACATTAACTGACTAATAATCACCCAAGACTAACAGGCTCATTTGAACTGGGAATGTTGTGATCTCACATGTTATCTAAAGGAAGAATAGTCTGCTTACAGATAAGTAGTCTGCTTAAGGTGGGAGAAATTGAGGCTTGTAGTCCTCTTAGGGAAAGTAGCTTCTTTTTCTGACAGTTTTCAGGGAGTCTTCTTTTCTTTTAACGTTTTCTATAGAATCATGGCACCTTTCCCCCTCATTTGTGTGCAGCAATGAGAACCAGAATGGCTTAAAATTAAATGAGCAAAGTCCAACTTTTAAATAAAAGACTGCGGTTTGAGGTTTTGCTTGGAACCAGAGGCAGAAGAGCCAAAACACAGCAAAAAAAAAAAAAGAATAAAAGCTGTTTTCATTGTATTTTTTGGCACGAGGAGTGACTGCTTTCAGAAATAGAAATCATGCAAGAAGAGTCTGTTCTTAAGACATTTGCAGACCAGACTGAGGGCTTTAGATAAGCATCTGCAGGTGTGGATCTTTATCTAAAACAAACCACCCAACTTTTGGTAGTTTGCCTGTCACTAATTCCCAGTGCACTTGCCCAGGCACACAAGTTCTTTGAGGCACTGTAAAAGCTTTTCCTTGCCTGTAGCATTTTAGTTGCCTCTTGAGCAAGATTTTCTCCTCAGTGAAGAAAAAGACTGTGATCGCAGTACCCTGTGCTGCTCAAAGGATTTCCTCTCCTCAGCCTCACCTCACCTGTCAGGATAGCTTTCTTTCCCCTTCTCCTTTGCCTCATCTTCTCTGCATTTTGCATTAATTTTTTCTTTCTTTTCCAACCTGTAAAAAAAAATCTCCTCCCCCTCCCTGGCAGCATGGGGGACACAGAGAGAAAAATCAGCACACTGTCAGCAGGAGTTTAGCCCCGCAATTGGGACCCGAACTTTCAGCAGTGGAACATAACTCTGCATCACTGCACTAAAGCAAGCCAGATTCATACAAAGTGATTGCCCACCATGGTAAGGGAAGCATCAGAAGACAGTTGATAAAAATCTTTAGGCACTGTCTATTGTGAGCTTGCAGCAGTGAAGGCTGTTTTTCCTCCAGGGGAAGATCACAGCGAAATGTACATTTATTGTTGCAACCCCCAAAACAACACAATATTTGGATGTTCGCTACATTAGGGGGATATAGTGTAGAGGCAGTGTAGATTTTAGAGATGTTGAAACTGGAGATGAAGCATGTGGACTCAACATGCTGCATACTGTGTGAAGCTTTCAACTCTGAAGACCTGAATGATGATGTCTGCCAAGAGTTAATGTGCTTAGAAAGAGGATGTGAAAATATTCTTTCCCACTCCAGTTTGCAACTGAGAACTTGTTAGTGAGCAATATCTTTTATTTTATAGCACCTTTTGACTCAAAGGATCTGAAAGTGCCTCTGTCTGGGAGTTACTTCAATGATGCCTCCAGGCAGGAATGCTTCTCTTCAGGAGCCTCCAACTGAGGTTTCAGGGTCTGCTTTGCCATAGACATAAGTAGGGGACACAGTCTACCTTGCCAAATGACAGTACTTGGTACTGAAGCCTGGAAGGAAGGGTAGAAACCCACCCTAAGCCTGAGGAATAGCAAAAGAGAAAACAAACACATAAACTGCATAGGAGAGAGGATTTGGATGGATACCAGCTGAATTTGGAAGCAGACATTGGGAGGAATCATGGCCAATGCTGGGTGACACCGTTATGCAAAGAGCCCAGGACAATGAAATCACAACTCTAAAGAGAGGATTTGGTGGTCCTACCTGGATATTGCTCCATCCAACCCAGACAGATCCAGCTGTGTTGTGGTTGCCTGGAGAAACTCTAGTGTGGAACCTGCACAGGCAACACATCACAGTTGCAGAGATGCTCCTAAGGGCACAGACTTGAGGCTTGGTTTAAGTATGCAAACTCACTCACCCCTTAATGAGCATAGTCACAACAGGGCATCTGCTTAATTTAAGTCCACTTCAGCACTTGCCCATCAGCTGCTCCTCATGCAGCAGCTGGTGGCAGCCAAAAGACCAGGTCCTCCATGTGGCTTTCACCAGCTAGAGGATGTCATCCATAACTCCGCTCTCCTCCTGCATTATCCATGCAGGCCAGGGAAGCAAAAGTCAGACCAACTGATGGGTTTATGATTCCAGCCTGCAATTTCTGCTTCATCCACAGTCAGGCAAGGTTTTGCCAAGATACATTTTAGGCAGTTGCTCAGGACATTGCTGTTTTGTCTGTACCACCCTGAGCATGCTGTCTGTCTACTGGTCTGTCTCTGCAACTCTGCTCTTGAGCCAGTTGCTCTGATATTCCCCAAGGTAGCCAGAGTGTGTACAGCAAGAACCATCCTTTTTCTGACACTTTTGCTAGGCTTCCTGAGGGACTCATCTCAGGGAGTGAGTGCTCATCTGGTTCAGGGCCCTCTAATTCCTGTGGCTTTCAGGGAGTCCTGATGTGTTTCAGTTGACAAAGCAGTTGAACCAGGCTCATAAAAAACTCCCAGGATATCAGCAGCTGCTTCACAGAAATGGTCAGGTTGGAAAAGAGCACAGTGGGTCATCTGGTCCAACCTCCCTGCTTAAGCAGGGTTGTCCCAGAGCACATGGTACAGGATTGTGCCCAGATGGTTCTTGAACATCTCCAGTGAGGGGGACTCCACAACCTCTCTAGGTAATCTGTATTGGGTTTGTGTGGCCAGGTGTTGGTAACAGGGAGGCTACAGAGGTGGCTTCTGTGAGAAGCTACTAGAAGCTTCCTCTATGTCCAGCAGAGCCAATGCCAGCTAGCTCCAAGATGGACATTTCACTGACCAAGGCTGGGCCAATTAGAAATGGTGATAACACTTCTGTAATAACATATTTGAGAAGGGGAAAAAACCCCACAGTTATTGCGCAGATGCAATTGTGGCCAGAGGAGAGCAGAGTGAGAATATGTGAAAGGAACAGCTCTGCAGACACCAAGGTCAGTGGGGAAGAAGGTGGAGAAGGTGCTCCAGGCACAGGAGCTGAGGTCCCCCTGCAGTCTGTGGTGAAGACCATGGTGAAGCAGCTGTGCCCTTGCAGCCCATGGAGGACCATTGGGATACAGAGATCCACCCGCAACCCATGGTGGAGATCCATGCCAGAGCAGGTGGATGCCCAAAAGAAGGCTGTGAACTGTGGGAATCCTTTGCTGGAGCAGGCTCCTGGCAGACCCATGGAGAAAGGAGCCCACGCTGGAGCAGGTTTTCTGGTAGGACTTGTGAGCCTGTGGAGGACCCATGGTGGAGCAGCCTGTTCTTTCAGGACTGCACCCTGTGAAAGTGACCCACATTGCAGCAGTTTGTGGAGAACTTTTGCTAGTTAGATGGACTCATGTTGGATAAGTTCATGGAGAGCTGTCTCCTGTGGGAAGGTCCCTACACTGGAACAGAGGAAAGACTCTTCTCCCTGAATATGTGATGAACTCATGGTAACCTCCATTCCCTGTCTCCCTTCATTGCTGGAGGGGGAGGAGGTAGAGCTGGGAAGGATGGAGGGGTGGGGGGAAGGTGGTTTAAGATTTATTTTGCTTCTCATTATCCTGCTCTGATTTTGTTAGTAATAAATTCAATTAATTATCTCAAATTTGAGCCTGTTTTGCCCATGATGGTATTTGGTGAGTGATGTCTCCTGGTCTTTATCTCAACTCATGAACCCTTTGTTATATTTTCTCTCCCCTGTCCAGCTGAGAAGGGGAGTGAGAGAGCAGCTTTTGTGGGTGCCCACCAGCCAGCCAGCCAGCATCAGCCCACACTGTTCCAGAGCTCAGTCACCTGCACAGTAAAGAAGTTCTTCCTCATATTCAGGTGGAACTTCCTGTGCAGCAGTTTCTGCCTGTTGCCTTGTGTCCTATTGCTTGGCCCCACCAAGAAAAGCCTGACTCCATCTTCTTGGCACCCTCCTTTCAGATATTTATACACATTGATGAGGTCCCCTCTCAGCCATCTCTTCTCAGGGCTGAACAGGCCCAGCTCCCTCAACCTTTCCTTGTAAGAGAGATGCTCCAGTCCCTTAATTATCCTTGTTACCCTCCAATGGATTCACTCCAGGAGCTCCATGTGTCTCTTGCACTGAGGAGCCCCAAACTGGACACATCACTCTAGATGTGGCCTCATCAGGGCAGAGTAGAGGGTCAGGACCACCTCCCTTGACCTGCTGGCAATGCTCTTCCTAATGCACCCCATGATACCATTTACCTTCTTGGCCACAAGGGCACGCTGCTGGCTCATGGACAGCTTGTTGTCTGCCAGGACCCCCAGGTCCTTCTCTGCAGAGCTGCTTTCCAGCAAGTCAGACCCCAGCCTGTGCTGGTGCCTGGGGTTATTCTTCCCCAGGTGCAGGACCCTGAATTTGGCTTTCTTGAATTTCAGAAGGTTCTTCTCTGCCCATCTCTCCAACCTGTCGAGGTCCTTCTGAAGGGCTGCACAACACTCTGGGGTATTGGCCACTCTTGTCAGCTTTGTGTCATCAGTGAACTTGCTGAGGAGGCATCTACCCCTTCATTCAAGTCATTGGTGAACAAGTTAAACAATAATGGGCCCAGTATTGACCCTTGAGGGACACCACTAGTGACAGGCCTCCAACTAGACCCTGTGCCACTGATTACAATCCTCTGGAATCTGCTGTTCAGCCAGTTCCAATCCACATCACTGTCCACACATCCAACCCACACTTCTTGCTTATGGGGCTGTACTTTGCCCTGGGCCTTCAGCCCGGCTTGAAGCTTAATACACTCATTCCACCATGAGAAAATACTCAATGCATCTTCTTTCTTCCCTCCGTGTCTCTTCCAAGCCATCCCCAGCATCCGCATTACTATATTTTTTCTTCAAATCTCTTTCCTCTAGGCACCAGACGAGGTTCATTTTACACCACTTTATCTCCATCATACACATGTCAGTGTTTCAAGCTCTGGGTTAATTTGAGTCACATTGCTGGCTAGAAGTTTGCTCCCTTGGGTGCTTTCCATGACGAACATCCATTTTGCCTCAATCTTTCTCCATCTTCCAACCAAAACTGCCTTCTCCCTCCTTCAAGGAGTGGGCTGGGGTTTTTCCCCCCCTTCTCAGTCCATTGAGGTTTACATCATGTGTCACTCCCTTTGGTGCTCCTTCCATACATGCTGCTTTAGATTTGTGTGTGTATTGTATTTGCTGGGAATGTCCCAATGAAGGCAGGAATGATGAATCTGACTCCATGTTCTCAGAAGGCTAATTTATTACTTTATAATACTATATTATATTAAAGAATACTATACTATACTAAAGAATACAGAAAGGATACTTACTCAATGCTAAAAAGCTAATAATGAAAACTCACGATTCTTTCCAGAGTCTTGACACAGCTTGGCCCTGATTGGCCAAAGAGTCAAAACAACTCACACCAGAATCCAATGAAACAATCACCTGTGGGTAAACAATCTCCAAACACATTCCAAAGGAACAAAACATAGGAGAAGCAAATGAGATAAGAATTGTTTTCCTTTTCTCTGAAGCTTCTCAGCTTCCCAGGAGAAAAATCCTGGGCGAAGAAATTTTTTCAGAGAATGTGAATGCCACATGTGTGGGAGTAGGAGGGAGTCCCTCTAGAATCATAGAATATCCTGAGTTGGAAGGGATCCATTAGGATCATCAAGTCCAACTCCTGGCCCTGCACAGGACTGTGAGAAATGACTGCTCACTTTAAAAATTTTAAATGGTTTCTTAAACCTTAACAAAAATACAACAAAATGACTAAATAAGGAAAAAAACAGGCCTGGGAGCTTCCCTCATGGCTGCCTACCACATGGCTGGCTCATCTTCAAGATGGATGCTTTGCCTTTTATAGCCTGGGGGGGTGGGGGATGGGCATCAGCCAACCCTGGCCCCTCCCCCCAAAGTCTGTCAGTCAACTCTTCTTTGCTGTTTATTGGTGGAGTCTGCTTTCTTGCAACATTGGAGGGTCAGGTGTTGTTATGCCACGTCCCCCCCAGCAACAAGCTTTTAACAAGCTTTTGTACACGCCTTCTTTCTACCTGTCCTAGATGACTCAGGCTATCTGATGGTAACAACACAAAGGGGGGGGGGGGGGGGGAAGGGACTATGGGGAGAACAGAAGACATCTAAACAACAGACTACAATAACATAATTATACATCAAAAAAGTTTCTCTTAATATTCACACAGTATTCATCCCTTAATTGCAAGAGCCAATAATCTCATCCATCTATAACACGACCATCCCCAAGAGTCACACTATGTGCCCGAGAGCATTGTCTAAATGCTTCTTGAACTCTGATAGGCTGGTCCTGTAACCACTTCTCTGGGTACCTGTTCCAGTGCCCAACCACCCTATAGGTGGAAAATTTTTTCCAAATATCTAACTTAAACCTCCCCTGACACAACTTCATGCTGTTCCCTTGGGTCCTATCATTGGTCACCAGAGAGAAGGTGACAAGCCTATGGACATGTCTTGTCTATGGAAAAGCTAAGAGGGAAAAAGGTGAAGATAAAAATTAAGAGAAAAAAAAGTAATAAATATTTGGGAGGAGGGTGTTTAAGAGGAGAAAAAAACAAATCAAAGCTGGTGCCAGGCTAGAACCAGCAGCTGGTTGCCAGCACAGCAGGCTTAGAAGTTGCTGCTGGAAGTGCTCAGTGCCATGTTTGTGTTGCTTAAAAATACACCCTCCTTCCCTCCTTATTCCACCTCTGTTTTTCTCCTGGTCCCACAAGCAGGAGGAGAGATTCAGTTGCCAAACACAAGTCTGCAGGAAGTTTGAATTTACAGCAATGCCAAGGGATGCAAACAGAGTATGTCCTTCCCCATGACGTGTGTGCACACCCATATGCACCTGTGAGCACTGCAGCTTGCCTGTGCTTGGGCAGCCGTGAGTTGGAATGGACCTGCCAGGCATGTTGTGGGTGCAGTGGTTCTCCAGTCTGAAGAGATGTCATTGGCAACCATGACACAATTCTTTGATTTTCTTCTTAAATATGTCATCACAGAGGCATTACCAACTTCTCTCATTGGTCCAGCTTTGGCCAGCAGCATGTCCATCTTCAGAGCCATCAGCCATTCTTTTTGCCATTGTGAGAAGAAGAGGTGGGAGGGCTGGGGATGGAGGATATTACACCTTAACAAATACAACAAAGGACTGAATAAGGAAAAAGAGCAGTGCTGGGAGTTTGTGACCATCTACCACAAGCTCATCCACAAAATGGCTGCTCCGCCTTTTATACCTTTGGTGATACATCAGCCAACCCTGGACCCTCCCAAAGGTTGTCAGTCAACTCTTCTTTGCTGTCCATTGGTGGAGACTACTTTCTTGCAACTTGATTGGAGGTCAGGTGTTGCCATGCTGCACCTCCCTAGCAACAAGCCTTCCCTATTCCCAACTGCCCCATGCAAGGGGCACATGTACACACCCTCCCTCCACATGTCTCCAACAGCTAAAGTTCTCCAGTGGCAACAATACAGAGGGGGGGAAGGGGACTATGGGGAGAACAGAGGGTGTCCAAACAACAAGCTACAATAACATCAATAAAACTTCTCTTAACATACACATAATATCCACCCTTTAATTGCAAGAGCCAATCATCACATTATCCGCCTATAAAAAAAAAACCTTTTTTCCTTTTCTATAAGTTATTTGGCTGGGGCAATTAATTCTAATTTGCAATTTTGGTGACCTATACATGCTTCTTGTGAGTCAAATTTGATTTTTGGATGAGTCATAATAGCATCTGTTGATGTGGGTGAAGACAGTGGAAAAAGGAAAAAAAACCTTGGGTTTTAAGCAAAATGGTTAGTGGTGTTTGTGACATTAATTGATTCGACTTCTCAAAATGAAGAGACAAATAGCAGACAAAAGGAAGTAACAGAGGTTTTGAGGTTTGGTATGGCTTTTACTCCCACCTACCATGCCTATGGGGTTGCTACCCATAGCAGGTGTATATGATCTTCATGGTGGCGAGTACAGAGGCCCTCTTACTTTTTGTCACTTTCTCTTTTGCTATTTTTCAATTTAGTCTTTTATTATGGCTTTTTCACTGTCTCTCAGGCCCTTTCCATTTAGCAGACACTAGTAGTTCTCATCTACAAAGATACAAATCACATGCTAATGTTAGTACATTAGGACCCTGTCCTGGTTTGAGAGGAAGTGAGTTTTTTGGGATGCTGTGGTCAAACCAATAGGTGCTCAGATTTGAATATTGGCACTTAGTGTGGCCACTGAGGACATGGATACGCCTCTGAGAACACAAGGGGTTAAAAGCAGAGAACTCCCAGGAAAACTTTCTCTTAGGTTCCAGTCAGTGAAGAGTTCAGAGCTCCCCTGCCCGGCTGCGGGCTGGGCAGGGCAGGGGAAGCCATGCGGCCAGGTGAGGTGAGCCGGGGCCCGGGACAGAGAAAGGAGATGAAAGCCCCTGCAGGATGGAAGGGTGGAGGAACCCTGAGAGACATCGGGCCACCCCCCCCAGGAGAGAGAGCGCTGGTGTCTGTGCTTGTGCCACCTTGAAATTTGATAGCACGGCAGGGCCGAGAAGGAGAAGGGAGGGGGTGTGGCGAGAAGGTGCCCAGCAGGGCAGCTGTGGGAATTCTGGACAGGCAAAGCCTGAGATTTTTAACCCTTTTCTTGGATGATGGAAACCTTACAAATGCTGATCCTCCTGGAGTTGAATGAGAAGAGAGATAAAGATGAGATAAAAGGAAATGGGCCATGGGCCATGAGAGAAGTTGAGAAGAATCTTGGGTGGGTGGGAGGAGATGATGGAGTGGCCTTTGGCTGGACTTTTCTTGTATAGCCATAGACGGAACCATTTTTTTCCTGTGACACAGAGACTGCATTTAAGGAGAAGCAATGGCTTGGAGCCAAGAGAGTGCAGTGATGTTATGTGAAGAAGTGAGTGAACAGAGACGACGGGTGAGGAGGGTGGTTGGTGCCCTCTGTCTTCAGGGAAGAAGATGACCTCTGTTCTTGAGACCTCTCGGCCCCAGGGGGTGAATTTGAGGGGGACTGGTGTCCCAAAAGTGAGAGACTGTGCTTTTTTTTTGGAACTGGGCAAAGCATCCTTAAAAGGAAAGCCCTAGAAGCAGCTCTGGTCCATGTGCAGTGGTGAGAGCACTGGGCATGGAAGGAAGATGTCACGATGGCAAATGATCTCCAGGCGGTGCCACGTGTGACATGGAAACACAAGAGGTCTCAACTGTGTTTCCAGGGGAAGCCTGTGGTACAAGAGGGACTCCTCTCTCCTTGATGAACTGAGAATTGATTATCTAAAGGGTGGTGATGGACTGAGAGTTGGTGATCTGAGGGGTGGATGTATTGGAAATTTGGTGGGGGGAGGAGGAATGTTTGCAAGGTTTTCATCCTGAGTTCTGTGTGTGTTTCTCTTTATATATAGTTGTAGGTTAATAAAGTTTTTTTCTTCTTTATTCCTAAGTTGGAGCCTGTTTTGCTCTATTCCTGGTCACATCTCACAGCAGATACCAGGGAGCATATATTTTCATGGGGGCACTGGCATTGTGCCAGCGTCAAACCGTGACAGACCCCCTGACCAATACAGTCCTGGTCTTTCTGCTTGGGGCAGAAATATGTCTCCTCCAGAGTGATATTGGAGGTTTCTTAGAACTTGTCTAGACTACTTGAAACTGTTGATATACACTTGGCCTTATTTCTCAGTTGTCTGTGATCTTAGTTCATTATGTCTCAGTCCTTGTTTAAGAGTCAGTTCCACATCACCTGGTCTAGATGTTATGGTTCATTCTTTAGGTTCTTCCACTGGGCTCTTAATTCTGTCCTAGAGAACATTATGAGGAAGAGAAGCAGCAGAGGTCAGGCAATCTTCCTGCCAGCCTGTCCAGAACTGCAATGCTGGCTTAGGAACCATTGCAGGCAGGTGTCCCCTGGCCATCGCATCTGGCAGAGACACCGCAGTTATCCCAATTGAGCTTACATGGAAAAAAGAAAGCCGTCAGCATTAAAAAAAAACTAAAAGCACAAGTATTTTTTCTCCAATAAACAGATGGATTTATCCAGGCTCCCATTTCTTGCAGCAGCAATGACCACCAGCTTACACACACCACTCAATCTTTGGTTCTTAGGGTCTCCAGGATGCTCCAGGCTTGTCTGTGCTGGCAAGACCTAGGTGTCTGCCACTCTAGGCTGTGGAGATGTGCCAGTGGCATGGGCTTCTTCAGGGACAAGAGAAAATGCTGTGGTTTTGTGCTGGCAAGTGAAAGGCACAAGCCGCAGCTGTTACTGATCTGGTTACTGCTGTCACTGATGGGGGACACTGCCACATTCATACCGTGGGCTGCACATAGGATGGAAGAGGGTGACTTTGTGAGAAAGGTGACAAACAGGACTGGCAACTACTGTAAAAGGCAAAAGGGTCTCCTTTTGGTTAAGGCAGAGCAGGTCTAGGGAGAAGAACATCCTCAGCAGTTACCCACCCAACAGCACAGGGACAGTGACTAGAGGAAGGCAACACCACATCAGGACTTGCCATCAGCATCTCTCAAAACCTTCTGGGTTTAGCAAAAGCTTCTTTGCCACAGCTGCCTGCTCATCCTGTACCCAACTGGGTCTTCAGCTGTGCTAGGCTGTCCAGCCCCTGGGATCATGAAAAAGGACTGTTCTCCCAGAGAAAAAGGACAAAGGGACTGGCCGTGACCAGGATGCCTCCCCTTCTTTCCAGGGCAGGCAGTCCCTCCTTGCTCTAACAGTTATAAAAGGGCTTTCAATCTATGTAATCTATTAGATACAAATTACAGCAATTTGAGCACACAGCCTAGAATTACAGAAAACTCATAAAGAGCTGTGTCTTCCCAGGCAATTTACACTGCTGCAAGCGATGAAACAAACTACAGCAGAGGATTAAGCAACAAGAAAAGCAAACTAAACCCAGAAAATCTGATTCTTGAAACAGCATTATCAAGAAATTAAAACTATTATCAGGGTTAGTTCACACTCAGGTGGTCCTAAAACTACTACTATTGTATAATCTCTAACCAACTTGTGCCTTTCCATTTGAAATCTAGGGTAGTAGTTTTGAGGGATCATTCTTTTATGCAACTTTCTGGTATTTAAGCTTCGAGCGTGAAAAACAGTTGCAGCGATTGGAGACACCCCCGCCTATACAGGGATTTAATGGAAACTCAAACACCACTAAACTTGATGGAAATCACTGCACACAACTCCACACAAACCTTTTTGGCAATCTTAAACGCAGAGGTAAATTCTTTTCTCTATGAGAACAGAGTGTACACAGAGAGGAAGGGGCTACTCCAGCTAGCAGAGCTCAGTAGTGACACACACACACACACACACACACGTCTGTTTTTCCAGGTGGGACAGCAGCCAGATGCACAGAGCTGTGTATCCAGAGCCATGTCTCTGGGCGTCCCTAGCCCGTGTGTGCACCCAGGGACATGTGCAGAGCTAGTACATATACACAGGTACCTGCTCACCTGCACAGGGCCCCTGTGCACAGCAGTACCTGCCAGCAACACACACTTGCACACGCACACAGAGCTGTGCACACCCAACCTGTGCATACCAGCACACGTGTGCCACATAGACACTCACCTATGTACAGTCTCTACTAATGCACACGTGCCCACAAGCACAGACCTGCTTGCATGTAGAGCCTGTGCACACTAACATGTGCATACAGAGCTGTCCACACCAATGTGTGCAGTGTCATACACATCAACACACACATCCCACACAGAGCCATGCTCACACTTGCAGAGCCTGTGCACATCCACAAGCACAGAGCTGTGCACAGACCTACTCACACTTGAGAGTGTGCAATTCAACACACATGCACACAGCAGTGTGTGACTGTGGTCACAAGGGTTTTCAGGATGAAGAAGAGACGAGAATGTTGACTCTATGATCAGAAGGCTTGATTTATTATTTTATGATATATGTTACATTAAGACTATACTAAAAAGAAATAGAAAGGAAAAGGTTTCTTCAGAAGCTAGCTAAGCTAAGAATAGAAAAGAATGAATAACAAAGATCTGTGTCTCAGACAGAGAGCAAGAGCCAGCTCTGCCATGAGTGGTCAGTAAATCCAAACATCCACAGGAGACCAATCACGGGTCTACCTGTTGCATTCTACAGCAGCAGATAACCATTGTTTACTTTTGGTTGCTGAAACTGCAGCTTCTCACAAGGAAAAATCCTAAGGAAAGGATTTTTCATGAAAGATGTCTGCAACAGAGTAGCTTTCTTTTGAGATTCATGACTGAGAGGCCAGAGCTAGAAGGGTTGTTCAGTGAAAAATCCCTTCTTCCTGATCTGTACTGGGGTTGTTCTTTATTTGTTTTATATGGATGTTTAAAACCCTGTGATAGATGAGTAATGCGATAATTGACTCTCACACTTAACAGACAAATATCATGTATACAGGTTAAGAAAAGTTTTATAGATTTATAGTTTTGTTTTACCCCCTTGCATTGTTATCAAGAGACAACCGGGGTTGGGACGTTTGGGAGGGTCGGCTTGTCACTATGGCAACAGCTGACCTCCAATCAGGATTTGAGGACGTGAGCTTCACCACTGGACAGCGAAGAAGGGGTCGATGGACAGAACTTTGGGAGGGGTTAAAGGGTTAAAAGGTGAAACCTCCACTGTGTGGGTGAGCACATGGTGGGGAAAATACTTTACTCCCAGCGCCATAACATTTTCTCTATTCAGTCTTCTATTTTTTATAAGGTTTAATAAACCTTTCTAAAATTATGAAAAGTGAGTAGCCGTTTCTCAGAACCCGACACATCCACTTCTCATTCGACTCATACCACGGCCAGTACACATGGTTGGACCCGATCTCCTTCTCAGTCCACTGTATTACACAATACTGCATAAACTTATCTTCACCCTTGGTGATAGGGTCACATCTAAACCAGACAAGTCCTCTTCTCCGGGGGCTATCTAGGGGCATCCTTTCATCTCTCCCTCTCTTTGGGGATTCTTTACTTACTTTTAGTCCCATCTTTCTAGCAGCCCTTTGCAACAAAAGCCCACCTTTTGAACAGTCAAACACAGGTTCTTGCCACAAAAGCCTGCCTTCCCAACAGCCAATTACAGGTCCTCCCAACAAAAGAGCCCGCCTCTCCAACAACGAGAAGACAAAGAAAAGGAAAAGAAAGAAAAAGGAAAAAGAACCTTGCCTCCCTCCAGGGAAACAAAAACAAACAACCACCCTGCAGTCCGGAGACACCTGTATAACTGGCTGGTCTCCATAACCATGCCTAGCATGTCTGAATCGCTGCCCCTTCAGCTGGGTTGGCAGTGCCGGAAGTTACTGCGCCAGGTGCCCCTGAGTCACCACCGCCCACGTGGACTCCCACGGTCCCTGGCTTCCTTTGTGTCGGCAGGTATCACAGGGGAGCCACCACGGCCCCACCCCCTGGTGCCTTCCGGTTCCCTGTATAACTGGGCCAGCTCTGCCGCATGTTCACCACTGTCCACATGGACCTGCTCCTGCCCACAGTCCCCGGCCCCTGCCACTACCAGTTCCTGGCGATCTAACACCTCCTAAATCCGGTAACTCTCAACCCAGCATTTCCAGGTTCTCTTGAGTTCCGCCTCTCCCCCCTCACAGTTCTCTCTGCTCCCGGGTCCCGCTCAACCGTCCTATGTCCTTATGCTTCAACGGACCCCAGTACGGATCCCGTGCAGTACTACCTGAAGCTGGGGTTCGTGCACTCGGATTACGGGCAACCTGGTCAGACCAATTATGAGGATGGTGCCTTTTCAAATCAATTCTCCCAAGTCTCACTCACACCCCAAGCAAACTCCTGGACTCCCTTTCCCACAGGCACAATGCTCACAATCCTCCAGATCTTTTAGTCTGCAGTTTTTTTCAGGGGGCTTTTTCCCTTTGTTCCCCTCTTCGTTTTCTTTATTTAGTCCTTTGTTGTTCCCAGGGTGTTGACCTGCAAGTCACTGATGACCCCAGGAGAAGCTGATTGAGCCACCGAAATAGGCGGGGCACGCCTCTCATCTGAAATCTCCTAGGGCCACAGAGACGAGGTTTTCATCCTGGACGAGTCCCCATTTGTGAGAAATGACTGCTCAGTTTAAAATTTTAAAGGTTTATTAAACCTTAACAAATACAGCAAAGGACTGAATAAGGAAAAAAGGGCAGCACTGGGAGTTTGTGACCGACTGCCACAAGCTCGTCCGTCACTATAGGACAAAAAAGAACACAAGCTCACACCGCTGTTCTCAAGGTGAAGAAAAAAGGGAAGTTTATTTTCTGACTCCAACAGTTATAGTTTTCCAAAAGTGACAGTGGATTGGAGGGTGACAGTGCCACCTCTCCAATGATACTGGTCAAACCAACAGTCCATCAACTCTCTCCTCCTCCATAAAGGAATGCAAAACAATGTGCTATTTACAGAAAGTGTGTGAGAAAGTTCACTACAAGAATGTCAACATCAGAAGGCTTAGAAAATCTTAAAAAACCAGGGTGACACTTGTCCACAAAATGGCTGCTTTGCCTTCTATACCCCTGTTGTTGGCCCCTTCCACTGCCTGCCAGTCAACTCTTCTTCACTGTCCATTGGTGGAGACTACTTTCTTGCAACTTGATTGGAGGTCAGAGGTGTTGTCATGCCATGCCTCCTAGTAACAAGCTTTCCCTTTTCCCAACTGCCCCATGCAAGGGGCACATGTACACGCCCTACCTCCACATGTCCCTGACTACCCTCACAATCAAGGCTGTCTGGTGGCAACAATTACAGAGGCGGGAAGGGGACTATGGGGAGAACAGAGGGTGTCCAAACAACAAACTACAATAACATAACCATGCATGAACAAAAATTGTCTTAACATACACACAATTTTAAGCCCTTAATTGTGAGAGCCAATCATCATATTACCCATTTATAACAAACAGAAGACAGGGACACCGTTACCACAAGAACCCTGCTAGTCGTGGAAATTGAGAGCCACGTGAGAACTGTTTTTTCCTCTTGTGGAGAAGTCTCCATAACATTAACAAGAGGGACTTCTCTCCCTAAGTAAACTGAAGAAAGACTATTTTAGAGGTGGTAAACTGACTGAAAATTTTAGGTTTTGTCTCTACAATGTCAGTGAAAAAGAAAAGGTTGTGGAGAAGTATTCTGAAGGGTTTGCTTTGATTCTTATTACTTTTTTTTTCCCTTTTAGTTGCTGTTAATAAAATTTTCTTTATACCTGTCATGGTTTGACACTGGCACAATGCCAGTGCTTCTATGAAAATATATTTTCTTTAGTGTCTGCTGTGAGATGTGACCAGGATAGAGCAAAGCAGGCTCCAATTTAGGAATAAAAAAAAAAAAAACTTTATTAACCTACAACTATATGTAAAAAGAAACACACACAGAACTCAGAATGAAAACCTTCCAAAAACATTCCTCTTCTTCCCACCAAATTTCTAATACATCACAGTAGGACAAAACTTTGGATTCTCAATTCAGTTACTACTCCTCAGATCACCAACTCTCCGTCCATCACTACCCTTCAAATAATCAATTCTCAGTTCATCAAGAAGAAAGGAGTCTCTCTTGTGCCATATGCTTCCCCTGGAAACACAGTTGAAACGTCTTATTTTTCTATGTTACATGTGGCACCGCCCGGAGAACATTTGCTACCGTGACCTCTTCCTTCCATGTCCAGTGCTCTCACCACTCCACATGGACCAGAGCTGCTTCTAGGGTTCCCCTTTTAAGGATGCTTTGCCCAGTTCCAAAAAAAAAGCACAGTCTCTCACTTTTGGGACACCAGTCCCCCCCAAATTCACCCCCTGGGGCCGAGGGGTCTCAAGAACAGAGATCTTCTCTGAAGATTGAGGGCACCACCACCCTCCTCACCCATCGTCTCTGTTCACTCACTCCTTCACATAACATCACTGCACTCTCTTGGCTCTGAGCCATTGCTTCTTTAAATGCAGTCTCTGTGTCACAGGAAAAAAAATGGTTCTGTCTATGGCTATACAAGAAAAGTCTTGCCAAAGGCCACTCCATCATCTCCTCTCACTTAGGATTCTTCTCAACTTCTTTGACATCTTTCACTTGCACAAACTTGCATCACACTGGCCCATTTCCTCTTATTTCATCTCTATCTCTCTCCTCATTCAGCTCCAGGAGGATCAGCATTTGTAAGGTTTCCATCATCCAAGAAAAGGGTTAAAAATCTCAGGCTCTGCCTGTCCAGAACTCTCACGCTGCCTTGCCAGGCACCTTCTCACTGCACCCTCGCCGCATCCCCCCCTCTCCTTCGGCCATGCTGCCAGCACATGACATCGAATTTCAAGGTGGCACAAGCACAGACACCAGCGCTCTCTCTCTCTCTCTCTCCCGGGGGGGCTGCCCAACGCCTCTCAGTGTTCCTCCACCCTTCTATCCTGCAGGGGCCTTCACCTCTTTTCTCTGTCCAAGGCCCTGGCCTACTTCACCCAGTCGCATGGCTTCCCCTTCCCTGCCAAGCCCACAGCTGGGCAGGGGAGGTCTTTCTTTCACCTACTGGAACCAAGAGAGCTTCCTCCTGGGAGTTCTCTGCTTTTAACCCCTTGTGTTCTCAGAGGCATATCCATGTCCTCAGTGGCCATACCAGGTGCCAGTATTTAAATCTGAGCACCAATTGGTTTGATCACCAAACTCCCAAAAAACTCACTTCCTTTTCAAACCAGGACAATACCCTTTAAAAATTTTGAGCCTGCTTTGCCTTTCTCCTAATCCTATATCACAGCAGGAAGTGAGTGCACTGGTGATTGGCCAGCACCGAACCCGCCACACTCATTGGTGCATTGGTCAGGAAATCTCAAAATTGGTGAAATCACAAATTGGCGAACTAAAACCACTACAGGGTCTTATTTAGTTTTCTAGTAGATGACAATTCATAGAATAATAGAATCATAGAATGGCCTGGTTTGAAAGGGATGTCAAAGATCATCTGGTTCCAACCCCCCTGCTGTGGGCAGGGACACCTTTCACTAGACCAGGTTGCTTGGACCCCCATCCAACCTGGCCTTGAACACTCCCAGGGATGGGGCATCCACAGCTTCTCTGGGCAACCTGTTCCAGTGCCTCACCACCCTCACAGGAAAGAATTTTTTCCTAACATCTAATCTAAACTTACTCTCAGTTTGAAGCCATTCCCCCTTGTCCTGTCACTACATGCTCTTGTAAAAAGTCCATCTCCATCTTTCTTGTAGGCTCCCTTCAAGCACTGGATGGCTGCAATTAGGTCACCCTAAAGCCTTCTCTTTTCCAGGCTGAACAATCCTAACTGTCTCAGCCTTTTCTCATAGGAGAGGTACTCCATCCCTCTAATCATCTCGGTGGCCTTTCTTTGGACTCGCTCCAATAGGTTGATGTCATTCCTGTGTTGGAGACCCCAGAGCTGAATGCAGCATTCCAGGTGGGGCCTCACCAGAGTCGAATAGAGGGGACACACCCACACTGCTTTTGATGCAGCCCAGGATACAAATTACTTTCTGGGCTGCAAGTGTATATTGCTGACTCATGTCCAGCCGCTCATCTACCAACCCCCCAAGTCCTTCTTGGCAGGGCTGCTCTGGATCTGTTCATCCCCCAGCCTGGACTGATACTGGGGGTTGCCCCAACCCAGGTGCAGCACCTTGTACTTGGTCTTGTCAAACCTCATGAGATTCCCATGGGCCACTTATTGAGCTTATCTAGGTCCCTCTGGATGGAATCCTGTCTTTCGGGTATGTCAACAGCACCACTCAGCTTGGTGTCATCTCAAATTTACTGGGGGTGCCCTCACTCCCTTTTTTTATGTCATTAATGAAGATACTAAATAACACTGGTCCCAGTACGGACCCCTGAGGGGCACCACTTGTCACCAATGTCCATTGGGACTTTGAGCCATTGACCACTACCCTCTGGATGTGACTGTCCAACCAATTTTTTATCCACCTAACAGTCCACTCATTTAATCCATCTCTGAATGTTGTGAGGGATCATGTCAAAGGCTTTACTGAAGTCCAGATAAATGACATCTGTAGCCCTTCCCTTGTCCACTGATGTAGTCACTCCATCATAGAAGGCCACTAGATTGGTCAGGCAGGATTTACCTTTGGTGAAGCCATGCTGGCTGTCCTGAATCATTTCCCTGTCCTCCATGGGCCTTAGCATAGGTTCTAGGACATCTATTCCATGATCTTGCCAGGCACAGAGATCAGGCTGACAGGTTGGTAGTTCCCAGGGTTTTCCTTTCTACCCTTTTTAAAGATGAGTACAATATTTCCCTTTTTCCAGTCACCTGGGACTTCACCTGACTGCCATGACTTTTCAAATATGATGTAGAGTGGCTTGGCAACTACATCAGCCAATTCCCTCAGGAATCTGGGATGCATCTCATCAGGTCCCATAGACTTATGCATGTCTTCCAGAAGGGAGGTTAGTGCTGGTTCCCTTGCTGTGATAATTGTAATCAGACGTGAGCCTTCCCAGAGTCTATGCTTATCATTTGCATTTAGGAAGATTTTTTCTGAAGCCTATTACCAGTGCTGCTTCTTAGGGAAAAAGAGTCGTGATTTTTTTCTGCTAATCTTTGATGGATCTCAGCTTTGAAAGCATGGAAAGGAGTAAAATGACTGCCAGTTGTAGTTATAGAAACTGTCTGTTGGTCCTGGTGTAGAGCTCTGCAGAGTCAGGGAGTGGGCAGATAGTCTGGAAAATGCTGAGAGGTTTTATTTGGTTATGACAATTCTTCAGGTGTGCAGGAGACACAAAACAGTGCTTTTTCCAATGGCAATGCTCACAGAAACTACTTCTGCAGACCCACTAGATGAGGACCTCAGGTGGCAGGTGGCTGTTGGCAGTGGTACCCTCTCTCCCTTCTGTTTTGGGCAGCAATCTCTGTCCATGTTGAATGGCTTTGAAGCAGAACAGGACAGAGTTCTGTGGTTGGTGCTTCAGGCAATGGCCAGCATCCAGGGATGGGCATAGTGTAGGACTGATGGACCCACTGCGACTGCAGTACAGTGGTGATCAACTGTCCAATGTGGTGGTGTTGGGTAGGATGTGCTTCAGTATTTTATTCAACCCAGGATGTTAGAAAATTGTCCCCCCAGTATTATTCCCTAGGAAACACATTGCCCCATTTATGAGATTTTCCCCGTTTTCACTTCATTATTCCTAGTGATATGCTAATAACACCCCTTTGTTAGGTTTTTGGGGTTCGCTAACTTAAAAAAAAGAAGTAATTTTTACCATTTCATTAGCCTAAATGAGTGATGTACCTTTTAGTTCCTCCTGTGTTATCACCATAGTCTCTGTAATGTACTCAGAGGTTTAGGCTCCCTTGATTTTGATAGAATTTGAGGATGGTCAGCACTTTACAGCTTTTGTACCAAAGGAAATAGTGGGAGAATGGTAACTCTTATGTTCTCTGCAGTTATATATTTATAGTGTGCAAAGATATGATTTGCCTTTGTTTTATTTAAATTTGCAGGCCACTAGAGATTTATTTTTCGGGTGTCACTCCCGGAAGGAAGATAAATGCCATATAGAAAAGACTTCATCTATTATATAAACAGATTTGAAGGCTTTGCTATTGAATTCCTCTGCCTGCTGAATTGCATAGAAATGCCTTCAGCTGAACTGAGACAGAGTGGTAGCATCTTCTGACCTTTTGATCAACTGACATCTCAAACCATATTAATGGACAGATTATGATGTGATGGAAAGAAGACTAGAAATAGACTTTTTATCATGAGATCCTTCCCGTGTATATCCTTCTTGGGTACATTCAGGTGGTAACCACTAGGGCCAAGACATAATTTGAAAACAGGGGAGTGAAATGCTGGTACAGGAAATCTAAATATGCTCAGGTTTGCCAACTGCAGCTGGCTATTACAGCTTACAGTTTCTCCCTACTTTTCTCCTACCCTCTTGTTTCTATAAAGGCTGTGGGTGACCTTGCAATATTTCCTTTCACTAATAAAGATCAACACAAAATGGACCCTGAGTCCTTGGCTCACAGAGGAGCTGCAGTCCCTGAATTGAAGGTACACAAATGGTGAATATGGATATCTGACTGCAAAGGGAAACATTCACATGGAAATGTCTCTGTCATTTTACAGATAATAACAGTAATTCTTAAACCCATTTCAACCTTTTTTAGGAAAAAAAATTGCACGTTTTATAAAAATGCACTGATTTTTTTTACTCTTTTTACAGAACCAAACAGAAACAAGAGCAACTTTTACATTGATCTTATCTACCTGCCTGAGCAGGATTGCTCCTTAAACTTAGCTGTATGTTTGAATGAGCTTTCTTGTGATCTTAATGGCCAGTATGATTCTTTAGCCTCCTTGCTAAGTGAGCATAAAGGAACACTCATTCATTTCTGACTCTGCACATTGGTAATGGTTGTGCCAAAGTCTGATCTGGTTGTAGGAAGGAAGGAAGGAAGGAAGGACTGGACAGACACATATTTCTGAATCACAAAATTACTGTGGTTGGAAAAGGCCTCCAAGATCACTGAGTCCAACATTTGACTGATCCCCACCTTGTGAACTAAACCATAGCACTAAGTGCCATATCCAATTGCTTCACAGAATCATTAGGTTGGAAAAGACCTTTGAGATCTGTTGTTGCAGGCCCCCAGCCAGGTAATAATTAGCATTGACTCCATGATTCACAGAAGGCTGATCAATCATTTTATTATAATATACTTATTAAGAAACCCATTGCCCTTACAGACAGTCATGATACAGGTGAACCCAATTGGTCCTTCAATCCAAACACCATCACCATTGGCCAATCAAGAAACCACCCTTTGGTAAACAAATCTCCATAACACATTCCACGTGTTCACAACAACAGGTGCCACAGGCCAAGATAAGAATTGTTTATCATTCTTTTCTCTGATCTTCTCATAGCCTTCCCCAGGACAATGCCTGGGAAAGTTGTGCCTGTTGCTCCCTGTGGCCAAAGAAAAGCCAGCAGCCGCCTGGTCCAGCGATCTTCCCCCCAGGGTGTTGGCACCCCCAGAGGCAACATCTTTGACCTCCGAGATCCCCGTTTTCAACTTGCTGTCCCCCTGGGTGTGGGCTTGGAAGGCACGGAACAGGCATCCCCATACAAGCATAAGTCAAGGAACGGCAGAATCCCCTTTAGAAAACTCTCCCATGAGCCGATGGCCCAATGCCTCCCACCAGTGCAGACTAAAAGCAGCATCCACATCCACCAGAAAGTCATGAGACTTGGCCCATGTTAACAGAGCGCAGAGTGAATCATCCGACACAGGGACTCCCATGAAGGAAATCATGTTCCTCCACACAGTAACAATCGTGTCTTCTTCTTTAGAAGTGTGACTTCTCATCATGGAAACACCGGCACCCAACCCCCAGCAAAAGCACGGACTGTCCGCTGCGCTAGGGAATTCGTCCCTGCCCTCTCTTCTAAGCTATCAGGGCAAAACCACGATCCCAGTCCCTTCCAGTAGGATGCTGGGAAAGGCCGTTACCTCTCTGGGGGAGCAGAAGGTGTCTGGACGCAGGTGGACCACGCAGGTGCTGCAGTGTCCCGGTGGAGCTCCGGTGGGGGTCCGAAGCGTCTCCGTCCGTCCGGCAACCCAAGAGGGGCCAATCGATGTGAGAAACGGCATGGTCACCAGATGTCGCTGTTGAGTAAGAAACGACACAGACTCCCCAGAAGGTTGGTTTGCATAGCATCTCTCTTCGAAAATCTCTCTCTTTATAGACTGTTCCGATACAGACAGACCAGATTGGTTAATTAATCAATATATTTCACCTGATTGGCTAATTAACAAAGACACCTTTCTTGTAAACAATCTTTGAGAAAAACAGGAAAATAGAGAGTAGGAAAACACCACCTGCAGGTTGTTTATAATAACAAGCTATCATTGTTTTCTCTGCAACTTCCTAAAGTCTCAAAAGCTGACCCTGAGAAAACTTATCTAGTTTTCTCACTCTCTGACCAGGCTGTCACATCCACAGGAGGAAAGAACAACACCCCTCTCCAAAAAAAACCTCCAACCAAACCAACCAAAACACACCCATCTAACACCCAACCCACCACCAGGAGCTGGGAAGGTGGCTGTGCCCTTCCTGTTCAACCTGCCTGCGCAAACTGATCTGCCATGTCCTTACTGCTGTTCCATGCCCCTGTTTCCTCACTTCCCAGAGCTGTTTAAATCACTCTCAAATGGCCCTGTGACCATCTCTTGCTCATCTGAATGACTAGCAGGACATGAACACTTGAACACTTCCAGGGCTGCCTGGGCAGCCTGTTCAAATGCTTGGCAACCCTTTCAGTAACAAAATTTTTCCTGATGTTCAGCCTGAACCTCCCTTGCCATAGCTTGAGGCCATTTCATCTTGTCTTGCCACTAGTTGCCTGGGAGAAGAGGTTGATTCCCACCTTGCTACAAGCTCATTTCAGGGAGTTGTAGAGAGCAGTGTCTCCCTTCACCTCAATGTCTTTCTTTAAATGAGTGGCCCAGAACTGAACATAGAATTTGAGGTGCAGCATCACCAGTACCAAGTACAAGGGAAGAATCACTTCCCAGGTCCTGCTGGCCACACTATTTTTGATACAGGTCAGGTTGCCACTGGCCTTCTTGGCCACCAGGGCACACTGCTGGTTCATGTTCAGCAGGCTGTCAACCAGCACCCCCAGGTTCTTCTCTGCTGGCAGCTTTCCAGCCACTCTGCCCCCAGCCTGTAGCACTGCATGGGGTTGTTGTGACCTAAGCAGAGGACCTGGCACTTGGCCTTGTTGAACCTCATGCAATTGGCCCCAGCACTACTATCCAACTTGTCCTGATTCCTCTGCAGAGCCTTCCTACCCTCCAGCAGATCAACACTCACCCACAGTTTAGTATCATCTGCGAACTTACTGAAGGTGCACTCAGAGTGCAGTCTGATGTAAAGCAGACTCAGTCTCAATGAAGTCTGGTGTAAATGTATTTGGGTCTATACAAGCGTGAGCACATGCCCAGGCAACTCATGATGGTTATGGAGTATGTAGCATAGCTCTGTACACAGTTAACATGGAGGTACCCAAATTGTACATGTTTTGTTTCTTATTGAAGACAAACAAGCTGCTCATTTTCCTGACAGGAAGAAGGACAAGGGCTGGCAGTGTATGAATCCCAAACTGCTGCCAGTGTAGTGGGAGTGCTGATGCACCAGGTCTGGAGAACAAGTTACTACAGTCCTATGGAGACTCTTTGAAAATAAGTAGGATACATAGGTGGAAGAAATGGACAGCAGGACACTGTCTCCTCTTATCTCCCCAGCCTCTTCAATCAGGTGCCTGCTGGACTTTCCATTCCTCCTGCCTTTTGCACTCAATCATAGGATCATAAGGTATTAGATTTTGCTGACATCAAGTCATCCACCATCCTCCTGACATTATAGCTTCCTGAGTCAGGGAGCTCCTGTGAAATGTTGAGGCTGTGAGCCCACATGGTGTTTTTAGCTGCAGCTGCCAGGACCACAGAGGTGTCCAAATAGGAACTGGGAGGAAGCACCTGACACAAGTCTCCACCATCTTTTCTTTGTGAAAAGCAGGCACTGCAAAGTGTGGATAGCAGCTTTGGTGCTGTCTGTTCATGAAGAAAGTGACATTGCTGAAATACAGACAGCTCACCATGATAAGGAGCTCCCTCAATCTGCTAACCACAAGTCAGTTGCTGCATGGGTGATGCCCATGGCTAAGTATTAGAAGTATCACAAGTGAAACAATTCAAAGCTATGGGTTCCTCTGAACAGTTCCCATCTGAGAGTAAGAGTTTCTGATGGCAGCTTTGAAACCTTTCCACTGAGAAGACTTTTTGATGTGTGTGGTAAAGAGTGTTCAGGTACAAAATGTTTCCTCTGCCTCCCTCCCTTGTATAGTGCTTTTTTCCTACACCCCACAGGGTGGGATTGCATTAATCCTGCTTGCCTTTTGCCAGATAGTCTCTGTCCTGATATAGTAAATTCTTCCCAAAGTAAAGAGCTTGTGTTCAGCTTCTTGTAGCTCAGAGGGGCCCATGAAAACAAACTTGCTTTGCCTTGGGTAGCTCAGCACAGAAGTTCCTATGGCACTTCTTATGATCCTCCAATGTAGCATGGTGTGGTGGTTTGACACATGGTTAGACCAAATGGCAAGTACTTGGGGTGGGATGCTTTTTTGGGGGTGTGTAATTTAAAGTTGCAAACATTGAAGATGTAGTATCAGTCAGATGACAGTGGTGTGGTATGGGAAAAGGAGAACAGTAGTTTGTTTTTGAAGTTAAGCTGTTCAAATGCAACATCTCTGTCATTTTAAACACATGACATCTGGTTCTTTACAATTATTCTGAGATGCAGATGGCAGTAATCTCCAGTAAGAGTGATCTCACAAACCAGCAAAAGATTATTGTTATAACCAAATTTAAAGCAATGCACTTCCCTTCTCCTGGATGGAAAGAGTGAATCTTAGTCAGGATAAGAGGAAGAGTGACATATGTCATACCAATGTCTTAGGTTGCATCTGTCTTGAGCAAGTTAAGCAGTGTCTGGGAATGTTTATGGGAGTGTGACTGGGTATACTCAAACTACTAGACCAGTCCTTGGCACATTTTTGGTCCATGACAGCCGACAGCTAGCAAGATCCTAAGTAATTCCTAAGTATGGATCAGGGTTCATCCTAGTGAGCTGTTTGCATTTAACTGCTGCATTATGGAAGTTAAGATATACAAACTGTTCTGTGCTAGCTGGCCTTAATGCCTGGGAATATTTCTGGGCACATTTAATTTACTAGTGGATGAATAGGCTTAGGTCGAACTGAGAAACTGGACTTCATAATTCTAAACTCCATTTGTCAGCAGTGTGAAAGGGGAGACATTATCAGAAGCTGATTCAACCTCCCTTGGTCCTGACTTCTCCATATGTAGATGGTTGCTAAGGAAGCTAAGCCAACAGGGTTCAACAGGTTGATAGCAGAGAAAAAGCTGCATTATCCCTGAAAAATGGGATGTATAGTACAGGCCCATTTCCTGCATATTTACTAGCCACCTCCCCTGCCTCTCCAAGCTCAGATAAAAAAACTATGAAGTCATTGAGGTGTTCTTTGCTGCAACAGTGAGTGCCATCCGTTATTTTTCTTCACAGAAAGTATTTCTTTCTCTCTCACCATAGGGAGGTTCCTTTTTCAATAGGTTCCAGCCATGGTGTTCTATATAATTTTCTTTTAACGATTTGACGGTTGATAGTTAAATGTGTCCTTCAGAGACAACTGTAGTCTTATACATAATAAAACAGCTCATGGAAGGATTCAGCATTATGTCTTTCAAATATAAGTAAACCCTCTGTTTGATAAAGAAAGTTTTATTTTGAGTCCCTCCTATGCAAATATAGTTTATTTTTCCCCACTAAATCAAAAACCTCGGTGAAAAAAAATAACTTTGTCTCAACTGCTGCAACCAAAATGTAATGTTTCACTATCTTTCCTTTCATTGAAATCTGTTAATGCACAATTTGATCTAAGACTTGTTTAATCATATATTAAAAAAAAAACATTTTCCCTTCAAGAATACCTCAAGTGTTTGGTCACAGTGGGGATGAAATTACTAGTTGAATTTGGCACATATTTGGAAACATGACCTTAATCTGCAAGTTTCAGGGAAGAAGGTATTTTCTCCAGGTATTTCATTAAGTCAGATAAGTAAATTATATTTTTGACATGTTAAAGATATTCCATTTTAGACAAAAGAAGCAATATTCCAGTTGTGTCACTGAAATTCAATGCCCTCTGTTGCTTGTTAACAACTGCACATTTATTATTTTGATGTCTCAGTTTTCTATCAAGTGTCAACACACTGCTACATACCAAATAATCAATAATTCTGCTGTTGAGTGTGCCCTGGAAATACAATATTACTGTTAATATTGACCCACACAGCAGAAATCAAGGCATCCAACTTTGCGGACACTACTTGCTAGCACTCTGCCTTTTACTTACAGACTAACTGGCTTGAAAATCACTATTCCCCAGGGACCAATTTTTTTGCACACTGTCTTTCCATGTATCATAATGAGTGTGAACATAAACACCAGGATGTCAGGGCCCAGATGACCTGCATATATGGTGCATATAGTTTCATTTCAGCTTTCTGTGGTTTCTGGATGCAGCAAACCAGCTGCAAAGAGCACTGGTAAAATCAATATGCATCAGTTTCAGTATCTGCCTCTAAGGGCACAGCACAGTAGACTGGCTGGACAAAGTAATCAGTGTCCCAGCATACCATGAAGATACTCAGAGGGCTAGAGCACCTCTCCTATGAATAAAGGCTGAGATAGGATTCTTCAGTCTGGAGAAGACAAGGCTCTGGGAAGATTTTATTGCAGCCTTTCAGTACCTAAAGGAGCTATAAGAGAGTTGGAGAGGGACTTTTGACAAGGATGTGTAGTGATAGGACAAGGAGGAATGGTTTCAAACTGACAGAGGGCAGGTTTAGATTAGATATTAGGAAGAAATTCTTTACTGTGAAGGTGGGAGGCCACCATCCCTGGAAGTGATCAGGGTCAGGTTGGATGGGGGTTTGAACAACCTGGTCTAAAGAAAGATGTCCCTGTCCATGGCAGGGAGATTTGACTTACATGATCTGTAAAGGTCTTTTCCAATCCAAACTATTCTATGATGCTATGGGAAGAGCGAGATGGGCTGTGGATGGATAGCTTGAGACCTCTGGCAGTGTTCTGCAAGCATCGTGACCAACATGGTTAGTGAAGGCTCATGTAGTTTGCTTTCAGAGGTGATTTCAGACTCATGTTATAGGTTGGGAAAAATAAGTTCTGAAACACTGAAGTGTGCTGGTAGCATCAGAAGTATCTGTTCTTTGCTCTTCTGTCCCATCCAGGCTGCCAGGTTGCCTTGTGAGTAAGAAAATGTGGTGTTCCCCATTCCTACATGTGCATTCACATACACCTCTGTGAGTTTGATGGTCTTTACTGTATCTGTAATGGCTTTGCAATGAAGCTGTGAATGAAAGTTTGGCAGATTGGTTTTACAATTCTCAGTCTTCCCAGAAACAGCCCAGAATTTCATTAAGGTGATGATTTCCTATAATGTCTTTTCAGATTTTACTAGATCCAGATAAATTTAATCATCATTTTATCTATGTGCCACAAAAATTAGTTGGCACAGATATCTTCGTATAGGAATACTATAGTTCTGGTCTCTTGTGTTTGAGCAGCAGCTGCACTATATGATGCTACTGTTTCTTTAATAAGTGGCTGTAGTGGTTTTGGTTCTCCAATTTCAGATTTCGCCTATTTTGAGATTTCCTGGGTGGTGCAGCAATGAATATGGTGGGTCTCAGTGCTGGCCAATCACCAGTGCACTCAATTCCTGCTGTGAGGTAGGATTAGGAGAAAGGCAAAGTAGTCTCAAAACTTTAAAAGGGTATAAAGAAAATTTTATTAACAGTAACTAAAAGAAAGAGTAATAAAAATCAGAACAAAACCTTCAGAACACTTCTCCTCCCCCCTACAACCTTTTCTTCCCACTGATAATGTAAAGAAACAAAACCTAAAATTTCAGTCAGTTTACTGCCTCTAGAATAGTCTTTCTTCAATTCACTTAGGGAGAGAAGTCCCTCTTGTTAATGTTATGGAGACTTCTCCACAAGGAAAAAACAAGTTCTCTTGTGGCTCTCTCACAAATAGCAGCTGCCAGGGGAAATCTGCAATAGTGAAGTTCCTCCCATTTTTCACAAGCTTTTCCCATAGCTTGTTTATGGGCCATGACAACTTATGGGGTACTGTTTTAAAGATGAGCTGTTCAAAGGCAAAAGTTCTCATTGTCTATCTCTAAAATCATCTTCATCCCTGGGAACAGAGATCTTCTCTTCCTTGGGGCACAGGATTTTCATCACCCTTCTCTCCTTCTCTGTTCAAACTTCTCATAGGATCACAGCTACTTTAACATCTGCTTTAGCATGGAGGCCTTTACTCTATATCTACAATTTGAACACTTTCATCTCCCCATACCTTCATGCATTATAGGGGAAAAGAGTCTTTCTCCATAGCTTTACAAGAGGATTTCAGCCCCAAGATTAGGATGTCTCCTCATCCCTCCCATCTGGGACTTGACTTCTTCTTCAGTGACCTTGATGTCTTCATGTTGTTCCTTTACATGCTTGTATCTTGTTCCTTTCTCTCACTGGAGGAAGAATTGAAGCACTGAAAGAGTTAATATCTCACCTGGGGCCTGCATATGGTCAATCTGATCCCGGTTGTGCTGGGTGCTACAGACTGCTGGGTGGAACTGTGGCTGAGGGGTGTGGTATTTTCTGAGACCCCTGTCATAGGGAGGAAATGATGAATCTGACTCCATGTTCTTAGAAGGCTAATTTATTATTTTATGATATTATATTAAAGAATGATATACTAAACTATACTAAAGAATAGATAAAGGATACAGACAGAAGCCTAGAAGATACTAATGAAAAACTTGTGACTCTTTCCAGAGCCTCGACACAACTTGGCCCCTGATCGGCCAATAAGTAAAAACAATTCACATGTTGGATAAACAATCTCCAACCACATTCCAAAGCAGCAAAACACAGGAGAAGCAAATGAGATAATTTTGTTTTCCTTTTTCTCTGAGGCTTCTCAGCTTCCCAGGAGATAAATTCTGGGCAAAGAGATTTTTCAGAAAATATGATGGTGACAGGGGGCCAGCTAGGATTTAATCAGCTAGGCCAGAACTCAGCAGCAGCATGCCAGGGAGGGGGGGTGTGGGGTGTGTGGCTTCTCCTTCCCCCTTCCTGGTGGTTGCGGCGGTAGTGTTTCCGTGTCACTCGTGGCACCGCCCGGAGTACATCTGCCGTTGTGACCTCTTCCTTTCATGTCCAGTGCTCTCACCACTGAACACGGACCAGAGCTGCTTCTAGGGTTGTCTTTTTAAGGATGCACTGTCCCGATCCAAAAAAGGCACAGTCTCTCCTTTGGGACACCTGTCCCCACAATCTCTCCTTTGGGACACCTGTCCCCCCCATATTTTTTCACCCCCTGGGGCCGAGGGGCACCAACACTGAACCCTCTTGGTTCTGTGGCCATTGCCTCCCCCTAGAATGCAGTCTCTGTATCACAAGGAACATGGGTCTGTCCATGGCTATACAAAAAGAGTCCAGCAAAAGCCACTCCATCATCTCTTCCCACTAGGATTCTTCTCTACTCTTCTACTATCTCTCACTCACCCAGACCTCTCTCACACTTGCACATTTCCTTCCTCATCTTCCACTCTATCTTCTAGGAAAGGTCAATGATCTGTAAAGTTCTCATTGTCCGAAAAGGGGTTAAAAGCTCCTACAAGCGGCCGGCTGCACCCCCCCCTTCTTCTCCGTCCCAGCCGTGCTGCCGGCACAGGCCCATGTTTATCCAGTTTCAAGGTTACAGTCTCAGGCAGCGGCTCTCTTTCTCTCTCTCTGTGTCTCTCAGGGGGGGGCTGCCCGATGGCTCCCGGTGTCTCTCTCTCTCTCTTCCACCCTTCCACCCCCGGGCTCAGGCCTACCTCTCCCGGCCTCATGGCTTTTCCCCTCCCCCTGCCCAGCCAGCAGCTGGGCCGGGGGAGAGACCCGAACTCTTTCCCGCCGGAAACCCAAAAGGGCCCTCCCAGGGGAGAGCTCTACTTTTAACCCCGTGTTCTCAGAGGCGTGTCCATGTCCTAAATGGCCAGGTTAAATGCCAATATTAAAGTCTGAATATCCATTGGCTCAAAACACAGCATCCCAAAAACACATTTCCTGTCAAACCACCACAGCTATCAACCAGGAAACGGCGATTGTCCAGCTGTGCACAGTGAAAGAACCAACTATGAATATGCAGGCTTACAAAAGAAACTGGGACTCCTTCGCCTCGGGCATAATAAACTGTATAAAACAACCTTGCAAGAAGCGGCTCTCGTGAACGGGGAAGGGTCCGATGCGATAGAGGTCAGATCTAGGTTCACACAGCGCCGATCCAAGGCTCGACGCTGTCTCTTTGGCTGTGGTGGTTCTGAGGACCGTATTTTGGTTGCGGAAAAAGATAAATAAATCTTTTCACATTTTTGATAATTTAACTTTCGATTGATCATTTATAACATGGGTGTCTTTCGTCTTTAACGTGTTTTTTCACAGAGGTGTATACAACTTTCTAGTAGCTAAAAGCTTTGCATCACTTTCATAAATGTCTCCCATGCAAAACCAGTACAGTGGCTCTGCTTCAATAATGAGTGCTGGGGAGAAAGTAACCTTGACCTGTGCAGAGCATAACTTTGGTGAGGATAAGTGGGAGATGTAGGCATTTGGGAAGGGGGGCGGGGGGAAGAGGAATGGCTGCACCATGCCACCATGGCTGGAAAAAGGTGCAGGACAGTGATGGAAGCTTAAAAGCAGGAGCTTCAGATGGCTGGGAGGAGTTCATGAGAGCTCCTGACAAGGTGAGAGAGGGAAAAATTTTTCCTTACCTGTCTTAGGAAGAGTGAATCAGGAGAAATGGTACCCTCTATAGTGCCTCACTCCCCTCCTTGGGAAGGTGGTCTCATCTCTAACTCAGTGTTGTCATGACCCTCTGTGCTACCAACTTAGTTCTATCTTCTAGGTGACCTTTACCCACATTGTCAGAGGTCCCCTTGCTCCCAAGGAGCAAATTTATCAGCCTTATCCTTCATCTAAGAGCTTTAGCTTATCTTCTGCATGGCAAACCATTTTGCACCAGAGAGATAAAGCTCAAAACAATGTCATAGGAAGTCTATGTGAGGAACAAGATGGTATTTTCTCTTTCTGGGAGGAATCAAGGTCATGTTTAAAGTGCTCAGAGCAGTCAGAGTTGCAGGGAAAATGCAGTGCAAGGCCCTTTATCTACTGACATTTCCTAAGACCCAACTTCATATAAAAAATTAAATTTCTACACTCTTTCAGAGGGAAGAAACAAAAATTCAGACACTCATCGAAGGAGCAGGTATGATTTAGGGTTGATCAGAGTTGCTGCTTTGCAAGAACATGGAGGTAGAGCTGAAGTTGTCATCGGTTGTGGATGTATACTATCAACAAAAGGAGGTGATGCCATGGTTGCATGTTCTTCAAAACATTTCTCCCTCCAGCAGTGTCACCTCTTCTTTGCGCAGCCTCAGCAGCTTACTTCAGCTGCTTCAACTGAAACCACTAATGATGTCATATTTTTTTCTTCCATTGGATGGTGAGTGAATGGCCATTTCTGCCCTTATCTCCTGTTAGATAAAATGCCCCAAAATGCCATCATTGAAGTTCAGAGGTCATTAGCGACTTTAAAATCCTCTCCAATTGCCTTGGATAAAACCCAAATGAAATAAAAATCAGTGTGAGAGTAAAGAGGTAAAGATACCAAAATTATATGTCCAAGGCAAACAGCTTGTTGGTTTCAGAGTGTTTCTGGTAGCCATCTGCTTGTTTGAATTTCAGGATATGATGCTTTTAGAAGTCAGAGAAAAAAACACAGTCGACCACAGTCGACCACAGTCTTCAGATATTTTACTTGATAACAGCAGCCTCTTTTTTTGTGCCCATTTTCTTACAGCCTCAAGAATGTCCTGTTTTGCAATCATACTATCATCAGGTGGTTATAATGCTGAAATACCATGATGTGCAATTCAGCAATTAAAAAAAAAATCTTTTTGAAGCCTCAAAAAATTTTCTTCTCATCTCTCTTCATGAATGAGCAATATAATAGAGTGTGTTACTAAAACTTAATAATCACTCCTTTATTAGCATGGCCAATTATTGGCCCTCTTTATCTAAAAAAGATACTTTTTTTTGTGCTACTCCTATTTCAACTCTGGGGTGTCAGCCTTTGTCCTGTGTAACAAAGAAACCTATCCTTTTATGGATGGTGTTAACTGAGACACCAGTGACTGATCACATTTAAGAGCTAAATTCCCCTTTTATTCTCAGAGGTGGTCAGGATCAAAATACCAAGAGACCAAAGCTGGAGAGAGAAACTTGAACTCTTGGTGTATTCTTCCTGTGAACAAATAAAGACATTACAGATTCCCTTGCTGCCAATGTGGCCCCTTTAATCAGAAGCATGGTCACAGTTAAGAAGATGATATTGTCCATAAAAAAACCCTCTGTTGTGGTCAGAGCATTATAAAGCAAATATATTTATGTTCTTGGCCCAAAGACTAAATGACATTAAAAGATGAAGATGGGAGTTTAAGGGTTGGCAGAAGCAGGCAGACAGGAATGGGAAGACTTCACAGTGTCTATCTGCACACGCAGGTGTGGTCAGTCAGCAGTTACTGGGGGTGGATCCATTGTACTTGGAGAGATTTGCAAGAGTACTGTGGACAAGAATGATAAGTGTGTAACAAGAGCCTTTCCCTTGCAAGGAGAGCCTTGGAGAAGAGATGAAAGTGTATGAACAGAAGTGATTTACTCTCTTACTTGGCACTTGTTTAAGAAAAACATTCTTTCTAGATTTACAAAAAAAAAAATAATAAGACATTCACAAACTAATGAAAGCTACATTTTTATTGATTGTAATGGACTTAATTAAATTTTGGACAATTACCACATCACAATGTTTATCTGCAAGGCAATATTTCCCCATGGTTAATAAAAGTGAACAGCAGGAGTACCGGAGCAAATTCAAGCCACTTCTAGCACTCATTTCCAGGATTTTAATGGCACCCACATTACCCTGGCTTCTTTTTAAAGCTTCATCCGGCTTTATGTGACAATACTTTGTTTTTATGCCATGCTTTTCACACCTAAATTAAGCATCTCACAAAGCAGGGCAAGATGCTATGCCCATTTCAGACAACAGAAAAAAACTCTAAGGGAGGTGATTTGGTTGTGGCCACAGAGCAGCACTGTTGGGAGCAAACCTCAGTCTCCTTAAATTTTATCCCAGGAGTCCACTGCATCTTCAAGAGGAAGCTTTGTAGACATGCTTTTATGGAGTGTGAATAAAAGGCTTGCACCAAACTGGGATGAAGAGAGTGGATTTCTCCCTGTTGGCTTCTTGGGGTACTGGATTGCTCTTCTCCGACAGTCAAGAACTCAGAAGTGGCAGCAGTAAGGGAAACTATTCAGCTTGGTAGATAAATAGTATGAGGCTGCCTGTGTTTTCCTTCCCTTATTATCACTGGCCATCACCTGTTTGTTCTTTCTAGTGGGATTTTCTCTGAGTCCTGTTTGACACAGAGAAAGAGCTAACCTCCCCCATTTTGAACTTGCCTGCTTGTTGTCTTCTGGTCTCAAATTTGTTTTGAAGGCAATTTGGGTTCAGTCTTCTTCTGAAGCTCTGTAGGACTCACCAGGTCCTGTGCTGGTGCCTAACAGCAGCAGCAGCAACTCAGGAGGCAAAGAGGCATGAGAGCAATATTGTACTTCCCTGCAACAGCTAACCGTGGCCCTGGAGAATCCATAATTAGTTAGTTGTTTTGGGTGGAAAGGTGCCTGCTTTTTAAAAATTATCCAGTTCCCCAACCCTGTGCTTCTTGGGGATAGTCCTGAAAGCCCTGGAGCAAGGGTTTAATCCTGAAGCCATCCTTCTGGGCTTTGAGTTGGAAACCTGTGGTGTTCCCAAATTGCTTTGGTGTGTTACAGGTGGCCATACTGAACAGCCTTACTGCAGAATTTGAGAGGCCATCCTTTGGTCCAGCCACGCAAAGCTGACTCTTGAAAGGCCAGCACATCCCTTCAAATCCTCCAGCTTTTCCTTTGCCATCATTTTGCAGTGAGGGGTGTTGCTTTTCAAGAAAAGCAAGGGGATTGATGTCAGGCAACTCCAGAAATCTCTGGGAGCCATGGTGCGAAACGTCTTTTCCCTTTGATATTTTGAGTCTCCCAATATGGAGCTGCCTTTGATTTGCAATGATGGAGAATATGATGGATGAGCGTCTCTGGTCTCCCGGCGCCTTGGAAATGAGCTGTAAATCTAAATGGATCGTATCCCAGTAAAATCAGATGATGGATGAATCAATCAGGCAGGTTCAGAAATCTTCCCACTGCTTTTAGGGAGAAGGCATACTCAAAAACGTCTCCCTGATAATTGAGGAGACATCCCTCCACACAGCTGCAGAGCTACTGTGACCATGGCATTTCCCATTAAGGCAGCCTGTGGTCATACAGCTCTCAGTGGACTAGAACATTCTTCTTCCACAGCCTTGTCTGCCCTACAGACATATCCTCTGGTCAAGAAAAGAGCTCTTTGCTCCTAGACCTGGTTGTCCTCTAAAGGGCACATCAACCAGACAGGACTAGACCTAGGGAGTAGAGTGGAGGTAAAACCAGAGCTGAACCTGTGTCTCAGCATCAAGTTGTTTTTTCTAGTGAAAGCTTAAAAAAGCACCATTCCCCAATCTCATATATCTCAAGAACGCTAGAGATTGTTTTTTTTGAGGCTTTTATAAAACATTGTGGAAAGACTTAGAAGCCTCTGGTTGAAATTTCTCTGTCCATGCAGGCCTGACCTATGAGGGACAGTTGGCTTTCTAGAAGAGGGCTCAAATCAGAGGATGAGAATGCTTTGGCCAAAGAGTCTAGTAAGTTGAAGGAAAAGAGTTTCATGAGCACAAACACTCAGTCATCATTAACTTTTTATCAAATAATGCTAGAAATATGCCAGAGGATGTTCACGTGAGCATTTGTGTGTGAGTGAAGGCACCTGTATGGTGACTAAAGAACCAAAACCACCCTTTTCTGACATCATCAGATGCAATTTTCATCCCTCTGAATAATTTGTGGTATTTTAGGTGCTGCAAGCATATGGCTGTTTGGTAGTGCTAGAGCTGAACTCACAAAGAACTGAAGGAACACAGAGATGGAAATTATTCAACTTCCCAAGTCAGCCCTGTTTCTCTTGTTTCTCCTGCATTGCTTAGTTTGTGCAAAGCTTCATCTCCTATCTCATGTCTGATGGGCAGAGCCAGGGAAGCACATCTGAAAGCTTCAGTTTGTACATACAGGCCTGATAAACTCCAGAAGGAAAAGAAGAGCAATCAGCTCTATGAGAACCAAGCCAATTAAATGTCTGAGTAGTGTTTCAATAGAAAACATGGGCAGCATCAGTAACTTTCCATAAGCTTTAATAATGCTAATTACTTTGCCAGTTGCGGATTCCACCATGATTTGTTTAGTGCAGTCATGCTTTGACCTCTTGCCTGGGCTTATAGGCTTTGTTTATGCTGACTGTTCATTTGCAGAGCTTCTCTCTCTATTTTTCCTCATGCTTTCTCTTTTCCCTGGGCCCGGCTCAGAGCCCAGAATAGTCCTCCTCTCTCTTTAAATGCTTCCATCCAGGGCAGGGTATCACCAAAGGATGATGAGTTTCTTGGGAGCAAGAGATGCTGCTCTTGTTCCCAACTACTCTGGATGCAAAATTGATCCTCCCCTTCCCTTTCTGCCACTGAGTTTAAGAAAAAGAATCCTTCCAATAAGCCAAGCAGCTTCTCAAGGAGCAGGCAGTTGGGATCTGCTGGGGATAGTGGCTCTGAATCTGATCACTTTTGTCTCAGGGAGAGAAAGAGGGACCTTGTATCTCTCTAGATGGCAAAGGCACATAAGGATGTGCACTCGAAGCGAGTCTTCCTGGAAAGTTAGTGGGAGTTTTTTATTACTGTTTACATTCAAGTCCATGGAAATTGAATAGGTGCCTCCTTTTGTGATATAGGGGTCTCCTCGAGCCAGGTCTTATAAGCTCTTGGAGATCTATATCACACCCGAGATAGCTCAGCCACCTCAGATGGCATAAAATCAGCAGGATGGCTTCTGTGGCAGTGTTGGAAACACAAAAGTTTTAATAAAATAAAAAGCAAAATAACAAAGCTCTTTACAGAGAAAAACCAAACCAGAACAAGAGGTTCTTGCTCCTGGTAAAACACCTCAAAAAAATGATTAGTTTCTTTGTTCTCTTCTTTTTCTAGTAAATTCCTTAGGTGGGACTTTTTGGCTTCTGTCCAATTGGCTATCCTTAAGTTTGAGGTGAAGTCCCCAAGGTCCTATGAGGTGTCCTTTTACCGAATTGAAGAGAGAAACTTCTGGGCTTTTTTCCTTTTTTAGGAGACAAAGGATAATTTGGTCACTCCGTCAACAGGGGGCACATTCCTACAATTTTGCACAAGAACCTTGATTCTTCTCCAGCTAATTGGGGAAGAGGGCTAATCATGGGTGTTTAAGGAGAGCATCTGCCTGACTGACAACTTGAATGCAAACCATGATATCTTCTGGGGATTTTAAAAGTTGGTTGAATTCCCTTACTGTTAAAATCCAGGCTGGGGAGGATGGGATGACATTTCCTCTGTCCTCCTACATGAGGTGCCAAAGGGTGGTGTCCTAGGGTGACGTTATGATGCTTGTATCCCCATTCATGTGTTCTGTTAATGTTGGATATTATGTTCTGTACCTTTAAGACCGGCTCTGAAGAGGGAAAGTTTTGTTTTGGTTTTCTTATCAGCCTGGCGGGACACAGAGACTGCAGCTTTTGCTTTTTCTGCTTTTGCTTTGCTTTGCTCTCTTGGTCTTGCTTGCTTCGCTTCTGCTTGCTTTTGCTCATTAGCTAGTTTAGCTAAACTGTCCAATTTCTTCCTGGAGTGTTTCTCCTTTCCTTTTTCTGACCATTTTGAACCTGCTCCAGACTGGGACCTGGGAAACACCAAGATTCTGCACCTTGTGGCCTGCAGCAGCTGCCCCAGCGCCGGAGGGACTGAGAACAGAGTGACCACCCCCCAAGAGAGACTTTCTGAATTTGTCATCTTTTTTCAGAGCGATGTCATCCGGTATTGTTCATTTTGTGTGCTGGGGGGTGCTGTGCTTGTTAAATAAACAGGTTCTTTCCACTCCTCTCCGAGGAATCCTTCCCGAACCGGTTGGGGGGAGGGGCTGTGTGGGTTTGCTTACTGGAGGGGCTCTAATTTGGAAATTCTCCTCCAAATTTGCCCTAAACCACGACAAAATCTTGGCGCCCAATGCTGGGCGAGAGAGAGAGAGAGTGGAAAAACCCTGTTTTGAGGGTATTTTGGTTGCCATTACTCTCTGTTTGTTTGAAGCAGTTAATAGTCATGATTTTTGAATTCATGATGAGTGTTGGGGTGAAGGCTTGCATGTGCTTCTGGTCCCTAGGGTTTTTCGAGATTTTAATACCTCTGTGGTCCCTAGGTTTATTTTCCTATCCTGAAAATGTTCTAGTATTGTCCCTCATACGTAGTTTTTACAGTAGAGGGGCAGTGACCAGAATAGCTATCCTGCTGGGCTTGATGGCAATGATTTGCAAGAAGTTTATAAACATGTTGGGGTCTGCTACCAGGTATGAATGGTTCTTGGCTATGGTTATTCGTCCAGTTTGTTAGAGGAGGAGCAGCAGGGAATGAGGCTTTTCAGCCTTTGCTTTCCTTTTTCTCCTATGAATCGGTTGCATCAGTAGTGAAGGATGTTCAGTTTCCCCTGAATGTTGAAGAAACCATCTTTCTTGTATTCAATCTGGTAACCTTCTTCTATACAGTCTGCTGCTTCTCCAGAATGAAGGCTGAGATTTCTAGATGGGCTGATGAGACCCCTGACTCAGGAGTAGACCCAGGCGTGAAACATCCTGAGTGGTGTGGGAAATGGGAGGAAATGGGCCAAATCCTGAAGGAATTCTCTGACCCTATAGTCTGGGATTTTCCCCATAAACAAATTCAGAACCCAGCTGAGGTGGGGAAATATCTGAAAGAGAAATACCAGGATGAGCCTAAGGAGAGAAAGGTCATTGCAGTGAGCTGGGCCCTGGCATATGCTTATCGCACTCTGTTGGAGACTGTAGGACAGCAGACAGAGGCAGGGGGGCAGGGAGATAAATCAGCTATCCCAGTCACTCCGGCTGCAGCCAACACCACAGGCTCGAAGCCAGCAGCCAAACCAGATAGTGAGCCTAAGCCAGCAGCTAAACCAATGGCTGTTGCTACCAGTACTAGAAGTGGGAAATGCATGGACAAGACCAATCGACCAGTGGATGATGATGATGATGCAACAGAAGGAACCTCAATGCCTCCTGACATAAAATCAGGAGTCAAAGCAGCAGGTGCAAGACCAGATGCAAATATTGAGTCCTTTTCCCTGAAGGACCTTCGTGGCTTACGGAAGGATTACACCCGACGACCTGATGAATCCATAATTAGTTGGTTAGTCCGTCTCTGGGATGCTGCAGGCGAGGCTACAATTCTGGATGGCACGGAAGTGAGGCATTTGGGATCCCTATCACATGATCCTGTCATCGACCAAGGAATGATGAGGGGGGCAAACCCTCAGAGCCTCTGGGCATGGGTCTTGGAAAGTGTTGCACAAAGATACCTGTGTGCAGATGATCTTTATATGCAACAAACACAGTGGAAGACCATAGAGCAAGGGATCCAACGCCTGAGAGAGATGGCAGTGGCAGAGATTATCTTCTCAGATGATGTAACAACTAGGAACCCAGACTTGGTGCCATGCACGTCTGTGATGTGGCGGAAACTTGTGCGACTTGGGCCACATGAATATGCTTCTGCTTTAGCCATAATGAAGAGGGATGAGAGGGATGAGACTGTGATGGATATGGCAAGGAAGCTCCGAGCATATGAAGATGCTGTGCATGGCCCAACACATGCCAGAATTGCAGCAGTAGAAACACGTCTGCAGAACTTAGAGGATAAGATAGAGGAGAATCATAAGAAGCTCAGAGAGGAGATTAAAGAAGACCTTCTCCAAATCTCGGCAGTACAGATCAGAGGTTCTGGTATCCAAGGCAGACGTTTCCCAGATGGCGAGAGAAGGTACACCCCACGAACAGAGCTGTGGTTCTACCTGCGTGACTGTGGAGAAAACATGAGGAGGTGGGATGGAAAACCTACTGCTGTTCTGGCATGACGGGTGCGTGAATTGAAGGAAGCCACCAGAAAGAAAGCAGCTCCAGTTGCCCGTAGCCAAACCACCAGGTATGATGCTGATGATGCCATGTCTGATCCCCTTGAAGGAACATCCAAGACATATGCCCAGGGAAAGAAGGATAACCAGGCTTAGAGGGGCCCTGCCTCTAGCCAGGCAGAGGCTAGGGAAAATCGTGTTTTCTGGTCTGTGTGGATTCGTTGGCCTGGCACATCGGAACCACAAGAGTATAAAGCTTTGGTTGATACTGGTGCTCAATGTACATTAATTCCGTTGAGACATGTGGGGACAGAGTCCGTTTCTATTGCTGGTGTGACAGGGGGATCACAGGATTTGACTTTGGTGGAAGCTGATGTGAGCCTGACTGGGAATGAGTGAAAGAAACATCCTATTGTTACTGGCCCAGAGGCCCCATGTATTTTGGGCATAGACTACCTTCGAAGTGGGTATTTCAAAGACCCAAAAGGACTCAAGTGGGCATTTGGGATAGCTGCTGTAGAGACAGAGGGCATCCAGCAATTGAACACCTTGCCTGGGCTGTCTGAGAATCCATCTGCAGTAGGATGTCTGATGGGAGAAGAGCAACGAGTGCCAATTGCCACCTCCATAGTGCATCGACGACAGTATAGAACCACTCGAGATGCTGTGATCCCCATCCATAAGATGATCCGAGAGCTGGAGAGCCAAGGGGTGGTCAGCAAGACCCACTCACCCTTCAACAGCCCCATTTGGCCTGTGCAAAAATCTGAAGGAGAATGGAGATTGACTGTGGACTACCGTGCATTGAATGAGGTGACTCCACCACTGAGTGCTGCCGTGCCAGACATATTAGAGCTCCAGTACGAGCTTGAGTCCAAGGCAGCGAAGTGGTATGCCACTATAGACATCGCCAATGCATTTTTCTCCATTCCTCTGGCAGCAGAATGCAGGCCTCAGTTTGCTTTCACGTGGAGGGGAGTGCAGTATACCTGGAACCGACTGCCCCAGGGATGGAAGCACAATCCTACCATCTGCCATGGACTGATCCAGACTGCACTAGAAAGGGGTGAGGCTCCAGAACATCTGCAATATATTGATGACATCATTGTGTGGGGGAACACAGCGGCGGAAGTGTTTGAGAAAGGAAAGGAAATCATCTAAATCCTCCTGGGAGCTGGTTTCGCCATTAAAAAGAGCAAAGTAAAGGGACCAGCTCGTGAGATTCAGTTCCTGGGAGTGAAGTGGCAAGATGGACGGTGTCAGATTCCTACAGACATCATCAACAAGATCACAGCAATGTCTCCACCCACCAATAAGAAAGAGACACAAGCTTTCCTAGGTGCCATAGGCTTTTGGAGGATGCACATTCCTGAGTATAGTCAGATCGTGAGCCCTCTTTACCTGGTCACCCGCAAGAAGAACACTTTCCACTGGGGCCCGGAGCAGCAACAAGCCTTTGTCCAGATCAAGCAGGAGATCGCTCATGCAGTAGCTCTTGGCCTAGTTAGGACGGGACCAGATGTGAAGAACATGCTCTATTCTGCAGCCAGGAACCATGGCTTGTCCTGGAGCCTTTGGCAGAAGGTGCCTGGGGAGACTCGGGGTCGACCACTGGGATTTTGGAGTCGAAGCTACAGAGGCTCTGAGGCCAACTACACTCCCACAGAGAAGGAAATCTTGGCTGCCTATGAAGGAGTCCAAGCCGCCTCAGAGGTGATTGGTACAGAAGCGCAACTCCTCCTGGCACCCCGACTACCGGTGCTGGGGTGGATGTTCAAAGGCAAGGTTCCTTCCACTCACCATGCCACCAGTGCTACATGGAGCAAGTGGATTGCTCTTATCACTCAGCGCACCCATATAGGTAAACTGAATCGTCCTGGGATTTTGGAGGTAATTACAAATTGGCCCGAAGGTGAGAATTTTGGTGTCATAGATGAAGAACAAGAACCAGTGACACGGGCTGAAGAGGCTCCTCCATATAACCAACTGCCCCCAGAGGAAACATGCTATGCTCTTTTCACTGACGGTTCCTGTCGCATCTTAGGGATGAACCGGAAGTGGAAAGCAGCCGTATGGAGCCCCACATGACAGGTTGCACAAGCTACTGAAGGGGAAGGTCGATCAAGTCAACTTGTGTAACTCAAAGCCGTTCAACTGGCCCTGGACATTGCAGAAAGAGAGAAATGGCTAAAGCTCTACCTCTACACTGATTCATGGATGGTAGCCAATGCTCTGTGGGGATGGCTGGAGAGGTGGAAAAAGGCTAACTGGCAGCGTAGAGGAAAACCAATTTGGGCTGCTGATGAGTGGAAAGATATTGCTACCAGGGTAGGGAGGCTACCTGTGAAAGTCCGCCATGTAGATGCCCATGTCCCCAAGAGTAGAGTCAATGAGGAGCACCAAAACAATGAGCAGGTAGACCAGGCAGCAAAGATAGGGGTGTCCAAGATAGACCTAGATTGGGAACACAAGGGAGAGTTATTCCTAGCTCGATGGGCCCATGATGCCTCAGGCCATCAGGGCAGAGATGCCACCTATAAGTGGGCAAGAGACTGAGGGGTGGATTTAACCATGGACAGTATTTCACAGGTTATCCATGACTGTGAGACGTGTGCTGCCATCAAACAGGCCAAGCAAGTGAAGCCCCTATGGTACGGTGGGCGATGGTCCAAGTACAAGTATGGGGAGGCCTGGCAGATTGACTACATCACACTGCCCCAGACAGGCCAAGGCAAGCGCTACGTGCTGACCATGGTGGAAGCCACCACTGGATGGTTGGAAACCTACCCTGTGTCTCATGCTACTGCCCGGAACACCATCCTGGGCCTGGAAAAGCAAATCCTGTGGAGACATGGTACCCCTGAGAGGATTGAGTCAGACAATAGGACTCATTTCAAGAACAGCCTTATCAACACCTGGGCTAGGGAACATGGCATTGAGTGGGTGTACCATATCCCCTACCATGCACCAGCTGCAGGCAAAGTGGAGAGGTACAATGGACTACTAAAAACCCAGCTAAAAGCTTTGGGTGGGGGATCTTTCAAAAATTGGGAGCAGCATTTAGCAAAGGCCACCTGGTTAGTTAACACCCGAGGTTCCACCAACCGAGCAGGTCCTGCCCAGTCTGAGTCCCTGAATGTAATAGATGGAGATAAAGTCCCAGTGGTACGTGTCAGAGGTTTGTTAGGGAAGACTGTGTGGATCAATTCTGCCTCGAGTACAGACAAACCCATTCATGGGGTTGTCTTTGCTCAGGGACCAGGTTGCACATGGTAGATAATGCAAAGAGATGGAACAACACGATGTGTACCACAGGGAGATCTGATTGTGGGGTGAGAATGATATGCCATATCACTGTTCGTTGGATGTAACTGCCATTGTCTGTACATTAAACCATACAGACATGAGATAGAAGGAAATGTGTAAGTGTTGAAGGTCTGGGCAAGTGGGAGATGGAGAAGGAGATGTGCAAGTGTCGAAGGTCTGAGCAAGTGATAGATGGAGCTTTGAGTAAGGTGAAAGGGGTGAAATCCTGCAGCTCTGTAGTATAGGGCATGGATTCAGTGGTCCAGTGTGGGGATGTGATGAGGGCATGATGGGTATTGCTTGTAAATTTTGGGGGAGCAGATGGAAATTTTGTGTGAATAAATGCATGATGTGTGGTAGTATGTTGATGATATGGGGATAAGGGGTGGAATGTCCTAGGGTGACGTTATGATGCTTGTATCCCCATTCATGTGTTCTGTTAATGTTGGATATTATGTTCTGTACCTTTAAGACCGGCTCTGAAGAGGGAAAGTTTTGTTTTGGTTTTCTTATCAGCCTGGTGGGACACAGAGACTGCAGCTTTTGCTTTTTCTGCTTTTGCTTTGCTTTGCTCTCTCGGTCTTGCTTGCTTCGCTTCTGCTTGCTTTTGCTCATTAGCTAGTTTAGCTAAACTGTCCAATTTCTTCCTGGACTGTTTCTCCTTTCCTTTTTCTGACCATTTTGAACCTGCTCCAGACTGGGACCTGGGAAACACCAAGATTCTGCACCTTGTGGCCTGCAGCAGCTGCCCCAGCGCCGGAGGGA